>NC_086115.1:2324276-2649276 GCF_963921235.1 Mobula hypostoma
GGGGACAGTGAGTGAGAGAGACCGTCACACACAGACACTCTCCCCCGGGAACAGTGAGTGAGAGAGACCGTCACACAGACACTCTCCCCCGGGAACAGTGACTGAGAGAGACCGTCACACACAGACACTCTCCTCCGGGAACAGTGAGTGAGAGAGACGGTCACACACAGACACTCTCCCCCGGGAACAGTGAGTGAGAGAGACCGTCACACACAGACACTCTCCCCCGGGAACAGTGACTGAGAGAGACGGTCACACACAGACACTCTCCTCCGGGAACAGTGAGTGAGAGAGACCGTCACACACAGACACTCTCCTCCCGGAACAGTGAGTGAGAGAGACGGTCACACACAGACACTCTCCCACGGGGACAGTGAGTGAGAGAGACCGTCACACACAGACACTCTCCCCCGGGAACAGTGAGTGAGAGAGACCGTCACACACAGACACTCTCTCCCGGGAACAGTGAGTGAGAGAGACCGTCACACAGAGACACTCTCCTCTGGGAACAGTGAGTGAGAGAGACCGTCACACACAGACACTCTCCTCCGGGAACAGTGAGTGAGAGAGACGGTCACACACAGACACTCTCCCCCGGGAACAGTGAGTGAGAGAGACCGTCACACAGACACTCTCCCCCGGGAACAGTGACTGAGAGAGACCGTCACACACAGACACTCTCTCCCGGGAACAGTGAGTGAGAGAGACCGTCACACACAGACACTCTCCTCCGGGAACAGTGAGTGAGAGAGACGGTCACACACAGACACTCTCCCACGGGAACAGTGAGTGAGAGAGACCGTCACACACAGACACTCTCCTCCGGGAACAGTGAGTGAGAGAGACCGTCACACACAGACACTCTCCTCCGGGAACAGTGAGTGAGAGAGACGGTCACACACAGACACTCTCCCCCGGGAACAGTGAGTGAGAGAGACCGTCACACACAGACACTCTCCTCCGGGAACAGTGAGTGAGAGAGACGGTCACACACAGACACTCTCCCCCGGGAACAGTGAGTGAGAGAGACCGTCACACACAGACACTCTCCTCCGGGAACAGTGAGTGAGAGAGACCGTCACACAGACACTCTCCCCCGGGAACAGTGACTGAGAGAGACCGTCACACACAGACACTCTCCTCCGGGAACAGTGAGTGAGAGAGACGGCCACACGCAGACACTCTCTCCCGGGAACAGTGACTGAGAGAGACCGTCACACACAGACACTCTCCTCCGGGAACAGTGAGTGAGAGAGACGGTCACACACAGACACTCTCCCACGGGAACAGTGACTGAGAGAGACTGTCACACACAGACTCTCTCCTCCGGGAACAGTGAGTGAGAGAGACCGTCACACACAGACACTCTCTCCCGGGAACAGTGAGTGAGAGAGACCGTCACACACAGACACTCTCCTCCGGGAACAGTGAGTGAGAGAGACCGTCACACACAGACACTCTCCTCCGGGAACAGTGACTGAGAGAGACCGTCACACACAGACACTCTCCCCCGGGAACAGTGAGTGAGAGAGACGGCCACACGCAGACACTCTCTCCCGGGAACAGTGAGTGAGAGAGACCGTCACACACAGACACTCTCCTCCGGGAACAGTGAGTGAGAGAGACCGTCACACACAGACACTCTCCCCCGGGAACAGTGAGTGAGAGAGACCGTCACACACAGACACTCTCCTCCCGGGAACAGTGAGTGAGAGAGACCGTCACACACAGACACTCTCCTCCGGGAACACTGACTGAGAGAGACCGTCACACACAGACACTCTCCTCCTGGAACAGTGAGTGAGAGAGACGGTCACACACAGACACTCTCCCACGGGGACAGTGAGTGAGAGAGACCGTCACACACAGACACTCTCCCCCGGGAACAGTGAGTGAGAGAGACCGTCACACACAGACACTCTCTCCCGGGAACAGTGAGTGAGAGAGACCGTCACACACAGACACTCTCCCCCGGGAACAGTGACTGAGAGAGACCGTCACACACAGACACTCTCCTCCGGGAACAGTGAGTGAGAGAGACCGTCACACACAGACACTCTCCTCCGGGAACAGTGACTGAGAGAGACCGTCACACACAGACACTCTCCCCCGGGAACAGTGAGTGAGAGAGACCGTCACACACAGACACTCTCCCCCGGGAACAGTGACTGAGAGAGACCGTCACACACAGACACTCTCCTCCGGGAACAGTGAGTGAGAGAGACGGTCACACACAGACACTCTCCCCCGGGAACAGTGAGTGAGAGAGACCGTCACACAGACAATCTCCCCCGGGAACAGTGACTGAGAGAGACGGTCACACACAGCCACTCTCCTCCGGGAACAGTGAGTGAGAGAGACCGTCACACACAGACACTCTCCTCCTGGAACAGTGAGTGAGAGAGACGGTCACACACAGACACTCTCCCCCGGGAACAGTGAGTGAGAGAGACCGTCACACACAGACACTCTCCCCCGGGAACAGTGAGTGAGAGAGACGGTCACACACAGACACTCTCTCCCGGGAACAGTGAGTGAGAGAGACCGTCACACAGACACACTCTCCTCCGGGAACAGTGAGTGAGAGAGACCGTCACACACAGACACTCTCCTCCGGGAACAGTGAGTGAGAGAGACGGTCACACACAGACACTCTCCCCAGGGAACAGTGAGTGAGAGAGACCGTCACACATAGACACTCTCCCCCGGGAACAGTGACTGAGAGAGACCGTCACACACAGACACTCTCCCCCGGGAACAGTGAGTGAGAGAGACCGTCACACACAGACACTCTCCTCCGGGAACAGTGAGTGAGAGAGACGGTCACACACAGACACTCTCCCACGGGAACAGTGAGTGAGAGAGACTGTCACACACAGACTCTCTCCTCCGGGAACAGTGAGTGAGAGAGACCGTCACACACAGACACTCTCCTCCGGGAACAGTGAGTGAGAGAGACGGTCACACACAGACACTCTCCCCCGGGAACAGTGAGTGAGAGAGACCGTCACACACAGACACTCTCCTCCGGGAACAGTGAGTGAGAGAGACGGTCACACACAGACACTCTCCCCCGGGAACAGTGAGTGAGAGAGACCGTCACACACAGACACTCTCCTCCGGGAACAGTGAGTGAGAGAGACCGTCACACAGACACTCTCCCCCGGGAACAGTGACTGAGAGAGACGGTCACACACAGACACTCTCCTCCGGGAACAGTGAGTGAGAGAGACGGCCACACACAGACACTCTCTCCCGGGAACAGTGACTGAGAGAGACCGTCACACACAGACACTCTCCCCCGGGAACAGTGAGTGAGAGAGACGGCCACACGCAGACACCCTCTCCCGGGAACAGTGACTGAGAGAGACCGTCACACACAGACACTCTCCTCCGGGAACAGTGAGTGAGAGAGACGGTCACACACAGACACTCTCCCACGGGGACAGTGAGTGAGAGAGACCGTCACACACAGACACTCTCCTCCGGGAACAGTGAGTGAGAGAGACCGTCACACAGACAATCTCCCCCGGGAACAGTGAGTGAGAGAGACCGTCACACACAGACACTCTCCTCCAGGAACAGTGAGTGAGAGAGACCGTCACACACAGACACTCTCCTCCGGTAACACTGACTGAGAGAGACCGTCACACACAGACACTCTCCTCCTGGAACAGTGAGTGAGAGAGACGGTCACACACAGACACTCTCCCATGGGGACAGTGAGTGAGAGAGACCGTCACACACAGACACTCTCCCCCGGGAACAGTGAGTGAGAGAGACCGTCACACACAGACACTCTCTCCCGGGAACAGTGAGTGAGAGAGACCGTCACACAGACACTCTCCCCCGGGAACAGTGACTGAGAGAGACCGTCACACACAGACTCTCTCCTCCGGGAACAGTGAGTGAGAGAGACCGTCACACACAGACACTCTCCTCCTGGAACAGTGAGTGAGAGAGACCATCACACACAGACACTCTCCTCCGGGAACAGTGAGTGAGAGAGACCGTCACACACAGACACTCTCTCCCGGGAACAGTGAGTGAGAGAGACCGTCACACAGACACTCTCCCCCGGGAACAGTGAGTGAGAGAGACCGTCACACACAGACACTCTCCTCCAGGAACAGTGAGTGAGAGAGACCGTCACACACAGACACTCTCCTCCGGTAACACTGACTGAGTGAGACCGTCACACACAGACACTCTCCTCCTGGAACAGTGAGTGAGAGAGACGGTCACACACAGACACTCTCCCACGGGGACAGTGAGTGAGAGAGACCGTCACACACAGACACTCTCCCCCGGGAACAGTGAGTGAGAGAGACCGTCACACACAGACACTCTCCTCCGGGAACAGTGAGTGAGAGAGACGGTCACACACAGACACTCTCCCCCGGGAACAGTGAGTGAGAGAGACCGTCACACACAGACACTCTCCTCCGGGAACAGTGAGTGAGAGAGACGGTCACACACAGACACTCTCCCCCGGGAACAGTGAGTGAGAGAGACCGTCACACACAGACACTCTCCTCCGGGAACAGTGAGTGAGAGAGACCGTCACACACAGACACTCTCTCCCGGGAACAGTGAGTGAGAGAGACCGTCACACAGACACTCTCCCCCGGGAACAGTGACTGAGAGAGACCGTCACACACAGACACTCTCCTCCAGGAACAGTGAGTGAGAGAGACCGTCACACACAGACACTCTCCTCCGGTAACACTGACTGAGTGAGACCGTCACACACAGACACTCTCCTCCTGGAACAGTGAGTGAGAGAGACGGTCACACACAGACACTCTCCCACGGGGACAGTGAGTGAGAGAGACCGTCACACACAGACACTCTCCCCCGGGAACAGTGAGTGAGAGAGACCGTCACACAGACACTCTCCCCCGGGAACAGTGACTGAGAGAGACCGTCACACACAGACACTCTCCTCCGGGAACAGTGAGTGAGAGAGACGGTCACACACAGACACTCTCCCCCGGGAACAGTGAGTGAGAGAGACCGTCACACAGACACTCTCCCCCGGGAACAGTGACTGAGAGAGACGGTCACACACAGACACTCTCCTCCGGGAACAGTGAGTGAGAGAGACCGTCACACACAGACACTCTCCTCCTGGAACAGTGAGTGAGAGAGACGGTCACACACAGACACTCTCCCACGGGAACAGTGAGTGAGAGAGACCGTCACACACAGACACTCTCCCCCGGGAACAGTGAGTGAGAGAGACGGTCACACACAGACACTCTCTCCCGGGAACAGTGAGTGAGAGAGACCGTCACACACAGACACTCTCCTCCGGGAACAGTGAGTGAGAGAGACCGTCACACACAGACACTCTCCTCCGGGAACAGTGAGTGAGAGAGACGGTCACACACAGACACTCTGCCCCGGGAACAGTGAGTGAGAGAGACCGTCACACACAGACACTCTCCTCCGGGAACAGTGAGTGAGAGAGACCGTCACACACAGACACTCTCCCCCGGGAACAGTGACTGAGAGAGACGGTCACACACAGCCACTCTCCTCCGGGAACAGTGAGTGAGAGAGACGGCCACACGCAGACACTCTCTCCCGGGAACAGTGACTGAGAGAGACCGTCACACACAGACACTCTCCCCCGGGAACAGTGAGTGAGAGAGACCGTCACACACAGACACTCTCCCCCGGGAACAGTGAGTGAGAGAGACGGCCACACGCAGACACTCTCTCCCGGGAACAGTGACTGAGAGAGACCGTCACACACAGACACTCTCCTCCGGGAACAGTGAGTGAGAGAGACGGTCACACACAGACACTCTCCCACGGGGACAGTGAGTGAGAGAGACCGTCACACACAGACTCTCTCCTCCGGGAACAGTGAGTGAGAGAGACGGCCACATGCAGACACTCTCTCCCGGGAACAGTGAGTGAGAGAGACCGTCACACACAGACACTCTCCTCCGGGAACAGTGAGTGAGAGAGACCGTCACACAGACACTCTCCTCCGGGAACAGTGACTGAGAGAGACCGTCACACACAGACACTCTCCCCCGGGAACAGTGAGTGAGAGAGACGGCCACACGCAGACACTCTCTCCCGGGAACAGTGAGTGAGAGAGACCGTCACACACAGACACTCTCCTCCGGGAACAGTGAGTGAGAGAGACCGTCACACAGACAATCTCCCCCGGGAACAGTGAGTGAGAGAGACCGTCACACACAGACACTCTCCTCCGGGAACAGTGAGTGAGAGAGACCGTCACACACAGACACTCTCTCCCGGGAACAGTGAGTGAGAGAGACCGTCACACACAGACACTCTCCTCCGGGAACAGTGAGTGAGAGAGACCGTCACACAGACAATCTCCCCCGGGAACAGTGAGTGAGAGAGACCGTCACACACAGACACTCTCCTCCAGGAACAGTGAGTGAGAGAGACCGTCACACACAGACACTCTCCTCCGGTAACACTGACTGAGAGAGACCGTCACACACAGACACTCTCCTCCTGGAACAGTGAGTGAGAGAGACGGTCACACACAGACACTCTCCCACGGGGACAGTGAGTGAGAGAGACCGTCACACACAGACACTCTCCCCCGGGAACAGTGAGTGAGAGAGACCGTCACACACAGACACTCTCTCCCGGGAACAGTGAGTGAGAGAGACCGTCACACAGACACTCTCCCTCGGGAACAGTGACTGAGAGAGACCGTCACACACAGACTCTCTCCTCCGGGAACAGTGAGTGAGAGAGACCGTCACACACAGATACTCTCCTCCTGGAACAGTGAGTGAGAGAGACCATCACACACAGACACTCTCCTCCGGGAACAGTGAGTGAGAGAGACCGTCACACACAGACACTCTCTCCCGGGAACAGTGAGTGAGAGAGACCGTCACACAGACACTCTCCCCCGGGAACAGTGAGTGAGAGAGACCGTCACACACAGACACTCTCCTCCAGGAACAGTGAGTGAGAGAGACCGTCACACACAGACACTCTCCCCCGGGAACAGTGACTGAGAGAGACCGTCACACACAGACACTCTCCTCCGGGAACAGTGAGTGAGAGAGACGGTCACACACAGACACTCTCCCACGGGGACAGTGAGTGAGAGAGACCGTCACACACAGACACTCTCCCCCGGGAACAGTGAGTGAGAGAGACCGTCACACACAGACACTCTCCTCCGGGAACAGTGAGTGAGAGAGACGGTCACACACAGACACTCTCCCCCGGGAACAGTGAGTGAGAGAGACCGTCACACACAGACACTCTCCTCCGGGAACAGTGAGTGAGAGAGACGGTCACACACAGACACTCTCCCCCGGGAACAGTGAGTGAGAGAGACCGTCACACATAGACACTCTCCTCCGGGATCAGTGAGTGAGAGAGACCGTCACACACAGACACTCTCACCCAGGAACAGTGACTGAGAGAGACCATCACACACAGACACTCTCCCCCGGGAACAGTGACTGAGAGAGACCGTCACACACAGACACTCTCCTCCAGGAACAGTGAGTGAGAGAGACCGTCACACACAGACACTCTCCTCCGGTAACACTGACTGAGTGAGACCGTCACACACAGACACTCTCCTCCTGGAACAGTGAGTGAGAGAGACGGTCACACACAGACACTCTCCCACGGGGACAGTGAGTGAGAGAGACCGTCACACACAGACACTCTCCCCCGGGAACAGTGAGTGAGAGAGACCGTCACACAGACACTCTCCCCCGGGAACAGTGACTGAGAGAGACCGTCACACACAGACACTCTCCTCCGGGAACAGTGAGTGAGAGAGACGGTCACACACAGACACTCTCCCCCGGGAACAGTGAGTGAGAGAGACCGTCACACAGACACTCTCCCCCGGGAACAGTGACTGAGAGAGACGGTCACACACAGACACTCTCCTCCGGGAACAGTGAGTGAGAGAGACCGTCACACACAGACACTCTCCTCCTGGAACAGTGAGTGAGAGAGACGGTCACACACAGACACTCTCCCACGGGGACAGTGAGTGAGAGAGACCGTCACACACAGACACTCTCCCCCGGGAACAGTGAGTGAGAGAGACGGTCACACACAGACACTCTCTCCCGGGAACAGTGAGTGAGAGAGACCGTCACACACAGACTCTCTCCTCCGGGAACAGTGAGTGAGAGAGACGGTCACACACAGACACTCTCCCCCGGGAACAGTGAGTGAGAGAGACCGTCACACATAGACACTCTCCTCCGGGAACAGTGAGTGAGAGAGACCGTCACACAGACACTCTCCCCCGGGAACAGTGACTGAGAGAGACGGTCACACACAGACACTCTCCTCCGGGAACAGTGAGTGAGAGAGACGGCCACACGCAGACACTCTCTCCCGGGAACAGTGACTGAGAGAGACCGTCACACACAGACACTCTCCCCCGGGAACAGTGAGTGAGAGAGACCGTCACACACAGACACTCTCCCCCGGGAACAGTGAGTGAGAGAGACGGCCACACGCAGACACTCTCTCCCGGGAACAGTGACTGAGAGAGACCGTCACACACAGACACTCTCCTCCGGGAACAGTGAGTGAGAGAGACGGTCACACACAGACACTCTCCCACGGGGACAGTGAGTGAGAGAGACCGTCACACACAGACTCTCTCCTCCGGGAACAGTGAGTGAGAGAGACGGCCACATGCAGACACTCTCTCCCGGGAACAGTGAGTGAGAGAGACCGTCACACACAGACACTCTCCTCCGGGAACAGTGAGTGAGAGAGACCGTCACACAGACACTCTCCTCCGGGAACAGTGACTGAGAGAGACCGTCACACACAGACACTCTCCCCCGGGAACAGTGAGTGAGAGAGACGGCCACACGCAGACACTCTCTCCCGGGAACAGTGAGTGAGAGAGACCGTCACACACAGACACTCTCCTCCGGGAACAGTGAGTGAGAGAGACCGTCACACAGACAATCTCCCCCGGGAACAGTGAGTGAGAGAGACCGTCACACACAGACACTCTCCTCCGGGAACAGTGAGTGAGAGAGACCGTCACACACAGACACTCTCCTCCGGGAACAGTGAGTGAGAGAGACCGTCACACACAGACACTCTCCTCCGGGAACACTGACTGAGAGAGACCGTCACACACAGACACTCTCCTCCTGGAACAGTGAGTGAGAGAGACGGTCACACACAGACACACTCCCACGGGAACAGTGAGTGAGAGAGACCGTCACACACAGACACTCTCCCCCGGGAACAGTGACTGAGAGAGACCGTCACACACAGACACTCTCCTCCGGGAACAGTGAGTGAGAGAGACCGTCACACACAGATACTCTCCTCCTGGAACAGTGAGTGAGAGAGACCATCACACACAGACACTCTCCTCCGGGAACAGTGAGTGAGAGAGACCGTCACACACAGACACTCTCTCCCGGGAACAGTGAGTGAGAGAGACCGTCACACAGACACTCTCCCCCGGGAACAGTGAGTGAGAGAGACCGTCACACACAGACACTCTCCTCCAGGAACAGTGAGTGAGAGAGACCGTCACACAGAGACACTCTCCTCCGGTAACACTGACTGAGTGAGACCGTCACACACAGACACTCTCCTCCTCGAACAGTGAGTGAGAGAGACGGTCACACACAGACACTCTCCCACGGGGACAGTGAGTGAGAGAGACCGTCACACACAGGCACTCTCCCCCGGGAACAGTGAGTGAGAGAGACCGTCACACACAGACACTCTCCTCCGGGAACAGTGAGTGAGAGAGACGGTCACACACAGACACTCTCCCCCGGGAACAGTGAGTGAGAGAGACCGTCACACACAGACACTCTCCTC
This sequence comes from Mobula hypostoma, assembly GCF_963921235.1. NCBI lineage: Eukaryota > Metazoa > Chordata > Chondrichthyes > Myliobatiformes > Myliobatidae > Mobula > Mobula hypostoma. The sequence goes on from NC_086115.1 coordinate 2,334,123, forward strand.
CGGGAACAGTGAGTGAGAGAGACGGTCACACACAGACACTCTCCCCCGGGAACAGTGAGTGAGAGAGACCGTCACACACAGACACTCTCCTCCGGGAACAGTGAGTGAGAGAGACCGTCACACACAGACACTCTCTCCCGGGAACAGTGAGTGAGAGAGACCGTCACACACAGACACTCTCCCCCGGGAACAGTGACTGAGAGAGACCGTCACACACAGACACTCTCCTCCGGGAACAGTGAGTGAGAGAGACCGTCACACACAGACACTCTCCTCCGGGAACAGTGACTGAGAGAGACCGTCACACACAGACACTCTCCTCCTGGAACAGTGAGTGAGAGAGACGGTCACACACAGACACTCTCCCACGGGGACAGTGAGTGAGAGAGACCGTCACACACAGACACTCTCCCCCGGGAACAGTGAGTGAGAGAGACCGTCACACAGACACTCTCCCCCGGGAACAGTGACTGAGAGAGACCGTCACACACAGACACTCTCCTCCGGGAACAGTGAGTGAGAGAGACGGTCACACACAGACACTCTCCCCCGGGAACAGTGAGTGAGAGAGACCGTCACACAGACACTCTCCCCCGGGAACAGTGACTGAGAGAGACGGTCACACACAGCCACTCTCCTCCGGGAACAGTGAGTGAGAGAGACCGTCACACAGACACTCTCCTCCTGGAACAGTGAGTGAGAGAGACGGTCACACACAGACACTCTCCCACGGGGACAGTGAGTGAGAGAGACCGTCACACACAGACACTCTCCCCCGGGAACAGTGAGTGAGAGAGACGGTCACACACAGACACTCTCTCCCGGGAACAGTGAGTGAGAGAGACCGTCACACACAGACACTCTCCTCCGGGAACAGTGAGTGAGAGAGACCGTCACACACAGACTCTCTCCTCCGGGAACAGTGAGTGAGAGAGACGGTCACACACAGACACTCTCCCCCGGGAACAGTGAGTGAGAGAGACCGTCACACACAGACACTCTCCTCCGGGAACAGTGAGTGAGAGAGACCGTCACACACAGACACTCTCCCCCGGGAACAGTGACTGAGAGAGACGGTCACACACAGCCACTCTCCTCCGGGAACAGTGAGTGAGAGAGACGGCCACACGCAGACACTCTCTCCCGGGAACAGTGAGTGAGAGAGACCGTCACACACAGACACTCTCCCCCGGGAACAGTGAGTGAGAGAGACCGTCACACACAGACACTCTCCCCCGGGAACAGTGAGTGAGAGAGACGGTCACACACAGACACTCTCTCCCGGGAACAGTGACTGAGAGAGACCGTCACACACAGACACTCTCCTCCGGGAACAGTGAGTGAGAGAGACGGTCACACACAGACACTCTCCCTCGGGAACAGTGAGTGAGAGAGACCGTCACACACAGACTCTCTCCTCCGGGAACAGTGAGTGAGAGAGACGGCCACATGCAGACACTCTCTCCCGGGAACAGTGAGTGAGAGAGACCGTCACACACAGACACTCTCCTCCGGGAACAGTGAGTGAGAGAGACCGTCACACAGACACTCTCCTCCGGGAACAGTGACTGAGAGAGACCGTCACACACAGACACTCTCCCCCGGGAACAGTGAGTGAGAGAGACGGCCACACGCAGACACTCTCTCCCGGGAACAGTGAGTGAGAGAGACCGTCACACACAGACACTCTCCTCCGGGAACAGTGAGTGAGAGAGACCGTCACACACAGACACTCTCCCCCGGGAACAGTGAGTGAGAGAGACCGTCACACACAGACACTCTCCTCCGGGAACAGTGAGTGAGAGAGACCGTCACACACAGACACTCTCCTCCGGGAACAGTGAGTGAGAGAGACCGTCACACACAGACACTCTCCTCCGGGAACAGTGACTGAGAGAGACCGTCACACACAGACACTCTCCTCCTGGAACAGTGAGTGAGAGAGACGGTCACACACAGACACTCTCCCACGGGGACAGTGAGTGAGAGAGACCGTCACACACAGACACTCTCCCCCGGGAACAGTGAGTGAGAGAGACCGTCACACACAGACACTCTCCTCCGGGAACAGTGAGTGAGAGAGACGGTCACACACAGACACTCTCCCCCGGGAACAGTGAGTGAGAGAGACCGTCACACACAGACACTCTCCTCCGGGAACAGTGAGTGAGAGAGACGGTCACACACAGACACTCTGCCCCGGGAACAGTGAGTGAGAGAGACCGTCACACATAGACACTCTCCTCCGGGATCAGTGAGTGAGAGAGACCGTCACACACAGACACTCTCTCCCGGGAACAGTGAGTGAGAGAGACCGTCACACAGACACTCTCCCCCGGGAACAGTGACTGAGAGAGACCGTCACACACAGACACTCTCCTCCGGGAACAGTGAGTGAGAGAGACCGTCACACACAGACACTCTCCTCCGGGAACAGTGAGTGAGAGAGACCGTCACACACAGACACTCTCCTCCGGGAACAGTGAGTGAGAGAGACCGTCACACACAGACACTCTCCTCCGGGAACAGTGAGTGAGAGAGACGGTCACACACAGACACTCTCCCCCGGGAACAGTGAGTGAGAGAGACCGTCACACACAGACACTCTCCCCCGGGAACAGTGAGTGAGAGAGACGGTCACACACAGACACTCTCTCCCGGGAACAGTGAGTGAGAGAGACCGTCACACACAGACACTCTCCTCCGGGAACAGTGAGTGAGAGAGACCGTCACACACAGACACTCTCCCCCGGGAACAGTGAGTGAGAGAGACCGTCACACACAGACACTCTCCTCCGGGAACAGTGAGTGAGAGAGACCGTCACACACAGACACTCTCTCCCGGGAACAGTGAGTGAGAGAGACCGTCACACACAGACACTCTCCTCCGGGAACAGTGAGTGAGAGAGACCGTCACACAGACAATCTCCCCCGGGAACAGTGAGTGAGAGAGACCGTCACACACAGACACTCTCCTCCAGGAACAGTGAGTGAGAGAGACCGTCACACACAGACACTCTCCTCCGGGAACAGTGACTGAGAGAGACCGTCACACACAGACACTCTCCTCCTGGAACAGTGAGTGAGAGAGACGGTCACACACAGACACTCTCCCACGGGGACAGTGAGTGAGAGAGACCGTCACACACAGACACTCTCCCCCGGGAACAGTGAGTGAGAGAGACCGTCACACACAGACACTCTCTCCCGGGAACAGTGAGTGAGAGAGACCGTCACACACAGACACTCTCCCCCGGGAACAGTGACTGAGAGAGACCGTCACACACAGACACTCTCCTCCGGGAACAGTGAGTGAGAGAGACCGTCACACACAGACACTCTCCTCCTGGAACAGTGAGTGAGAGAGACCGTCACACACAGACACTCTCCTCCGGGAACAGTGAGTGAGAGAGACCGTCACACACAGACACTCTCTCCCGGGAACAGTGAGTGAGAGAGACCGTCACACACAGACACTCTCCCCCGGGAACAGTGAGTGAGAGAGACCGTCACACACAGACACTCTCCTCCAGGAACAGTGAGTGAGAGAGACCGTCACACACAGACACTCTCCTCCGGGAACACTGACTGAGTGAGACCGTCACACACAGACACTCTCCTCCTGGAACAGTGAGTGAGAGAGACGGTCACACACAGACACTCTCCCACGGGGACAGTGAGTGAGAGAGACCGTCACACACAGACACTCTCCCCCGGGAACAGTGAGTGAGAGAGACCGTCACACACAGACACTCTCCTCCGGGAACAGTGAGTGAGAGAGACGGTCACACACAGACACTCTCCCCCGGGAACAGTGAGTGAGAGAGACCGTCACACACAGACACTCTCCTCCGGGAACAGTGAGTGAGAGAGACCGTCACACACAGACACTCTCCCCCGGGAACAGTGAGTGAGAGAGACCGTCACACACAGACACTCTCCTCCGGGAACAGTGAGTGAGAGAGACCGTCACACACAGACACTCTCTCCCGGGAACAGTGAGTGAGAGAGACCGTCACACCACAGACACTCTCCCCCGGGAACAGTGACTGAGAGAGACCGTCACACACAGACACTCTCCTCCGGGAACAGTGAGTGAGAGAGACCGTCACACACAGACACTCTCCTCCGGGAACAGTGACTGAGAGAGACCGTCACACACAGACACTCTCCTCCTGGAACAGTGAGTGAGAGAGACGGTCACACACAGACACTCTCCCCCGGGAACAGTGAGTGAGAGAGACCGTCACACACAGACACTCTCCCCCGGGAACAGTGAGTGAGAGAGACCGTCACACAGACACTCTCCCCCGGGAACAGTGACTGAGAGAGACCGTCACACACAGACTCTCTCCTCCGGGAACAGTGAGTGAGAGAGACGGTCACACACAGACACTCTCCCCCGGGAACAGTGAGTGAGAGAGACCGTCACACACAGACACTCTCCCCCGGGAACAGTGACTGAGAGAGACGGTCACACACAGACACTCTCCTCCGGGAACAGTGAGTGAGAGAGACCGTCACACAGACACTCTCCTCCTGGAACAGTGAGTGAGAGAGACGGTCACACACAGACACTCTCCCACGGGGACAGTGAGTGAGAGAGACCGTCACACACAGACACTCTCCCCCGGGAACAGTGAGTGAGAGAGACCGTCACACACAGACACTCTCTCCCGGGAACAGTGAGTGAGAGAGACCGTCACACACAGACACTCTCCTCCGGGAACAGTGAGTGAGAGAGACCGTCACACACAGACACTCTCCTCCGGGAACAGTGAGTGAGAGAGACGGTCACACACAGACACTCTCCCCCGGGAACAGTGAGTGAGAGAGACCGTCACACATAGACACTCTCCTCCGGGAACAGTGAGTGAGAGAGACCGTCACACAGACACTCTCCCCCGGGAACAGTGACTGAGAGAGACGGTCACACACAGCCACTCTCCTCCGGGAACAGTGAGTGAGAGAGACGGCCACACGCAGACACTCTCTCCCGGGAACAGTGACTGAGAGAGACCGTCACACACAGACACTCTCCCCCGGGAACAGTGACTGAGAGAGACCGTCACACACAGACACTCTCCCCCGGGAACAGTGAGTGAGAGAGACGGCCACACGCAGACACTCTCTCCCGGGAACAGTGACTGAGAGAGACCGTCACACACAGACACTCTCCTCCGGGAACAGTGAGTGAGAGAGACGGTCACACACAGACACTCTCCCACGGGGACAGTGAGTGAGAGAGACCGTCACACACAGACTCTCTCCTCCGGGAACAGTGAGTGAGAGAGACGGCCACATGCAGACACTCTCTCCCGGGAACAGTGAGTGAGAGAGACCGTCACACACAGACACTCTCCTCCGGGAACAGTGAGTGAGAGAGACCGTCACACAGACACTCTCCTCCGGGAACAGTGACTGAGAGAGACCGTCACACACAGACACTCTCCCCCGGGAACAGTGAGTGAGAGAGACGGCCACACGCAGACACTCTCTCCCGGGAACAGTGAGTGAGAGAGACCGTCACACACAGACACTCTCCTCCGGGAACAGTGAGTGAGAGAGACCGTCACACAGACAATCTCCCCCGGGAACAGTGAGTGAGAGAGACCGTCACACACAGACACTCTCCTCCAGGAACAGTGAGTGAGAGAGACCGTCACACACAGACACTCTCCTCCGGGAACAGTGAGTGAGAGAGACCGTCACACACAGACACTCTCCCCCGGGAACAGTGACTGAGAGAGACCGTCACACACAGACACTCTCCTCCTGGAACAGTGAGTGAGAGAGACGGTCACACACAGACACTCTCCCACGGGGACAGTGAGTGAGAGAGACCGTCACACACAGACACTCTCCCCCGGGAACAGTGAGTGAGAGAGACCGTCACACACAGACACTCTCCTCCGGGAACAGTGAGTGAGAGAGACGGTCACACACAGACACTCTCCCCCGGGAACAGTGAGTGAGAGAGACCGTCACACACAGACACTCTCCTCCGGGAACAGTGAGTGAGAGAGACGGTCACACACAGACACTCTCCCCCGGGAACAGTGAGTGAGAGAGACCGTCACACACAGACACTCTCCTCCGGGAACAGTGAGTGAGAGAGACCGTCACACACAGACACTCTCTCCCGGGAACAGTGAGTGAGAGAGACCGTCACACAGACACTCTCCCCCGGGAACAGTGACTGAGAGAGACCGTCACACACAGACACTCTCCTCCGGGAACAGTGAGTGAGAGAGACCGTCACACACAGACACTCTCCTCCGGTAACACTGACTGAGTGAGACCGTCACACACAGACACTCTCCTCCGGGAACAGTGAGTGAGAGAGACCGTCACACAGACACTCTCCTCCTGGAACAGTGAGTGAGAGAGACGGTCACACACAGACACTCTCCCACGGGGACAGTGAGTGAGAGAGACCGTCACACACAGACACTCTCCCCCGGGAACAGTGAGTGAGAGAGACGGTCACACACAGACACTCTCTCCCGGGAACAGTGAGTGAGAGAGACCGTCACACACAGACACTCTCCTCCGGGAACAGTGAGTGAGAGAGACCGTCACACACAGACACTCTCCTCCGGGAACAGTGAGTGAGAGAGACGGTCACACACAGACACTCTCCCCCGGGAACAGTGAGTGAGAGAGACCGTCACACACAGACACTCTCCTCCGGGAACAGTGAGTGAGAGAGACCGTCACACAGACACTCTCCCCCGGGAACAGTGACTGAGAGAGACGGTCACACACAGCCACTCTCCTCCGGGAACAGTGAGTGAGAGAGACGGCCACACGCAGACACTCTCTCCCGGGAACAGTGAGTGAGAGAGACCGTCACACACAGACACTCTCCCCCGGGAACAGTGAGTGAGAGAGACCGTCACACACAGACACTCTCCCCCGGGAACAGTGAGTGAGAGAGACGGCCACACGCAGACACTCTCTCCCGGGAACAGTGACTGAGAGAGACCGTCACACACAGACACTCTCCTCCGGGAACAGTGAGTGAGAGAGACGGTCACACACAGACACTCTCCCACGGGGACAGTGAGTGAGAGAGACCGTCACACACAGACACTCTCCCCCGGGAACAGTGAGTGAGAGAGACGGTCACACACAGACACTCTCCTCCGGGAACAGTGAGTGAGAGAGACGGCCACATGCAGACACTCTCTCCCGGGAACAGTGAGTGAGAGAGACCGTCACACACAGACACTCTCCTCCGGGAACAGTGAGTGAGAGAGACCGTCACACACAGACACTCTCCTCCGGGAACAGTGACTGAGAGAGACCGTCACACACAGACACTCTCCCCCGGGAACAGTGAGTGAGAGAGACGGCCACACGCAGACACTCTCTCCCGGGAACAGTGAGTGAGAGAGACCGTCACACACAGACACTCTCCTCCGGGAACAGTGAGTGAGAGAGACCGTCACACAGACAATCTCCCCCGGGAACAGTGAGTGAGAGAGACCGTCACACACAGACACTCTCCTCCGGGAACAGTGAGTGAGAGAGACCGTCACACACAGACACTCTCCTCCGGGAACAGTGAGTGAGAGAGACCGTCACACACAGACACTCTCCTCCGGTAACACTGACTGAGAGAGACCGTCACACACAGACACTCTCCTCCTGGAACAGTGAGTGAGAGAGACGGTCACACACAGACACTCTCCCACGGGGACAGTGAGTGAGAGAGACCGTCACACACAGACACTCTCCCCCGGGAACAGTGAGTGAGAGAGACCGTCACACACAGACACTCTCCTCCGGGAACAGTGAGTGAGAGAGACCGTCACACACAGACACTCTCCCCCGGGAACAGTGAGTGAGAGAGACCGTCACACACAGACACTCTCCTCCGGGAACAGTGAGTGAGAGAGACCGTCACACACAGACACTCTCCCCCGGGAACAGTGAGTGAGAGAGACCGTCACACACAGACACTCTCCTCCGGGAACAGTGAGTGAGAGAGACCGTCACACACAGACACTCTCTCCCGGGAACAGTGAGTGAGAGAGACCGTCACACAGACACTCTCCCCCGGGAACAGTGACTGAGAGAGACCGTCACACACAGACACTCTCCTCCGGGAACAGTGAGTGAGAGAGACCGTCACACACAGACACTCTCCTCCGGTAACAGTGACTGAGTGAGACCGTCACACACAGACACTCTCCTCCTGGAACAGTGAGTGAGAGAGACGGTCACACACAGACACTCTCCCACGGGGACAGTGAGTGAGAGAGACCGTCACACACAGACACTCTCCCCCGGGAACAGTGAGTGAGAGAGACCGTCACACACAGACACTCTCCCCTGGGAACAGTGAGTGAGAGAGACCGTCACACACAGACACTCTCCTCCGGGAGCAGTGAGTGAGAGAGACGGTCACACACAGACACTCTCCCCCGGGAACAGTGAGTGAGAGAGACCGTCACACAGACAATCTGCCCCGGGAACAGTGACTGGGAGAGACGTTCACACACAGCCACTCTCCTCCGGGAACAGAGAGTGAGAGAGACCGTCACACAGACACTCTCCTCCTGGAACAGTGAGTGAGAGAGACGGTCACACACAGACACTCTCCCACGGGGACAGTGAGTGAGAGAGACCGTCACACACAGACACTCTCCCCCGGGAACAGTGAGTGAGAGAGACCGTCACACACAGACACTCTCTCCCGGGAACAGTGAGTGAGAGAGACCGTCACACATAAACACTCTCCTCCGGAAACAGTGAGTGAGAGAGACCGTCACACACAGACTCTCTCCTCCGGGAACAGTGAGTGAGAGAGACGGTCACACACAGACACTCTCCCCCGGGAACAGTGAGTGAGAGAGACCGTCACACACAGACACTCTCCCCCGGGAACAGTGACTGAGAGAGACCGTCACACACAGACACTCTCTCCCGGGAACAGTGAGTGAGAGAGACCGTCACACACAGACACTCTCCTCCGGGAACAGTGAGTGAGCGAGACGGTCACACACAGTCACTCTCCCACGGGGACAGTGAGTGAGAGAGACCGTCACACACAGACTCTCTCCTCCGGGAACAGTGAGTGAGAGAGACCGTCACACACAGACACTCTCCTCCGGGAACAGTGAGTGAGAGAGACGGTCACACACAGACACTCTGCCCCGGGAACAGTGAGTGAGAGAGACCGTCACACACAGACACTCTCCTCCGGGAACAGTGAGTGAGAGAGACGGTCACACACAGACACTCTCCCCCGGGAACAGTGAGTGAGAGAGACCGTCACACATAGACACTCTCCTCCGGGATCAGTGAGTGAGAGAGACCGTCACACAGACACTCTCCCCCGGGAACAGTGACTGAGAGAGACGGTCACACACAGACACTCTCCTCCGGGAACAGTGAGTGAGAGAGACGGCCACACGCAGACACTCTCTCCCGGGAACAGTGACTGAGAGAGACCGTCACACACAGACACTCTCCCCCGGGAACAGTGAGTGAGAGAGACGGCCACACGCAGACACCCTCTCCCGGGAACAGTGACTGAGAGAGACCGTCACACACAGACACTCTCCTCCGGGAACAGTGAGTGAGAGAGACGGTCACACACAGACACTCTCCCACGGGGACAGTGAGTGAGAGAGACCGTCACACACAGACACTCTCCTCCGGGAACAGTGAGTGAGAGAGACGGCCACATGCAGACACTCTCTCCCGGGAACAGTGAGTGAGAGAGACCGTCACACACAGACACTCTCCTCCGGGAACAGTGAGTGAGAGAGACCGTCACACAGACACTCTCCTCCGGGAACAGTGACTGAGAGAGACCGTCACACACAGACACTCTCCTCCGGGAACAGTGAGTGAGAGAGACGGTCACACACAGACACTCTCCCACGGGAACAGTGAGTGAGAGAGACCGTCACACACAGACACTCTCCCCCGGGAACAGTGAGTGAGAGAGACCGTCACACACAGACACTCTCTCCCGGGAACAGTGAGTGAGAGAGACCGTCACACAGACACTCTCCCCCGGGAACAGTGACTGAGAGAGACCGTCACACACAGACTCTCTCCTCCGGGAACAGTGAGTGAGAGAGACCGTCACACACAGACACTCTCCTCCTGGAACAGTGAGTGAGAGAGACCATCACACACAGACACTCTCCTCCGGGAACAGTGAGTGAGAGAGACCGTCACACACAGACACTCTCCTCCGGGAACAGTGAGTGAGAGAGACCGTCACACACAGACACTCTCCTCCGGGAACAGTGAGTGAGAGAGACGGTCACACACAGACACTCTCCCCCGGGAACAGTGAGTGAGAGAGACCGTCACACACAGACACTCTCCTCCGGGAACAGTGAGTGAGAGAGACGGTCACACACAGACACTCTCCCCCGGGAACAGTGAGTGAGAGAGACCGTCACACACAGACACTCTCCTCCGGGAACAGTGAGTGAGAGAGACCGTCACACAGACACTCTCCCCCGGGAACAGTGACTGAGAGAGACGGTCACACACAGACACTCTCCTCCGGGAACAGTGAGTGAGAGAGACCGTCACACGCAGACACTCTCTCCCGGGAACAGTGAGTGAGAGAGACCGTCACACACAGACACTCTCCCCCGGGAACAGTGAGTGAGAGAGACGGCCACACGCAGACACCCTCTCCCGGGAACAGTGACTGAGAGAGACCGTCACACACAGACACTCTCCTCCGGGAACAGTGAGTGAGAGAGACGGCCACACGCAGACACTCTCTCCCGGGAACAGTGAGTGAGAGAGACCGTCACACACAGACACTCTCCTCCGGGAACAGTGAGTGAGAGAGACCGTCACACACAGACACTCTCCCCCGGGAACAGTGAGTGAGAGAGACCGTCACACACAGACACTCTCCTCCGGGAACAGTGAGTGAGAGAGACCGTCACACACAGACACTCTCCTCCGGTAACACTGACTGAGAGAGACCGTCACACACAGACACTCTCCTCCGGGAACAGTGAGTGAGAGAGACCGTCACACAGACACTCTCCCCCGGGAACAGTGAGTGAGAGAGACCGTCACACACAGACACTCTCCTCCGGGAACAGTGAGTGAGAGAGACCGTCACACACAGACACTCTCCTCCGGTAACACTGACTGAGAGAGACCGTCACACACAGACACTCTCCTCCTGGAACAGTGAGTGAGAGAGACCGTCACACACAGACACTCTCTCCCGGGAACAGTGAGTGAGAGAGACCGTCACACACAGACACTCTCCCCCGGGAACAGTGAGTGAGAGAGACCGTCACACACAGACACTCTCCTCCAGGAACAGTGAGTGAGAGAGACCGTCACACACAGACACTCTCCTCCGGTAACACTGACTGAGTGAGACCGTCACACACAGACACTCTCCTCCTGGAACAGTGAGTGAGAGAGACGGTCACACACAGACACTCTCCCACGGGGACAGTGAGTGAGAGAGACCGTCACACACAGACTCTCTCCCCGGGAACAGTGAGTGAGAGAGACCGTCACACACAGACACTCTCCTCCGGGAACAGTGAGTGAGAGAGACGGTCACACACAGACACTCTCCCCCGGGAACAGTGAGTGAGAGAGACCGTCACACACAGACACTCTCCTCCGGGAACAGTGAGTGAGAGAGACGGTCACACACAGACACTCTCCCCCGGGAACAGTGAGTGAGAGAGACCGTCACACACAGACACTCTCCCCCGGGAACAGTGAGTGAGAGAGACCGTCACACACAGACACTCTCTCCCGGGAACAGTGACTGAGAGAGACCGTCACACACAGACACTCTCCTCCGGGAACAGTGAGTGAGAGAGACGGTCACACACAGACACTCTCCCACGGGAACAGTGAGTGAGAGAGACCGTCACACACAGACTCTCTCCTCCGGGAACAGTGAGTGAGAGAGACGGCCACATGCAGACACTCTCTCCCGGGAACAGTGAGTGAGAGAGACCGTCACACACAGACACTCTCCTCCGGGAACAGTGAGTGAGAGAGACCGTCACACAGACACTCTCCTCCGGGAACAGTGACTGAGAGAGACCGTCACACACAGACACTCTCCCCCGGGAACAGTGAGTGAGAGAGACGGCCACACGCAGACACTCTCTCCCGGGAACAGTGAGTGAGAGAGACCGTCACACACAGACACTCTCCTCCGGGAACAGTGAGTGAGAGAGACCGTCACACAGACACTCTCCCCCGGGAACAGTGAGTGAGAGAGACCGTCACACACAGACACTCTCCTCCGGGAACAGTGAGTGAGAGAGACCGTCACACACAGACACTCTCCTCCGGTAACACTGACTGAGAGAGACCGTCACACACAGACACTCTCCTCCTGGAACAGTGAGTGAGAGAGACGGTCACACACAGACACTCTCCCACGGGGACAGTGAGTGAGAGAGACCGTCACACACAGACACTCTCCCCCGGGAACAGTGAGTGAGAGAGACCGTCACACACAGACACTCTCTCCCGGGAACAGTGAGTGAGAGAGACCGTCACACAGACACTCTCCCCCGGGAACAGTGACTGAGAGAGACCGTCACACACAGACACTCTCCTCCGGGAACAGTGAGTGAGAGAGACCGTCACACACAGACACTCTCCTCCTGGAACAGTGAGTGAGAGAGACCGTCACACACAGACACTCTCCTCCGGGAACAGTGAGTGAGAGAGACCGTCACACACAGACACTCTCTTCCGGGAACAGTGAGTGAGAGAGACCGTCACACACAGACACTCTCCTCCGGGAACAGTGAGTGAGAGAGACGGTCACACACAGACACTCTCCCCCGGGAACAGTGAGTGAGAGAGACCGTCACACACAGACACTCTCCTCCGGGAACAGTGAGTGAGAGAGACGGTCACACACAGACACTCTCCCCCGGGAACAGTGAGTGAGAGAGACCGTCACACATAGACACTCTCCTCCGGGAACAGTGAGTGAGAGAGACCGTCACACAGACACTCTCCCCCGGGAACAGTGACTGAGAGAGACGGTCACACACAGACACTCTCCTCCGGGAACAGTGAGTGAGAGAGACCGTCACACGCAGACACTCTCCCCCGGGAACAGTGACTGAGAGAGACCGTCACACACAGACACTCTCCCCCGGGAACAGTGAGTGAGAGAGACCGTCACACAGACACTCTCTCCCGGGAACAGTGACTGAGAGAGACCGTCACACACAGACACTCTCCTCCGGGAACAGTGAGTGAGAGAGACGGTCACACACAGACACTCTCCCCCGGGAACAGTGAGTGAGAGAGACGGCCACACGCAGACACTCTCTCCCGGGAACAGTGAGTGAGAGAGACCGTCACACACAGACACTCTCCTCCGGGAACAGTGAGTGAGAGAGACCGTCACACAGACAATCTCCCCCGGGAACAGTGAGTGAGAGAGACCGTCACACACAGACACTCTCCTCCAGGAACAGTGAGTGAGAGAGACCGTCACACACAGACACTCTCCTCCGGTAACACTGACTGAGAGAGACCGTCACACACAGACACTCTCCTCCTGGAACAGTGAGTGAGAGAGACGGTCACACACAGACACTCTCCCACGGGAACAGTGAGTGAGAGAGACCGTCACACACAGACACTCTCCTCCGGGAACAGTGAGTGAGAGAGACCGTCACACACAGACACTCTCCTCCGGGAACAGTGACTGAGAGAGACCGTCACACACAGACACTCTCCTCCGGGAACAGTGAGTGAGAGAGACGGTCACACACAGACACTCTCCCCCGGGAACAGTGAGTGAGAGAGACCGTCACACACAGACACTCTCCTCCGGGAACAGTGAGTGAGAGAGACCGTCACACAGACACTCTCCCCCGGGAACAGTGAGTGAGAGAGACCGTCACACACAGATACTCTTCACCGGGTATAGTGAGTGAGAGAGACGGCCACATGCAGACACTCTCCCCCGGGAACAGTGACTGAGAGAGACCGTCACACACAGACACTCTCCTCCGGGAACAGTGAGTGAGAGAGACCGTCACACACAGACACTCTCCCCCGGGAACAGTGACTGAGAGAGACCGTCACACACAGACACTCTCCTCCTGGAACAGTGAGTGAGAGAGACGGTCACACACAGACACTCTCCCACGGGGACAGTGAGTGAGAGAGACCGTCACACACAGACACTCTCCCCCGGGAACAGTGAGTGAGAGAGACCGTCACACACAGACACTCTCCTCCGGGAACAGTGAGTGAGAGAGACGGTCACACACAGACACTCTGCCCCGGGAACAGTGAGTGAGAGAGACCGTCACACACAGACACTCTCCTCCGGGAACAGTGAGTGAGAGAGACCGTCACACACAGACACTCTCCCCCGGGAACAGTGAGTGAGAGAGACCGTCACACACAGACACTCTCCTCCGGGAACAGTGAGTGAGAGAGACCGTCACACACAGACACTCTCTCCCGGGAACAGTGAGTGAGAGAGACCGTCACACAGACACTCTCCCCCGGGAACAGTGACTGAGAGAGACCGTCACACACAGACACTCTCCTCCAGGAACAGTGAGTGAGAGAGACCGTCACACACAGACACTCTCCTCCGGTAACACTGACTGAGTGAGACCGTCACACACAGACACTCTCCTCCTGGAACAGTGAGTGAGAGAGACGGTCACACACAGACACTCTCCCACGGGGACAGTGAGTGAGAGAGACCGTCACACACAGACACTCTCCCCCGGGAACAGTGAGTGAGAGAGACCGTCACACAGACACTCTCCCCTGGGAACAGTGACTGAGAGAGACCGTCACACACAGACACTCTCCTCCGGGAGCAGTGAGTGAGAGAGACGGTCACACACAGACACTCTCCCCCGGGAACAGTGAGTGAGAGAGACCGTCACACAGACAATCTGCCCCGGGAACAGTGACTGAGAGAGACGGTCACACACAGCCACTCTCCTCCGGGAACAGTGAGTGAGAGAGACCGTCACACAGACACTCTCCTCCTGGAACAGTGAGTGAGAGAGACGGTCACACACAGACACTCTCCCACGGGGACAGTGAGTGAGAGAGACCGTCACACACAGACACTCTCCCCCGGGAACAGTGAGTGAGAGAGACGGTCACACACAGACACTCTCTCCCGGGAACAGTGAGTGAGAGAGACCGTCACACATAAACACTCTCCTCCGGAAACAGTGAGTGAGAGAGACCGTCACACACAGACTCTCTCCTCCGGGAACAGTGAGTGAGAGAGACGGTCACACACAGACACTCTCCCCCGGGAACATTGAGTGAGAGAGACCGTCACACAGACACTCTCCCCCGGGAACAGTGACTGAGAGAGACCGTCACACACAGACACTCTCTCCCGGGAACAGTGAGTGAGAGAGACCGTCACACACAGACACTCTCCTCCGGGAACAGTGAGTGAGCGAGACGGTCACACACAGTCACTCTCCCACGGGGACAGTGAGTGAGAGAGACCGTCACACACAGACTCTCTCCTCCGGGAACAGTGAGTGAGAGAGACCGTCACACACAGACACTCTCCTCCGGGAACAGTGAGTGAGAGAGACGGTCACACACAGACACTCTGCCCCGGGAACAGTGAGTGAGAGAGACCGTCACACACAGACACTCTCCTCCGGGAACAGTGAGTGAGAGAGACGGTCACACACAGACACTCTCCCCCGGGAACAGTGAGTGAGAGAGACCGTCACACATAGACACTCTCCTCCGGGAACAGTGAGTGAGAGAGACCGTCACACAGACACTCTCCCCCGGGAACAGTGACTGAGAGAGACGGTCACACACAGCCACTCTCCTCCGGGAACAGTGAGTGAGAGAGACGGCCACACGCAGACACTCTCTCCCGGGAACAGTGACTGAGAGAGACCGTCACACACAGACACTCTCCCCCGGGAACAGTGAGTGAGAGAGACGGCCACACGCAGACACTCTCTCCCGGGAACAGTGAGTGAGAGAGACCGTCACACACAGACACTCTCCTCCGGGAACAGTGAGTGAGAGAGACGGTCACACACAGACACTCTCCCACGGGAACAGTGAGTGAGAGAGACCGTCACACACAGACACTCTCCTCCGGGAACAGTGAGTGAGAGAGACCGTCACACACAGACACTCTCCCCCGGGAACAGTGAGTGAGAGAGACCGTCACACACAGACACTCTCCTCCGGGAACAGTGAGTGAGAGAGACCGTCACACACAGACACTCTCCTCCGGTAACACTGACTGAGAGAGACCGTCACACACAGACACTCTCCTCCTGGAACAGTGAGTGAGAGAGACGGTCACACACAGACACTCTCCCACGGGAACAGTGAGTGAGAGAGACCGTCACACACAGACACTCTCCTCCGGGAACAGTGAGTGAGAGAGACCGTCACACACAGACACTCTCCTCCGGTAACAGTGACTGAGAGAGACCGTCACACACAGACACTCTCCTCCTGGAACAGTGAGTGAGAGAGACGGTCACACACAGACACTCTCCCCCGGGAACAGTGAGTGAGAGAGACCGTCACACACAGACACTCTCCTCCGGGAACAGTGAGTGAGAGAGACCGTCACACAGACACTCTCCCCCGGGAACAGTGAGTGAGAGAGACCGTCACACACAGATACTCTTCACCGGGTATAGTGAGTGAGAGAGACGGCCACATGCAGACACTCTCCCCCGGGAACAGTGACTGAGAGAGACCGTCACACACAGACACTCTCCTCCAGGAACAGTGAGTGAGAGAGACCGTCACACACAGACACTCTCCTCCGGTAACACTGACTGAGAGAGACCGTCACACACAGACACTCTCCTCCTGGAACAGTGAGTGAGAGAGACGGTCACACACAGACACTCTCCCACGGGGACAGTGAGTGAGAGAGACCGTCACACACAGACACTCTCCCCCGGGAACAGTGAGTGAGAGAGACCGTCACACACAGACACTCTCCTCCGGGAACAGTGAGTGAGAGAGACCGTCACACACAGACACTCTCCCCCGGGAACAGTGAGTGAGAGAGACCGTCACACACAGACACTCTCCTCCGGGAACAGTGAGTGAGAGAGACGGTCACACACAGACACTCTCCCCCGGGAACAGTGAGTGAGAGAGACCGTCACACACAGACACTCTCCTCCGGGAACAGTGAGTGAGAGAGACCGTCACACACAGACACTCTCTCCCGGGAACAGTGAGTGAGAGAGACCGTCACACAGACACTCTCCCCCGGGAACAGTGACTGAGAGAGACCGTCACACACAGACACTCTCCTCCGGGAACAGTGAGTGAGAGAGACCGTCACACACAGACACTCTCCTCCGGGAACAGTGACTGAGAGAGACCGTCACACACAGACACTCTCCTCCTGGAACAGTGAGTGAGAGAGACGGTCACACACAGACACTCTCCCACGGGGACAGTGAGTGAGAGAGACCGTCACACACAGACACTCTCCCCCGGGAACAGTGAGTGAGAGAGACCGTCACACAGACACTCTCCCCTGGGAACAGTGACTGAGAGAGACCGTCACACACAGACACTCTCCTCCGGGAGCAGTGAGTGAGAGAGACGGTCACACACAGACACTCTCCCCCGGGAACAGTGAGTGAGAGAGACCGTCACACAGACAATCTGCCCCGGGAACAGTGACTGAGAGAGACGGTCACACACAGCCACTCTCCTCCGGGAACAGTGAGTGAGAGAGACCGTCACACAGACACTCTCCTCCTGGAACAGTGAGTGAGAGAGACGGTCACACACAGACACTCTCCCACGGGGACAGTGAGTGAGAGAGACCGTCACACACAGACACTCTCCCCCGGGAACAGTGAGTGAGAGAGACGGTCACACACAGACACTCTCTCCCGGGAACAGTGAGTGAGAGAGACCGTCACACATAAACACTCTCCTCCGGAAACAGTGAGTGAGAGAGACCGTCACACACAGACTCTCTCCTCCGGGAACAGTGAGTGAGAGAGACGGTCACACACAGACACTCTCCCCCGGGAACATTGAGTGAGAGAGACCGTCACACAGACACTCTCCCCCGGGAACAGTGACTGAGAGAGACCGTCACACACAGACACTCTCTCCCGGGAACAGTGAGTGAGAGAGACCGTCACACACAGACACTCTCCTCCGGGAACAGTGAGTGAGCGAGACGGTCACACACAGACACTCTCCCACGGGGACAATGAGTGAGAGAGACCGTCACACACAGACTCTCTCCTCCGGGAACAGTGAGTGAGAGAGACCGTCACACACAGACACTCTCCTCCGGGAACAGTGAGTGAGAGAGACGGTCACACACAGACACTCTGCCCCGGGAACAGTGAGTGAGAGAGACCGTCACACACAGACACTCTCCTCCGGGAACAGTGAGTGAGAGAGACGGTCACACACAGACACTCTGCCCCGGGAACAGTGAGTGAGAGAGACCGTCACACATAGACACTCTCCTCCGGGATCAGTGAGTGAGAGAGACCGTCACACAGACACTCTCCCCCGGGAACAGTGACTGAGAGAGACGGTCACACACAGCCACTCTCCTCCGGGAACAGTGAGTGAGAGAGACGGCCACACGCAGACACTCTCTCCCGGGAACAGTGACTGAGAGAGACCGTCACACACAGACACTCTCCCCCGGGAACAGTGAGTGAGAGAGACGGCCACACGCAGACACCCTCTCCCGGGAACAGTGACTGAGAGAGACCGTCACACACAGACACTCTCCTCCGGGAACAGTGAGTGAGAGAGACGGTCACACACAGACACTCTCCCACGGGGACAGTGAGTGAGAGAGACCGTCACACACAGACACTCTCCTCCGGGAACAGTGAGTGAGAGAGACGGCCACATGCAGACACTCTCTCCCGGGAACAGTGAGTGAGAGAGACCGTCACACACAGACACTCTCCTCCGGGAACAGTGAGTGAGAGAGACCGTCACACACAGACACTCTCCTCCGGGAACAGTGACTGAGAGAGACCGTCACACACAGACACTCTCCCCCGGGAACAGTGAGTGAGAGAGACGGCCACACGCAGACACTCTCTCCCGGGAACAGTGAGTGAGAGAGACCGTCACACACAGACACTCTCCTCCGGGAACAGTGAGTGAGAGAGACCGTCACACAGACAATCTCCCCCGGGAACAGTGAGTGAGAGAGACCGTCACACACAGACACTCTCCTCCAGGAACAGTGAGTGAGAGAGACCGTCACACACAGACACTCTCCTCCGGTAACACTGACTGAGAGAGACCGTCACACACAGACACTCTCCTCCTGGAACAGTGAGTGAGAGAGACGGTCACACACAGACACTCTCCCTCGGGAACAGTGAGTGAGAGAGACCGTCACACACAGACACTCTCCTCCGGGAACAGTGAGTGAGAGAGACCGTCACACACAGACACTCTCCTCCGGGAACAGTGAGTGAGAGAGACCGTCACACACAGACACTCTCCTCCTGGAACAGTGAGTGAGAGAGACCGTCACACACAGACACTCTCTCCCGGGAACAGTGAGTGAGAGAGACCGTCACACACAGACACTCTCCCCCGGGAACAGTGAGTGAGAGAGACCGTCACACACAGACACTCTCCTCCGGGAACAGTGAGTGAGAGAGACCGTCACACACAGACACTCTCCTCCTGGAACAGTGAGTGAGAGAGACGGTCACACACAGACACTCTCCCCCGGGAACAGTGAGTGAGAGAGACCGTCACACACAGACACTCTCCCCCGGGAACAGTGAGTGAGAGAGACCGTCACACACAGACACTCTCCTCCGGGAACAGTGAGTGAGAGAGACGGTCACACACAGACACTCTCCCCCGGGAACAGTGAGTGAGAGAGACCGTCACACACAGACACTCTCCTCCGGGAACAGTGAGTGAGAGAGACGGTCACACACAGACACTCTCCCCCGGGAACAGTGAGTGAGAGAGACCGTCACACACAGACACTCTCCCCCGGGAACAGTGAGTGAGAGAGACCGTCACACACAGACACTCTCTCCTGGGAACAGTGAGTGAGAGAGACCGTCACACACAGACACTCTCCTCCGGGAACAGTGAGTGAGAGAGACGGTCACACACAGACACTCTCCCACGGGAACAGTGAGTGAGAGAGACCGTCACACACAGACACTCTCCTCCGGGAACAGTGAGTGAGAGAGACCGTCACACACAGACACTCTCTCCCGGGAACAGTGAGTGAGAGAGACCGTCACACACAGACACTCTCCTCCGGGAACAGTGAGTGAGAGAGACCGTCACACACAGACACTCTCCTCCGGGAACAGTGACTGAGAGAGACCGTCACACACAGACACTCTCCCCCGGGAACAGTGAGTGAGAGAGACGGTCACACGCAGACACTCTCTCCCGGGAACAGTGAGTGAGAGAGACCGTCACACACAGACACTCTCCTCCGGGAACAGTGAGTGAGAGAGACCGTCACACACAGACACTCTCCCCCGGGAACAGTGAGTGAGAGAGACCGTCACACACAGACACTCTCCTCCGGGAACAGTGAGTGAGAGAGACCGTCACACACAGACACTCTCCTCCGGGAACAGTGACTGAGAGAGACCGTCACACACAGATACTCTCCTCCGGGAACAGTGAGTGAGAGAGACAGTCACACACAGACACTCTCCCCCGGGAACAGTGAGTGAGAGAGACCGTCACACACAGACACTCTCCCCCGGGAACAGTGAGTGAGAGAGACCGTCACACACAGACACTCTCTCCCGGGAACAGTGAGTGAGAGAGACCGTCACACAGACACTCTCCCCCGGGAACAGTGACTGAGAGAGACCGTCACACACAGACACTCTCCTCCGGGAACAGTGAGTGAGAGAGACCGTCACACACAGACACTCTCCTCCGGGAACAGTGAGTGAGAGAGACCGTCACACACAGACACTCTCCTCCGGGAACAGTGAGTGAGAGAGACCGTCACACACAGACACTCTCCCCCGGGAACAGTGAGTGAGAGAGACCGTCACACACAGACACTCTCCCCCGGGAACAGTGAGTGAGAGAGACCGTCACACACAGACACTCTCCCCCGGGAACAGTGAGTGAGAGAGACCGTCACACACAGACACTCTCCCCCGGGAACAGTGAGTGAGAGAGACGGCCACACGCAGACACTCTCTCCCGGGAACAGTGACTGAGAGAGACCGTCACACACAGACACTCTCCTCCGGGAACAGTGAGTGAGAGAGACGGTCACACACAGACACTCTCCCACGGGGACAGTGAGTGAGAGAGACCGTCACACACAGACACTCTCCTCCGGGAACAGTGAGTGAGAGAGACGGCCACACGCAGACACTCTCTCCCGGGAACAGTGAGTGAGAGAGACCGTCACACACAGACACTCTCCTCCGGGAACAGTGAGTGAGAGAGACCGTCACACACAGACACTCTCCTCCGGGAACAGTGACTGAGAGAGACCGTCACACACAGACACTCTCCCCCGGGAACAGTGAGTGAGAGAGACCGTCACACGCAGACACTCTCTCCCGGGAACAATGAGTGAGAGAGACCGTCACACAGACACTCTCCTCCGGGAACAGTGAGTGAGAGAGACCGTCACACACAGACACTCTCCCCCGGGAACAGTGAGTGAGAGAGACCGTCACACACAGACACTCTCCTCCGGGAACAGTGAGTGAGAGAGACCGTCACACACAGACACTCTCCTCCGGGAACACTGACTGAGAGAGACCGTCACACACAGACACTCTCCTCCTGGAACAGTGAGTGAGAGAGACGGTCACACACAGACACTCTCCCACGGGGACAGTGAGTGAGAGAGACCGTCACACACAGACACTCTCCTCCGGGAACAGTGAGTGAGAGAGACCGTCACACACAGACACTCTCCTCCTGGAACAGTGAGTGAGAGAGACCGTCACACACAGACACTCTCCTCCGGGAACAGTGAGTGAGAGAGACCGTCACACACAGACACTCTCTCCCGGGAACAGTGAGTGAGAGAGACCGTCACACAGACACTCTCCCCCGGGAACAGTGAGTGAGAGAGACCGTCACACACAGACACTCTCCTCCGGGAACAGTGAGTGAGAGAGACCGTCACACACAGACACTCTCCTCCGGGAACAGTGACTGAGAGAGACCGTCACACACAGACACTCTCCTCCTGGAACAGTGAGTGAGAGAGACGGTCACACACAGACACTCTCCCACGGGGACAGTGAGTGAGAGAGACCGTCACACACAGGCACTCTCCCCCGGGAACAGTGAGTGAGAGAGACCGTCACACACAGACACTCTCCTCCGGGAACAGTGAGTGAGAGAGACGGTCACACACAGACACTCTGCCCCGGGAACAGTGAGTGAGAGAGACCGTCACACACAGACACTCTCCTCCGGGAACAGTGAGTGAGAGAGACGGTCACACACAGACACTCTCCCCCGGGAACAGTGAGTGAGAGAGACCGTCACACACAGACTCTCTCCTCCGGGAACAGTGAGTGAGAGAGACCGTCACACACAGACACTCTCCCCGGGGAACAGTGACTGAGAGAGACCGTCACACACAGACACTCTCCCCCGGGAACAGTGAGTGAGAGAGACGGCCACACGCAGACACTCTCTCCCGGGAACAGTGACTGAGAGAGACCGTCACACACAGACACTCTCCTCCGGGAACAGTGAGTGAGAGAGACGGTCACACACAGACACTCTCCCACGGGAACAGTGAGTGAGAGAGACCGTCACACACAGACACTCTCCTCCGGGAACAGTGAGTGAGAGAGACGGCCACATGCAGACACTCTCTCCCGGGAACAGTGAGTGAGAGAGACCGTCACACACAGACACTCTCCTCCGGGAACAGTGAGCGAGAGAGACCGTCACACAGACACTCTCCTCCGGGAACAGTGACTGAGAGAGACCGTCACACACAGACACTCTCCCCCGGGAACAGTGAGTGAGAGAGACGGCCACACGCAGACACTCTCTCCCGGGAACAGTGAGTGAGAGAGACCGTCACACACAGACACTCTCCTCCGGGAACAGTGAGTGAGAGAGACCGTCACACAGACACTCTCCCCCGGGAACAGTGAGTGAGAGAGACCGTCACACACAGACACTCTCCTCCGGGAACAGTGAGTGAGAGAGACCGTCACACACAGACACTCTCCTCCGGGAACACTGACTGAGAGAGACCGTCACACACAGACACTCTCCTCCTGGAACAGTGAGTGAGAGAGACGGTCACACACAGACACTCTCCCACGGGGACAGTGAGTGAGAGAGACCGTCACACACAGACACTCTCCCCCGGGAACAGTGAGTGAGAGAGACCGTCACACACAGACACTCTCTCCCGGGAACAGTGAGTGAGAGAGACCGTCACACAGACACTCTCCCCCGGGAACAGTGACTGAGAGAGACCGTCACACACAGACACTCTCCTCCGGGAACAGTGAGTGAGAGAGACCGTCACACACAGACACTCTCCTCCTGGAACAGTGAGTGAGAGAGACCGTCACACACAGACACTCTCCTCCGGGAACAGTGAGTGAGAGAGACCGTCACACACAGACACTCTCCCCCGGGAACAGTGAGTGAGAGAGACCGTCACACACAGACACTCTCCTCCGGGAACAGTGAGTGAGAGAGACGGTCACACACAGACACTCTCCCCCGGGAACAGTGAGTGAGAGAGACCGTCACACACAGACACTCTCCTCCGGGAACAGTGAGTGAGAGAGACCGTCACACACAGACACTCTCCCCCGGGAACAGTGAGTGAGAGAGACCGTCACACACAGACACTCTCTCCCGGGAACAGTGACTGAGAGAGACCGTCACACACAGACACTCTCCCCCGGGAACAGTGAGTGAGAGAGACCGTCACACGCAGACACTCTCTCCCGGGAACAGTGACTGAGAGAGACCGTCACACACAGACTCTCTCCTCCGGGAACAGTGAGTGAGAGAGACGGCCACACGCAGACACTCTCTCCCGGGAACAGTGAGTGAGAGAGACCGTCACACACAGACACTCTCCTCCGGGAACAGTGAGTGAGAGAGACCGTCACACACAGACACTCTCCCCCGGGAACAGTGAGTGAGAGAGACCGTCACACACAGACACTCTCCTCCGGGAACAGTGAGTGAGAGAGACCGTCACACACAGACACTCTCCTCCGGGAACAGTGAGTGAGAGAGACCGTCACACACAGACACTCTCCTCCGGGAACAGTGAGTGAGAGAGACCGTCACACACAGACACTCTCCCCCGGGAACAGTGAGTGAGAGAGACCGTCACACACAGACACTCTCCTCCGGGAACAGTGAGTGAGAGAGACCGTCACACACAGACACTCTCCTCCGGTAACACTGACTGAGAGAGACCGTCACACACAGACACTCTCCTCCGGGAACAGTGAGTGAGAGAGACCGTCACACACAGACACTCTCTCCCGGGAACAGTGAGTGAGAGAGACCGTCACACAGACACTCTCCCCCGGGAACAGTGAGTGAGAGAGACCGTCACACACAGACACTCTCCTCCAGGAACAGTGAGTGAGAGAGACCGTCACACACAGACACTCTCCTCCGGTAACACTGACTGAGTGAGACCGTCACACACAGACACTCTCCTCCTGGAACAGTGAGTGAGAGAGACGGTCACACACAGACACTCTCCCACGGGAACAGTGAGTGAGAGAGACCGTCACACACAGACACTCTCCCCCGGGAACAGTGAGTGAGAGAGACCGTCACACACAGACACTCTCCTCCGGGAACAGTGAGTGAGAGAGACGGTCACACACAGACACTCTCCCCCGGGAACAGTGAGTGAGAGAGACCGTCACACACAGACACTCTCCTCCGGGAACAGTGAGTGAGAGAGACGGTCACACACAGACACTCTGCCCCGGGAACAGTGAGTGAGAGAGACCGTCACACACAGACACTCTCCCCCGGGAACAGTGAGTGAGAGAGACAGCCACACGCAGACACCCTCTCCCGGGAACAGTGACTGAGAGAGACCGTCACACACAGACACTCTCCTCCGGGAACAGTGAGTGAGAGAGACGGTCACACACAGACACTCTCCCACGGGAACAGTGAGTGAGAGAGACCGTCACACACAGACACTCTCCTCCGGGAACAGTGAGTGAGAGAGACGGTCACACACAGACACTCTCTCCCGGGAACAGTGAGTGAGAGAGACCGTCACACACAGACACTCTCCTCCGGGAACAGTGAGTGAGAGAGACCGTCACACAGACACTCTCCTCCGGGAACAGTGACTGAGAGAGACCGTCACACACAGACACTCTCCCCCGGGAACAGTGAGTGAGAGAGACGGCCACACGCAGACACTCTCTCCCGGGAACAGTGAGTGAGAGAGACCGTCACACACAGACACTCTCCTCCGGGAACAGTGAGTGAGAGAGACCGTCACACACAGACACTCTCCCCCGGGAACAGTGAGTGAGAGAGACCGTCACACACAGACACTCTCCTCCGGGAACAGTGAGTGAGAGAGACCGTCACACACAGACACTCTCCTCCGGGAACAGTGACTGAGAGAGACCGTCACACACAGACACTCTCCTCCGGGAACAGTGAGTGAGAGAGACGGTCACACACAGACACTCTCCCACGGGGACAGTGAGTGAGAGAGACCGTCACACACAGACACTCTCCCCCGGGAACAGTGAGTGAGAGAGACCGTCACACACAGACACTCTCTCCCGGGAACAGTGAGTGAGAGAGACCGTCACACAGACACTCTCCCCCGGGAACAGTGACTGAGAGAGACCGTCACACACAGACTCTCTCCTCCGGGAACAGTGAGTGAGAGAGACCGTCACACACAGACACTCTCCTCCGGGAACAGTGAGTGAGAGAGACCGTCACACACAGACACTCTCCTCCGGGAACAGTGAGTGAGAGAGACCGTCACACACAGACACTCTCCTCCGGGAACAGTGAGTGAGAGAGACCGTCACACACAGACACTCTCCTCCGGGAACAGTGAGTGAGAGAGACGGTCACACACAGACACTCTCCCCCGGGAACAGTGAGTGAGAGAGACCGTCACACACAGACACTCTCCTCCGGGAACAGTGAGTGAGAGAGACGGTCACACACAGACACTCTCCCCCGGGAACAGTGAGTGAGAGAGACCGTCACACACAGACACTCTCCTCCGGGAACAGTGAGTGAGAGAGACCGTCACACACAGACACTCTCCCCCGGGAACAGTGACTGAGAGAGACCGTCACACACAGACACTCTCCTCCGGGAACAGTGAGTGAGAGAGACCGTCACACAGACACTCTCTCCCGGGAACAGTGACTGAGAGAGACCGTCACACACAGACACTCTCCTCCGGGAACAGTGAGTGAGAGAGACGGTCACACACAGACACTCTCCCCCGGGAACAGTGAGTGAGAGAGACGGCCACACGCAGACACTCTCTCCCGGGAACAGTGAGTGAGAGAGACCGTCACACACAGACACTCTCCTCCGGGAACAGTGAGTGAGAGAGACCGTCACCACCAGACACTCTCCCCCGGGAACAGTGAGTGAGAGAGACCGTCACACACAGACACTCTCCTCCGGGAACAGTGAGTGAGAGAGACCGTCACACACAGACACTCTCCTCCGGTAACACTGACTGAGAGAGACCGTCACACACAGACACTCTCCTCCTGGAACAGTGAGTGAGAGAGACGGTCACACACAGACACTCTCCCACGGGGACAGTGAGTGAGAGAGACCGTCACACACAGACACTCTCCTCCAGGAACAGTGAGTGAGAGAGACCGTCACACACAGACACTCTCCTCCGGGAACACTGACTGAGAGAGACCGTCACACACAGACACTCTCCTCCTGGAACAGTGAGTGAGAGAGACGGTCACACACAGACACTCTCCCCCGGGAACAGTGAGTGAGAGAGACCGTCACACACAGACACTCTCCTCCGGGAACAGTGAGTGAGAGAGACCGTCACACACAGACACTCTCCCCCGGGAACAGTGAGTGAGAGAGACCGTCACACACAGACACTCTCCACCGGGAACAGTGAGTGAGAGAGACCGTCACACACAGACACTCTCCCCCGGGAACAGTGACTGAGAGAGACCGTCACACACAGACACTCTCCTCCGGGAACAGTGAGTGAGAGAGACGGTCACACACAGACACTCTCCTACTGGAACAGTGAGTGAGAGAGATGGTCACACACAGACACTCTGCCCTGGGAACAGTGAGTGAGAGAGACCGTCACACACAGACACTCTCCTCCGGGAACAGTGAGTGAGAGAGACGGTCACACACAGACACTCTCCCCTGGGAACAGTGAGTGAGAGAGACCGTCACACACAGACACTCTCCTCCGGGAACAGTGAGTGAGAGAGACCGTCACACACAGACACTCTCTCCCGGGAACAGTGACTGAGAGAGACCGTCACACACAGACTCTCTCCTCCAGGAACAGTGAGTGAGAGAGACCGTCACACACAGACACTCTCCCCCGGGAACAGTGAGTGAGAGAGACGGTCACACACAGACACTCTCCCCCGGGAACAGTGAGTGAGAGAGACCGTCACACACAGACACTCTCCCCCGGGAACAGTGACTGAGAGAGACCGTCACACACAGACACTCTCCTCCGGGAACAGTGAGTGAGAGAGACGGTCACACACAGACACTCTCCCCCGGGAACAGTGAGTGAGAGAGACCGTCACACATAGACACTCTCTTCCGGAAACAGTGAGTGAGAGAGACCGTCACACAGACACTCTCCCCCGGGAACAGTGACTGAGAGAGACCGTCACACACAGACACTCTCCTCCGGGAACAGTGAGTGAGAGAGACCGTCACACACAGACACTCTCCCCCGGGAACAGTGAGTGAGAGAGACGGTCACACACAGACACTCTCCCCCGGGAACAGTGAGTGAGAGAGACCGTCACACACAGACACTCTCCCCCGGGAACAGTGAGTGAGAGAGACCGTCACACACAGACACTCTCCCCCGGGAACAGTGAGTGAGAGAGACCGTCACACACAGACACTCTCCCCCGGGAGCATTGAGTGAGAGAGACGGTCACACACGACACTCTCCCCCGGGAACAGTTATTGACAGAGAGACGGTGAGGTAGTCGATCACGGATTCACACCCCATCTCCAAGTTCTTGGTCTGGAGGACGCACCTTTTGCTCGAAACACGCTCAGAGATATCAAAGCACCAGGTCGTTCGATCAGCCTGAAAAACACTCCATCTAAATGTCAAACCGAGGCTCCGACAGTAGCAGAACCACAGTGAAAGATAAAGATAAAGAGCTGATGTGAGTGATTCCATGAACCGTCTGGAGGATGTTGCCATCTTCTTCAAGTGAAACTACTACAGAGGGCAACACACATCAAAGTTGCTGGTGAACGCAGCAGGCCAGGCAGCATCTCTAGGAAGAGGTGCAGTCGACGTTTCGGGCCGAGACCCTTTGTCAGGACTACTAAAGTGGACAGTGTGTTCCGGGCACCTACCACTCCTGTACAAATCATGCCTCTGGTATCCCCCTAAGTTTTCCTCCAGTCACTTTAAACACCCCAACTAACTACGTGAGGCACAAGCCAGTATGCAGGCCAAAGCCGTATAATAGAGGGAGCAAGCTGTTGCCCTTGTAACAGGCCCCTCCTCTCCCAAAGGACCCAAAGGAACGGCAGAGACCAATTCAGTTTGACACCAGTGGCATCGCAGGAGTTGCCAGTCAGTGTTGAACTCCTTGCAGGACTGCCTGAGGGACTCCAGCTCCAGAGTTATCCTTGCCGTTTACTCCCAAAACCTTCCCTGTGACTGCAAGGTAACGGAGGCTGCCCTTCTATTTGAGTTGCCACCCTGCCTGATGAGCCACATCTGCCCGAAGACTGGAACAAACAGCCACAGAGGCACACACCTTTTTAAACAGCAGACCCCATTAACTCTCCGTTCAACATAAAATCACTTCCTTTTTTCTAACTTGTATTTCATCAGCTTCTGAGAAGCTATGCTTACAAATCAAGGTCATTCATTTAATAGTCTTGTCGGTTTTTATCTATCTGGTTAACAAAAAATGAATGAAAACATTCTTTCAACACAAAAAATACTGAATGTCATACCCAAGAAAATGATATTAGTCTGGCACTGTATTTCTTCAGCAGAAATTACCTGTAAATTTATAACAAAAAAGGGCTTGTCTTTTACGATCAGCTGACTGCTCAGTGTGAATTGCCACAAGATGGTGATGATAGCGGTGGCTGCTCGGTGCTCTAGTAACAGGTGCTGAGATCTTGGCCTTGATACAAACCGCAGTTCTTTCTATTCAAACACTTTGGTGAAGTGATTTGTAGGACACTGAATGGCTAAGGATACGTAATCTACAAGCTGCTGAATGGAATTTACCAATAATGCTGTTTCAAAATGCTGAATTCTCATCAATTGGATTCTGGCCATGAGAACGTAAACAGAAAAGATTCTGCAGATGCTATAAATCCGGAATAACAAGAACAAACTGCTGGAGCAACTCAGCAGTCAGGCTGCAACTATGGAGAGGAATAAACAGACGACCTTTCATTGGGACTCCAGAAGGGTGTCAACCCGAAACATTGATTGCTCATTCCATGTTGCTTGGCCTGCTGAGTTCCTCCAGTATTTTGTGTGTGAGTGTGTGAGTGTGCGTGTCTGTGTGTGTCTATGTATGTGAGGGTGTGAGTGTTTGTGTCTGAGTGAGTGTGAGTGTTTGTGTGTGTGTGAGTATGAGTGTCTGTGTGTGAATGAGCATATGTGAGTGTGTGTATCTGTCTGTGTGTGAGAGTGTGTGTGAGTGTGAACATGAGTGTGGGTGTCTGTGTGTGCGCACAGGTGTGTGAGTGTGTGTGAGTGTATGTGCGGATGTGTGTGTATGTGAGTGTGAGAGTGTGTGTTTGAGTGTGTGTGTGTGAGAGTGAGTGTGTGAGTGTGTGTGTGTGAGAGTGAGTGTGTGAGTGTGTGTGTGAGTGAGTTTGTGAGTGTGTGTCTCTCTGTATGTGTGTGTGAGTGTGTGAACGTGCATGTCTGTGTGTCTGTGTGTGTCAACATTAGTGTGTGCCTGTGTGTGTGAGTGTGTTTGAGTGAATGTGTGTGACAGTATGAGAGTGAGTGTCTCTATGTATGTGTGTGTGAGTGTGTGTGAACGTGTGTCTGTGTGAGTGTGTGTGTGTGCGCGCATGTGTGTGAGTGTGAGTGTGTGTGTGAACATTAGTGTGTGTGCGCGAATGTGTGTGAGTGTGTGTGTGTGTGAGTGTGTGTGAGCATATGTGCGGATGTGTGTGAGTGTGTGTGTTTATGTGTGTGTATGTGAGTGTGTGCATGTGAGTGAGTGTATGAGTGTGTGTGAATGAGTGTGTGTGAACATGAGTGTGTGTGAGTGTGTGAGTGTGCATGTGTCTCTATGTATATGTGTGAGTGTGTGTGAACATGTGTGTGTGTTTATGTGTGTCTGTGTGTGTGTCTCTGTGTGTGAGTGTGTGTGTATGCGCGCATGTGTGTGTGTGAGTGTGTGTGAGCGTATGTGCGTATGTGTGTGTATGTGTGTATGTGAGTGTGAGAGTGTGTGAATGTGTGTCTCTATGTATCTGTGTGTGAACGTGTGTGTCTGTGTATGTGAACATGAGTGTGATTGTGTAAGTGTGTGTCTCTATGTATGTGTGTGAGTGTGTGTGTGAACGTGTGTCTGTGTGTGTGAACATGAGTGTGTGTCTGTGTGTGTCTGTGAACATGAGTGTGTGTGTCTGTGTGTGTGAACATTAGTGTGTGTGTCTGTGTGTGTCTCTCTGTGTGTGTGCATGTGTGTGTGGCTTTGTGTGTGTGCGCATGTGTGTGAGTGTGTGTGTGACTGTAAGTGTGAGTGAGTGTATGTGTGGATGTGTGTGTATGTGTATGTGAGTGTGAGAGTCTGAGTGTGTGAGTGAGTGTGTGTGTGAGTGTGTGAGTGTGTTTGTGTCTCTATGTATGTGTGTGTGAGTGTGTGTGTGAGTATGTGTGTGAGGGTGTGTGTGAGTGTGTGAGTGAGTGTGTGTGTGTGTGTGAGGGTGTGTGTGAGTGTGTGTGAGTGAGTGTGTGTGTGAGTGTGTTTGTGTCTCTATGCGTGTGTGTGTGTGTGTGAGTGTGTGTGTGAGTATGTGTGTGTGTGAATGTGTGTGTGAGTATGTGTGTGTGAGGGTGTGTGTGAGTGTGTGAGTGAGTGTGTGTGTGAGTATGTGTTGAGTGTGTGTGTGTGAGTGTGTGAGTGTGTTTGTGTCTCTATGTATGTGTGTGTGAGTGTGTGTGAGTATGTGTGTGTGAGTGTGTGTGTGAGTATGTGTGTGTGAGGGTGTGTGTGAGTGTGTGAGTGAGTGTGTGTGTGTGTGAGAGTGTGTGTGAGTGTATGAGTGAGTGTGTGTGAGTGAGTGTGTGTGTGTGAGTGTGTTTGTGTCTCTATGCGTGTGTGTGTGTGTGAGTGTGTGTGTGAGTATGTGTGTGTGAATGTGTGTGTGAGTATGTGTGTGTGAGGGTGTGTGTGAGTATGTGTTGAGTGTGTGTGTGTGAGTGTGTGAGTGTGTTTGTGTCTCAATGTATGTGTGTGTGAGTGTGTGTGAGTATGTGTGTGTGAGTGTGTGTGTGAGTATGTGTGTGTGAGGGTGCGTGTGAGTGTGTGAGTGAGTGTGTGTGTGAGTATGTGTTGAGTGTGTGTGTGAGATGTGTGAGCGTGTTTGTGTCTCTATGTATGTGTGTGAGTGTGTGTATGTGTGTGTGAGTGTGTGTGTGAGTATGTGTGTGTGAGGGTGTGTGTGTGAGGGTGTGTGTGTGAGGGTGTGTGTGAGTGTGTGAGTGAGAGTGTGTGTGTGAGTATGTGTTGAGTGTGTGTGTGTGAGTGTGTGTGAGTATGTGTGTGTGAGTGTGTGTGTGAGTATGTGTGTGTGAGGGTGTGTGTGAGTGTGTGAGTGAGTGTGTGTGTGTGAGTATGTGTTGAGTGTGTGTGTGTGTGAGTATGTGTTGAGTGTGTGTGTGTGTGAGTGTGTGAGTGTGTTTGTGTCTCTGTGTATGTGTGTGTGAGTGTGTGTATGTGTGTGTGAGGGTGTGTGTGAGTGTGTGAGTGAGTGTGTGTGTGTGAGTATGTGTTGAGTGTGTGTGTGTGAGTGTGTGTGAGTATGTGTGTGTGAGTGTGTGTGTGAGTATGTGTGTGTGAGGGTGTGTGTGAGTGTGTGAGGGTGTGTGTGAGTGTGTGAGTGAGTGTGTGTGTGTGAGTATGTGTTGCTCTTTCCATGTGATGCCTGCACATTCACCTTGCTGCATGCTCCAATATCCTCCCACACCCCAAGGATGTGCTGATGGGTTAAGGGGCGACTGTAGAAATAGTTCCGAATGTCGGTGGGTGTTGAGGAATTGCGGAGAGCTGATGGGGCAGTTGAGAGGGAAAATAGGTTCCAGGGCATGTGGAGGATTGATGGAGATGTTCTAAGAGATGGCAGTATTAAACAGCCCTGAGTCCTGATGAAGAATCTCGCTCCAAAACATTTATTTCCCTCCATAGATGCAGAGTCCTAACAGCATTTGGTGTGTATTGTTAGAGATTGGTGTCTGGTGTTGGAAGTGTGAGTAAAGTGAAAATGATAACATTGCCTCTTACCCAGTATTCACCAATCACCACACTCCCCAACCTCACTATGTAGTGAAGTAAAGGCAGATGCCAAGGAATCTCAGAGAGCAGCTTCTACCTGTATTTTGTAAACAACTTGGTGCTTGTTACATCTTTCACAATCTGTGTCTATGATGGGGGTACCCAAGGTGACATCTGACAGCATACAGATCGTGTTTGAATGCCTCTCCCTCAAATTTCAGTCAGGCATGCATGGCAGGAATGATGAGGGTCATTTGGTGAAGTGGCTCTTCACAACAAACAAGGAGGACTGTTTCCATGAGATTTCGAGGTGATCTGTTGGAAATGAAAGAGACTGGACTTTAGAGCTGCCTTGCTCAGAGTCCTGGAACCTGGGCAAGGTTTAGTCGACAGGGTGTGTGAACTGGACCCTGTGGTTCACGTTATGACGTGTTTCTGGTTTCTGGCTGATCGTTTGTGTTGCTTTTTGTGCGATTTTGTTTAGGGCAGGCTGACTCTGTGACCTGAAGTTAACAAATGACACAAAGCTAGATCGAACTGAACAGGGTAGGTGTGGACTGTTTCGATGATGTGTGGCTTGGTTTTATATTCTATGTTATTTCCTGATTTCTTTTCTGCTACTCAATTTGTTCTTTTTGTAGCTCATTGAGGGTTTGATGCTTTTCTTTGAACGGTTCCATGGCTTCCTGGCTGTCTTTGGGAAGACGAGTCTCAGGGTTGTACACGACATACATTTTGACAATAAAAATACTTCTAATCCTTTGAGCTGACAGCAGATAGAATCCCCTTAAATTCTGTACATAGCCCCTCCTACAAGTGTTGTTCGAGTCCCCCAGTCTCTGCACCCTGGCCCAACTGTGACCCCAATCCCCAGCCCCCGAAGTGCCATATTGCAAACCCAGGACTGGTTCAACTCTAAACACTGATCTCATTCAAGATGAGCTTTATTTGTCACAGGTACTGTGCATCAGAACATCGAAACTTACCATGCTGTGTGTCGTTTTGCATCAACCATTGAGAAGTGCTGGGGGCAGCTTGCAAGTGTCGTCACAGATTCCAGCACCACAACTTACTAGCTCAATCTGGTACGTTGTTGGAACATAGGAGGAAACCAGAGCACCCTGAGGAAACCCATGTGGTCATGGGGAGAACGTACAAATGCCTTACAGATCTAGATTATATAGCAGGCACTGTGAACCAATATGCTGACCGCTACAAAACCGAGCCACCATGTTGGAATTAAATACAACTGGGACTTAATTAGACTTATCCCTTCCCACTCACTTTGCACATCACACCTTGAGAATGGACATTAGTGTTACCTTGGTTCTTAAACAGAGATGATATAGATTCAGATTCATCTATTTATTACAAGTTCATGGAAACATACAGTGAAATGCATCATTCTCGTTAACATCCAACACAAGCTTAAAATGTGTTGGAGGCAGCCTCCAAGCATCACCAAATCTTCCACCTCCACCACCCACGATACTGAGCAGAACAACACAGAACATAACCACAGCAAAGCAACCCCGTTCCTCCCACACACACAAACCGTCCCCAGTCCCAGGACAGGCTCCAAATTCCAGAATCCAGAATCCAGACTCCAGACTCCAGACACCACACTCCAGACTCCTGACTCCTGACTCCTGACTCCAGACACCAGACACCAGACACCAGACTCCAGACACCAGACACCAGACTCCAGACTCCAGACTTCAGCAGACTTGTGGATTTGCAGACACTGGCGCAGACCCAGGGTTCCGGCCATCAAGCCTTGACATTTTCCCATTTGTCCGGTTGCAATGCGAGGACTGCTGGAGACAAGGTGAGGCATGGCAGTGAGGAGGCCAGGAAAAACATCTGGGGCGATGATGTGTTTTTGCTTGGCACTACCCTACATTGAGATTGGCTCAAATATTAGTTAAAGTTGCAGCTTGCATGTTATGGTGAAGCAGGTGCAAGTCAAGAATACTTCTAAGGGTGTCCACATTTGAGATGAATGCTCCATAGTCAGTTTTGCAGAGTCCAATGAAGCAACAGGGAGCGGTAATAGGGAATGAGTGTTTAAGGAAGACGGACATACCCCTCTATGAACACTGTAATCAATTATATCTCCTTTCTGCATCAACGCTGTGGTGTCTCCTTGCCTGTGGTTCTCTTCCCAGGCATGAAAGATGCAGTTGTGAATTTTTAGTTGAAATTGCCTCTCTCCAGGCTTTAAAACTTCAGCAGAGCTTCATGCTCTGCACTGAGGACGAACCCTGGACTTGCAACCAATCTCTCATTTATTCTGTCCTCTATGACATGAAAGAGCAAGGCAGTTTTGTGGTGGAAGAGGAGAGATGTTGTGTTTCTTTGGGACAGGGAGGCTCCAGGTGCATTAACGGCAGATGGAGGAAATAGGTTAATGGCAGGAGTCAAGCTGGACTCAGTTACAAGAAACTCAACGACCTTCCCTTTGATGCAAATCACAAATGTGTCATCGAAAGCCACATCCCCATAACTACATTCACTGGTATTCGCTGAAACTGTTCAGCAAACCACACCCACACCCATTCACTCACCCAACAACTATCTCAATCAGTCAGGACTTGCACCTGAACATCCACTACATTTCACACATGCAAGCCTCAAGCCCAAATCTTTCAGCTTTTAAGAAAGATGAGCTTTATGTACATTGTACATTGAAACATTGAAACACACAGTAAAATGTGTGGTTTGCTTCAACGACCCAACAAAGTCTGAGGTGGTGGGGCAGCCTGGAAGTGTTGTCATGTTTTCAGCCTCACGGTTTACTAGCCCTTACTAATATGAACCTGGAGGAAACCTGCACAGTCACAGGGAAGAACATGCAAACGCCAAAGTTCTACTAGTTTTCAGTCTAGATAGTGAATCTTCAATCAAAGGCACGGATGTCTGCATGACAAAGAGACACAAATTACAAATAACTGCAGCCAACCCACAGGGCTGAATTTTCAATAGCTTATCCCCCAGTAGAGACAGCAACCATTATCGAGTCTGTCAGCAGCATGGAAAGAACCAAGGAAGGTTCTCGTTCCACATCCTACCTCCTCCGCATCCTTTATCTTCGGCTGATTTACAAGACAAGGATAATGTCAGCATGTCCTCTCCCTAACCTCGTCCTCATCATAGCTCACGCCAGCATACCGATGAGGCAGTAACAGAAGAGCAAGCACGTGCTCCAGCTCCCAGCCATCAGCTCAGTTACTGGCCCCGTGCAGCTCCAAGACCAGATCTGTGCTGATGAATCACCAGGTACGAGTGGATTGGAGCTCAGGTGAAAGGAAGGATGTTCAGTGTGCCAGCTTCCCGCAGGCTAGGGTCACACAAGTTCAACTGCAGGTGATTCTGTTTGGCACTCAGATGATAGCAACGTACAAGAAAAACCTAGAGGGAGTCTCAATGAAATGTGTTGTCAGGAGTTGTGAGAAACTCCTGGGTATAGCACACTCCATTCCAGCCAATTTTATATCACATTTCCTTATGATGTAGAAGGAGAGTACTTGGCCTATACTGACAATGGCTTTTTCATAGAGCCAAAAATGCATTCTGTCCAGCTTCCAACCATATGGCATGAACATCAATTTCTTGAACTTCCTGTAACTACTTTTTCCCTCTCCTACTTCTTCTGAGATACATCAGGAAACGCCCTTCCATCCAATGAGCCACACCACCCAGCAACCAACTATTTAACCCGAATCTAATCACACGACAGTTTACAATCAGCAATTCACTTTCTAAGCCGTATGTCTGCAGACGATGCGGGAGCACCTGGAGGAAAGCCATAGAGACATGGGGAGAACGAACAAACTCTTCACAAATTACGCTGGATTTGAACTCCAAACTCCTGTATCCCGAGCTGTAATAGTGTTATGCCACTGTGGTGCCTCGCGCTGTAATAGTGTTACACTACTGTGGTGTCCTAATCTGTAACAGACCCCAGTTGGAGTACTGTGCTCAGTTCTGGTCGACTCACTACAGGAAAGATGCAGAAACTATAGAAAGAGTGCAGAGGAGATTTACAAGGATGTTGCCTGGATTGGGGAACATGCCTTATGAGAATAGGTTGAGTGAACTCGGCCTTTTCTCCTTGGAGCGGTGGAGGGTGAGAGGTGACCTGATAGAGGTGTAAAAGATGATGAGAGGCATTGATCGTGTGGATAGTCAGAGGTTTTTTCCCAGGGCTGAAATGGCTAACACGAGAGGGCATAGTTTTTTCTTCAGCAGTTTGATTAGGGCATGACCGTGCAAGCGCGTGGACGTCAGCCAGTGAGAACAGCGAGCAGAGTTTAAAGGCAGACAGCCTTATAGAGCGAGTGTCAGAGTTGAGGAAGACAGAGTAGGAAGGCTTTGGCTCAACAGGGCTTAGGCGATAACGGGTCGAGGCAAGGTACGTTACTTGTGTAGAATATAGACAGGAAGTGTGTGTGTGAGGCTGGTTGTCTATGCTTGGTGCCAGATGTGGGAGGTCTAGGAGACTCCCAGCCTCCCGGACAGCCACATCTGTGCCTGGTGCGTTGAGCTGCAGATCCTTAGGAACCGGGTTAGGGAACTGGAGATGCAGCTCGATGACTTTCGTCTGGTCAGCGAAGGTGAGGAGGTGATAGAGAGGAGCTATAGGCGGGTAGTCACACCGGGACCTCAGGAGACAGATAAATGGTAATAGTCAGGAAAGTGAAGGGCAGGAATCAGATACTAGAGAATACCCTTATGGCTGTCCCCCTTAACAATAAGTGCTCCTGTTTGAGTACTGCTGGGGGAAATGGCCTACCTGGGGGAAGCAACAGTGGCCGTGCCTCCGGCACAGAGTCTGGCCCTGTGGCTCAGAAGGGTAGGGAAAGGAAGAGGATGGCAGCAGTAATAGAGGACTCTATAGTTAGAGGGTCAGACAGGCGATTCTATGGATGCAGGAAAGAAAAACGAATGGTAGTTTGCCTCCCAGGTGCCAGGGTCTGGGATGTTTCTGATCGCGTCCAAGATATCCTGAAGTGGGAAGGAGAACAGCCAGAGGTCGTGGTACATATTGGTACCAACGGCAGAGGCAGGAAAAGGGAGGAGGTCCTGAAAACAGACTACAGGGAGTTAGGAAGGAAGTTGAGAAGCAGGACCACAAAGGTAGTCATCTCAGAATTACTGCCTGTGTCATGTGACAGTGAGTACAGGAAGAGAATGAAGTAGAGGATAAATGCATGGCTGAGGGATTGGAGCAGGGGGCAGGGATTCAGATTTCTGCATCATTGGGACCTCTTCTGGGGCAGGTGTGACCAGTAGAAAAAGGACGGGTTACACTTGAATCCCAGGGGAACCAATATCCTGGCGGGGAGGTTTGCTAAGGCTACTGGGGAGAGTTTAAACTAGAATTGATGGGGGGTGGGAACCGAACTGAAGAGACAGAGGAAGAGGCGGTTGGCTCACAAATAGAGAAAGCTTGGAGACAGTGCGAGAGGGAGGATAAGCAGGTGATCGAGAAGGGATGCACTCACACCGATGGTTTGAGATGTGTCTCTTTTAATGCAAGGAGTATTATGAACAGAACGGATGAGCTTAGAGCGTGGATCAGTACTTGGAGCTATGATATTGTGGCCATTACAGAGACTTGGATGGCTCAGGGGCAGGAATGGTTACTTCGAATGCCAGGCTTTAGATGTTTCAGAAAGGACGGGGAGGGAGGCAAAAGAAGGTGGGGGCATGGCACTGTTGATCAGAGATAGTGGCACGGCCGTTGAAAAGGAGGAAGTCATGGAGGGATTGTCTATGGAGTCTCTGGGGTGGAAGTTAGGAACAGGAAGCGGTCAATAACTCTACTGGGTGTTTTTTATAGACCACCCAATAGCTACAGGGACATCGAGGAGCAGATAAGGAGACAGATTCTGGAAAGGTATAATAATAACAGGGTTGTCATTTTGGAGATAATGATCACAACTCTATCTCCTTTACGATAGCATTGGAGAGGAGTATGAACAGACACGTTAAGAAAGCGCTTAATTGGAGTAAGGGGAAATATGAGGCTATCAGGCAGGAATTTGGAAGCATAAATTGGAAACAGATGTTCTCAGGGAAATGTGCAGAAGAAATGTGGCAAATGTTCAGGGGATATTTGCGTGGAAAAACATAGAAAATCTACAGCACAATACAGGCCCTTCAACCCACAAAGCTGTGCCAAACATGTCCCTACCTTAGAAATTACTAGACTTACCCATAGCCCTTTATTTTTCTAAGCTCCATGTACCTATCCAAATGTTTCTTAAAAGACCTTATCATATCTGCCTCCACCACTGTTGCTGGCAGCCCATTCCACGCACTCACCACTCTCTGAGTAAAAAACTTACCCCTGACATCTCCTCTGTACCTACTCCCCAGAACCTTAAACCTGTGTCCTCTTGTGGCAACCATTTCAGCCCTGGGAAAAAGCCTCTGACTCTCCACACAATCAACGCCTCTCATCATCTTATACACCTCTATCAGGTCACCTTTCATCCTCCGTTGCTCCAAGGAGAAAAGGCCAAGTTCACTCAACCTGTTTTCATAAGGCATGCTCCCCAATCCAGGCAACATCCTTGTAAATCTCCTCTGCACCCTTTCTATGGCTTCCGCGTCCTTCCTGTAGTGAGGTGACCAGAACTGAGCACAGTACTCCAAGTGGGGTCTGACCAGGGTCCTATATAGCTGCAACATTACCTCTCTGCTCCTAAATTCAATTCCACAATTAATGAAGGCCAATACACTGTACGCCTTCTTAACCACACAGTCAACCTGCACAGCTGCTTTGAGTGTCCTATGGACTCGGACCCAAAGATCCCTCTGATCCTCCACACTGCCAAGAGTCTTACCATTAACAGAACTTAACTAAATAGGCAATACGGGGAGAAAAAATGAGGTATGAACACAAGCTAGCTAGTAATATAAAGGAGGATAGCAAAAGTTTTTTTAGGTATGTGAAGAGAAGGAAGATAGTTAAGAACAATGTTGGGCCCTTGAAGAATGAATTGGGAGAAATTGTTATGGGAAACAGAGAAATGGCAGACGAATTATATAAGTACTTTGGATCTGTCTTCACTAGGGAAGACACAAGCAATCTCCCAGATGTATGGATGGGCCAAGGACATAGGGTAACAGAGGAACTGAAACAGATTGACATTAGGAAGGAAACGGTGATGAGTAGACTGATGGGACTGAAGGCTAACAAATCCCCAGGTCCAGATGGTCTGCATCCTAGGGTACTAAAGGAGGTGGCTCTGGAAATTGCGGATGCATTGGTGATCATTTTCCAACGTTCCTTAGATTCAGGATCAGTTCCTGAGGATTGGCGAATGGCTAATGTTATCCCACTTTTTAAGAAAGGAGGGAGGGAGAAAACAGAGAACTATCACCCTGTTAGCCTAACATCAGTAGTGGGGAAGATGCTAGAGCCCATTATTAAAGATGAAATAGCGGCATATCTTGATAGCAGTGATAGGACTGGGCCGAGCCAGCATGGATTTACCAAGGGCAAATCATGCTTGACTAATCTATTGGAGTTTTTCGAGGGTGTAACCAGGAAGATAGACGCAGGAGATCCAGTGGATGTAGTGTACCTTGACTTTCAGAAGGCATTTGATAAGGTACCACATAGGAGATTGGTGGGTAAAATCAGAGCTCATGGCATTGGGGGGAGGATATTGACATGGATAGAAAACTGGTTGGCAGATAGAAAGCAAAGGGTAGCAGTGAATGGGTGTTTCTCGGAATGGCAGGTGGTGACTAGTGGGGTGCCACAGGGCTCGGTATTGGGACCACAGCTGTTTAAGATTTACGTCAATGATTTAGAGGAAGGCGTTGTGAATAACATCAGCAAGTTTGCTGATGATACTAAGCTGGGTGGCAGTGTGACATGTGATGAGGATGTTAGGAGAATTCAAGATGACTTGGATAGGCTGGGTGAGTGGGCAGAAACTTGGCAGATGGCGTTTAATGTGAATAAGTGTGAGGTTATTCACTTTGGGAGCAAGAACAGGAAGGCAGATTATTATCTGAACGGTGTGGAGTTAGGTAAGGGAGAAATACAAAGAGATCTAGGAGTACTTGTTCATCAGTCTCTGAAGGTGAATGAGCAAGTGCAGCAGACAGTGAAGAAGGCTAATGGAATGTTGGCCTTTATTACAAAGGGAATTGAGTACAAGAGCAAGGAAATCCTTTTGCATTTGTACAGGGCCCTGGTGAGACCACACTTGGAGTATTGTGTGCAGTTTTGGTCTCCAGGGTTAAGGAAGGACATCCTGGCTGTGGAGGAGGTGCAGCGTAGGTTCACTAGGTTAATTCCTGGGATGTCCGGACTGTCTTACGCAGAGAGGTTAGAGAGACTGGGCTTGTACATGCTGGAATTAAGGAGATTGAGGGGGGATCTGATTGAGACATATAAGATTACTAAGGGATTGGACAAGATAGAGGCAGGAAATATGTTCCAGATGCTGGGAGAGTCCAGTACCAGAGGGCATGGTTTAAGAATAAGGGGTAAGTCATTTAGGTCAGAGTTGAGAAGGAACTTCTTCTCCCAGAGAGTTGTGGAGGTGTGGAACACGCTGCCTCAGAAGGCAGTGGAGGCCAATTCTCTGGATGCTTTCAAGAAGGAGCTAGATAGGTATCTTACGGATAGGGGAATCAAGGGTTATGGGGACAAGGCAGGAACTGGGTATTGATAGTAGATGATCAGCCATGATCTCAGAATGGCAGTGCAGGCTCGAAGGGCCAAATGTTCTACTTCTGCACCTATTGTCTATTGTCTATTGTTTATTAATACTATATTCTGCCATCATACTTGACCTACCAAAATGAACCACTTCACACTTATCTGGGTTGAACTCCATCTGCCACTTCTCAGCCCAGTTTTGCATCCTATCAATGTCCTGCTGTAACCTCTGACAGCACTCCACACTATCCACAGCACCTCCAACATTTGTGTCATCAGCAAACTTGCTAACCCATCCCTCCACTTCCTCATCCAGGTCATTTATAAAAATCACAAAGAGTAGGGGGTCCCAGAACAGATCCATGAGGCACACCACTGGTCACCGACCTCCATGCAGAATATGACCTGTCTACAACCACTCTTTGCCTTCTGTAGGCAAGCGAGTTCTGGGTCGACAAAGCAATGTCCCCTTGGATTCCATGCCTCCTTACTTTCTCAATAAGCCTTACATGAGGTACCTTATCAAATGCCTTGCTGAAATCTATATACACTACATTTACTGCACTTCCTTCATCAATGTTCTGCATAGGTACTTTCCAATGCGACAGGGAAAGGATGGCAGGGTACAGGAACCATTGAGTACAAAGGCTGTCGTAAATCTAGTCAAGAAGAAAAGAAGTGCTTACGAAAGATTCAAAAAGCTAGGTAATGATAGAGAGCTAGAAGATTATAAGGCTAGCAGGAAGGAGCTCAAGAAAGAAATTAGGAGCGCCAAAAGGGGCCATGAGAAGGCCTTGGCGGACAGGATTAAGGAAAATCCCAAGGCATTCTACAAGTATGTGAACAAAAGAGAATAAGACGTGAGAGAATAGGACCAATCGAGTGTGACAGTGGAAAAGTATGTATGGAACTGGAGGAGATAACAGAGGTACTTAATGAGTACTTTGCTTCAATATTAACCATGGAAAAGGATCTTGGTGATTGTAGGGATGACTTATAGCGGATTGAAAAGCTTGAGCATGTAGATATTAAGAAAGAGAATGTGCTGGAGCTTTTGGGAAGCATCAAATTGGATAAGTCACCGGGACTGGACGAGATGTACCCCAGGCTACTGTGGGAGGCGAGGGAGGAGATTTATGAGCCTCTGGCGATGATCCTTGCATCATCAATGGGGACGGGAGAGGTTCTGGAGGATTGGAGGGTTGTGGATGTTGTTCCATTATTCAAGAAAGGGAGTAGAAATAGCTCAGGAAATTATAGACCAGTGAGTCTTACCTCAGTGGTTAGTAAGTTGATGGAGAAGATCCTGAGAGGCAGGATTTATGAACATTTAGACAGGCATAATATGATTAGGAATAGTCAGCATGGCTTTATGAAAGGCAGGTCATGCCTTACGAGCATGATTGAATTTTTTGAGGATGTGACTGAACACATTGATGAAGGAAGAGCAGTAGATGTAGTGTATATGGATTTCAGCAAGGCATTTGATAAGGTACCCCATGCAAGGCTTATTGAGAAAGTAAGGATGCATGGGATCCAAGGGGACTTTGCTTTGTGGATCCAGAACTGGCTCGCCCACAGAAGGCAAAGAGTGGTTGTAGACGGGTCATATTCTGCATGGAGGTCGGTGACCAGTGGTGTGCCTCAGGGATCTGTTCTGGGACTCCTACTCTTCGTGATTTTTATAAATAACCTGGATGAGGAAGTTGAGGGATGGGTTAGTAAATTTGCTGATGACACAAAGGTTGGAGTTGTGGATAGTGTGGAGGGCTGTCAGAAGTTACAGCAGGACATTGGTAGGATGCAAAAATTGGCTGAGAAGTGGTAGAAGAGTTCAACCCAGATAACTGTGAAGTGGTTCATTTTGGTAAGTCACATATGATGGCAGAATATAGCATTAATGGCAAGACTCTTGGCAGTGTGGAGGATTAGAGGGATCTTGGGGACACTCAAGGCTGCTGTGCAGGTTGACTGTGTGGTTAAGAAGGCGTATGGTGCATTGGCCTTCATTAATTGTGGGACTGAGTTTAAGAGCCAAGAGGTAATGTTTCAGCTATATATGACCCTGGTCAGATCCCACTTGGAGTACTGTGCTCAGTTCTGGTCGCCTCACTATAGGAAGGATGTGGAAACCATAGGAAGGGTGCAGAGGAGATCTACAAGAATGTTGCCTGGATTGGGGAGCATACCTGAGTGAACTCGGTCTTTTCTCCTTGGAGTGACGGAAGATGATAGGTGACCTGATAGAGGTGTATAAGACGATGAGAGGCATTGATGGTGTGGATAGTCAGAAGCTTTTTCCCAGGGCTGAAATGGCTAGCACGAAAGGGCTAGTTTTAAGGCGCTTGGAAGTATGTACAGGGGAAATGTCAAAGATAAGTTTTTTACGCAAAGAGGGTGATTGTGGGGAATCGGCTGCCAGCAACGGTGGTGGAGGTGGATACGATAGGGTTCTTTTAAGGGACTCCTGGACAGGTACATGGAGCTCGGAAAAATAGAGGGCTGTGGGTAACCCTCAGTGATTTCTCAGGAAAGGACATGTTCAGCACAGCTTTGTGGGACGAAGGGCTTGTATTGTGCTGTAGGTTTCCTATGTTTCTATGTTTTAACCATGGTGTCCCAAGCTGTAACAGCGTTATGCTAACGTGGTTTCCTGAGCTGTAATAGTATAATGCTACTATGGTATTCTGAGCTGTAATAGTGTTACGCTGCCATAGTAATCTGAGCTGTAATAGTATTACGCTACTGTGGTATTCTGAGCTGTAACAGTGTTACACTACTCTGGTGTCCCGAGCTCTCTCAGTGTTACGCTACTGTGGCATCCCAAGTTGTAATAGTGTTACGTTACCGTGGTGTCTCGAGCTGTAATAGTGTTATGTTACCGTGGCGTCTCAAGCTGTAATAGTGTTACGCTACTGTGGTGTCCTGAGCTGTAACAGTGTTACACTACCGTGGTATTCTGAGTGTAATAGTATTACGCTACTGTGGTATTTTGAGCTGTAATAGTGTTACACTACTCTGGTGTCCCGAGCTCTAACAGAGTTACGCTACTGTGGCGTACCAAGCTGTAATAATGTTACGTTACCATGGT
The DNA here is from genome assembly GCF_963921235.1 of Mobula hypostoma. Classification (NCBI taxonomy): domain Eukaryota; kingdom Metazoa; phylum Chordata; class Chondrichthyes; order Myliobatiformes; family Myliobatidae; genus Mobula; species Mobula hypostoma. The sequence goes on from NC_086115.1 coordinate 2,378,629, forward strand.
GTCTTGAGCTGTAATAGTGTTATGTTACCGTGGTGTCTCGAGCTGTAATAGTGTTATGCTACCGTGGTGTCCTGAGCTGTAATAGTGTTACACTATTCAGGTGCCCCAAACTGTAATAGTGTTACGCTACAGGGGTGTCCTGAGCTGTAATAGTGTTATGCTACCATGGTATCCCGAGCTGTAATAGTGTTACGTTACCGTGGTGTCCTTAGCTGTAATAGTGTACACTATCCAGGTGTCCCGAGCTGTAATAGTGTTACGCTACAGTGGTATTCTGAGCTTTAATTGTGTTATGCTACTGTGTTGTCAACACAAGAGATTCTGCAGATGTGAAAATCCAGAGCAATAAACACAAAAAGCTGTAGAAATTCAGCAGGTCAGGTAGCATCTCTGCAGGGGAATAAACAGTCGACATTTCAGACCGAGACCAATCGTCAGGACGATCAAAAATATAATGGTTGTTGCACATCTCCCATGAACTTCAGCCCACTGATTTATGAGATCAAACTTACAGACAGGGCAAAATCAGACATTTATGGTAATGTAATGACATCTCTTCAATACAGGTCAACCAAGTGATGGTTAGCTCTTCAGGGCCACCATCACACCCGTGAATTCTGATGGCATTGTAGCAATTAATTCAGTTGTAAATGGTGGTGTGGTGGGCGGGGGTAAGGTTGGGAGAGGAGTGTAAGAAAAAAATTAGATGTAATATCCAGCATTTCCAGTTGCAATTCTTGAACCTGAGAGCTGTTGGTTAATAGAACTGAGGCAGTGGGTAAAGTGGACTTTCACGTTATAGAACTGAAGATTACTCTATTGACAGTTACTTTTAAAGCAACAGCGTGCCAGTAACCAAACCACACAAAATGTTTCCAGCCACTAGCGCCATCTGACACCCCACCAGTGAGGATGTGGGGTAGAGTGTGAGGAAGAAGTGCTATGAAGAGGTGGCGTGTGTCTTGTCTGCTACAACAACAACCATTGTTCTGCTTAAAATTTGTTTGGGTCTAGGAAGTATGTCTTCACCACAATTAAACAAATTTAAAGACAAAAGATAAAGCAAGATAAAGCAGGTCAGTCAGGAAAAGGCATTTACACACCAGAGAAATAGCTGTGAGCCTGTTTTTCCATGTTATTGCTCATCAGTTTCACACGTTCCTATGATGCATACACGTACACTATGTGGGAGGCTAAAAGCTAAATCTTTTCATTTGGAACTACCACTGCTTAACCTTTGAAAACCCTTGTGTTAAATATAGACTAATCTCCTTTAAACGGAATAGATGTGAACCTTCTGATAACAAAGATGTCTGGTTGCACATTTGGACAGCTCATAGTTCCTACTAATACCAATAACCCAGCCAAAGTCAATTTTCACCAAAGACAATAACTGAAAACTTTTTTTTATAAGCTTCGCAGCCATATTACTTGTAATTTATGATTAGGCAGCCAAACTCCACTAAATCAATCCCCATTTGCCACGCACAATTATTTTTATTCATGATTGTCCAATAGAATTGTGTTGTCCACAGAAACCCACTGATGATTAGAGTATTATAGATCACACAGATCTATCTATATCACATAGATCTTCTCGTCTGGTAGGGAATGAATCTCAAATTTCCCTCTCTTTTTCTACTGCACAATTTCAGACCTTTTTTATTTTGTCTGTATGATTATAATCATTGTGGATGATTGTGAATTGGAATTTCTTATCCAGTCCTGACGAAGGGTCTCGGCCCGAAACGTCGATTGTACCTCTTCCTAGAGATGCTGCCTGGCCTGCAACTTTGATGTGTGTTGCTTGAATTTCCAGCATCTGCAGAATTCCTCGTGTTTATTTTCTAGGTGTTGTCATCGTACAACACAGAACAGTACAAGCCCTCACAAAATGCAGGAGGAGCTCAACAGGTCGCCGTATCTAAAGAGGGGAATAAACAGTTGATGTTTTAGGCCGAGACCCTTCATCAGTTCTACCGAGTTCCTCCAGCATTTTGGATTTCCAGCTTCTGAAGAATCTTTTGTGTTTACAGTACAGGACCTTTGGCCTGCAATGTTGTGCCAACCTTTTAACCTTCACCACATGACATAACATGGAGAACAAAGTGCTGCTGTGACTAGCGAGCTACTGGTTCATAACTCAAATGACCTGGACTCAATTCTCATCAGTTTGCACGTTCTCCCTGCAAGTGCAGTATTTTCCCCCAGATTTTCTCCCAGATCCCAGAAGTGTGAAGATTAGTAGTTGAACTGATTATGACAAATTGCCCCTAGAGTCTATAGAGTTGAGAAGCCTGGGTGGAGTTGATGGGAATGGGGGTGGTTGTGGAGAATAGGTTACCGTGAGAATTAGTGGGAAATGGGATTGCTCCATGAGCTGGCATCAACTCAGTCAGCAGAAATGGCTTCCTTATAGATCTTAACAAAATAAGAACTTCCTGCCCCCACCTCTCCATCCAGAAGCTTGTTGCTTTCTTAAGACAAATGTAAATTGAATTGACTTCCATTAAATGGTTATTCTCAAATAGTCATCATTCCTAGTCCACTAATTTTATGACTGGTAAATAAAAGAATATTTGTAAATCACTGTTATTTTCTCATAACCCACTGGCTCTCATCATTGTTTCTCTCTCGGTTCCCCTGCCCTGTCCATCTTCCCATTGTGCACACTCCCTTCCCCACCCCTTCCCTTTATTCTATGGTCCTCTCTCATCTCCTGTCAGATTCCATCCTTGCTCAGCCCTTTGACAGATGCAGGTGATCTTCTCCAATCACCTGCATCCACTTATCCCCTTCCAGCTCTTGCTTCACCCCTTCCCCCACCTTTTCATACTGACTTTTGCTTATCTTCTTTCCAGTTCTGATAAAGGTTGTCAACTATCTGTCCATTTCCCTCCACTGGTGCTGCCTGATCTGTTGAGTTCCTCCAACACTTTGTGTGTTGCTGGAGATCTCCAGTATCTGCCGCGTCTTTTGTCTGGATTTGAAAGCTCTTCTGGCTTTTCTGTGTGGTCTGTAGTGTGGTCCTGGGGGTTTAATGCCAGTAGGTTCTCAGGCAGTGCAGAAAAATGTCAAATTTATTCTAAATTTTCTCCTAATTATTCACATTAGGTAGTCCCTGATGTTCAAGGACGAACTTACTTTTATTTCAGTCCCTTGGGTACTATGGAGGTGAATATAGATCCAGTCACAGGAGCAAACTGTTCCCTTTTGTTCCATTGATCCAGGTTCTAACGAGATCACCGGCGCAGTCTGTGTGGAGTATTCTCACATGTACCATGATACAGTGAAAAGCTGTATTCAATCAGATCCAATCACTAGATTGTATTCATTCAATCCAATTGTTTTCATTCAGATCCAATCACTATGAGATGTAAGAACTATTGAAGAAGCACCAAGTAGGTCAACAATAAAATTGCCAGATCATAATCAGGTAGATTGTGAGGTCAAAAAATAATCTGATCATACAGGAGTCTGTTCTAGAGTCTGAAAACAGCAGAGGAGAGACTGTCCTGGGGCCGGGTAGTACATACTCGTCGGCTGTTTTATCTCCTGCCCGAAGGGAGAGAGGAGAATGTCTGAGGTCGGTGGAGTGTTTCATTATGTTGGCTGCTTTTCTTAGGCAGCAAGACACACACAGTACTGTGCAAAAATCTTAGGCATATACTCAAAATATAACTAGGGTGCTGAAGACTTTTACTGTAGTAATTTTATTTATTGTACTGTACTGCTGCTGCAAAACAAAACTATTTTGTGATATATGTGAATGATGATAAGCCTGATTCTATTATGAGTCTCTATAGTAGACTGAGAGTGGGAAGGGGGCAGGGAGAGGGGAATCATTGTCGGGAGTAGGAGAAGGGAGAGGGGAGGGAGCGGGAAGCACCAGAGAGACATCTGTAATGATCAACAAACTAATTGTTTGAAACCAAATGACCTTTGTTGGCGTTTCAGGGCTGAGTGTATCTGTAGCTGTGCCACCCTCTGCCCCGGCACCCCTTCTCTACCAGCTGACCCACACCCCTCCCGTGGCACTCCACCCTCGTCATTCTCACCATCCTCTGCTCCCACCAGATCTATAAATTCACTCTCCGCTCCACATTGCAGAATACAGTAGTGTGCAAGAGCCTGAGACATCCAATCTGTATATACCTATGTGCCTAAGACAGTTCTGTGGACAGAGTCCACAGAGGGGAGACAGGCTCCTGTGACATGCTGAGCTGAGGCTACAACTTTCTGCAGTTTCTTGCAGTCATATGCAAAGCAATTCCCTCCTGGATAACAAGATTTTCCTTCTTGTGCTCCTGTTTCCTCACATATCCCAAAGAGATGTGGGTTGGTCGTTTAATTGCCTCTGGTAAACTGCTCCTAGCTGGCAACTGTACACGTCCCAAGAATTCTAAAATCTGGGTGTGTGTTGATAAAAGTGAGGGGTGAAGAAAATTGTGTTCAGCTGAGAAAATGGTGGATGGCAAGGGCTCTATGGACAGTTATTATTTCTGTCCTCCATTTCTCCACATCTGTTCTGAGATGCCTGGTGGACTGGCTGGGTGGGTTAGCGCTTTCCTCCCACTCTGCTCTGAATATCGGCATCAGGCTCCTCAGTGAACTTTCCGTCTTGCCTTTGCACGGTCCTGGCAGTGCTGCATGCTCTCAAGGAGCTTTTAAGAACATCACTTAGTCATTGATTCTCAGTGCAGACACCTGGAGTACTACTCTGACACAATGGGCCAGAGTTGGCGCAGCAAAAATTCACAAGAATTGTGCCAAAACTGGAAGGCTTGAGTGAGAGAGAGGCTGGATAGACTGAAGCTCTTTTCCCTGGGGCAGAGCAGGCTGAATGTGACCTTGCATTACTACTGTTCTGTGTTCTGGGGAAAATGGAATTTTACCAGCTGTCGCAAGAAGTATATGGGCAACCAAGCCTTTTTGTTAATGAAGGAGATATGGTTCTTCCACATAAGGCCCTGTGCAATTATGCTGCCTAGGAAGCTGAATGCTGAAACTGTAGAGTTATTGATGATGAGTGGGTGGAGAGGAGACTCATTTCCCCTGAAGTTGATATGTATCTCCCTGATTTTGATCCAGGTTCTTGTTTACTTCCTGATGGTACTTCAATTCATCACCTCTAGTGATTAGTCTAATGACAGTAGTGCCATCCACAACTGAAACTAAACAAGGTACTTTCCTATCTCCGACTCTCTCACTCACAAGGACAGTCCTCCAACCTCTGGCTCAGCCCCCTCCAGGACTCCAACCTCCAAGGGACTCGCAGACTCACTGTTCTTCCTCCCCTGGACAGGCCCCAGTAGACTCACAGATTCACTGTTCTCCAACCCCTGGACAGGCCCCAATAGACTCACAGATTCACTGTTCTCCCTCCCCTGGATAGGCCCCAGTGGACTCACAGATTCACTGTTCTCCAACCCCTGGATAGGCCCCAATGGACTCACAGATTCACTGTTCTCCCTCCCCTGGACAGGCCCCAATGGACTCACAGATTCACTGTTCTCCAACCCCTGGACAGGCCCCAATAGACTCACAGATTCACTGTTCTCCCTCCCCTGGACAGGCCCCAGTGGACTCACAGATTCACTGTTCTCCAACCCCTGGATAGGCCCCAATGGACTCACAGATTCACTGTTCTCCCTCCCCTGGACAGGCCCCAATGGACTCACAGATTCACTGTTCTCCAACCCCTGGACAGGCCTCAATAGACTCACAGATTCACTGTTCTCCCTCCCCTGGACAGGCCCCAGTGGACTCACAGATTCACTGTTCTCCAACCCCTGGATAGGCCCCAGTGGACTCACAGATTCACTGTTCTCCAACCCCTGGACAGGCCCCAGTGGACTCACAGATTCACTGTTCTCCCTCCCCTGGACAGGCCCCAATGGACTCACAGATTCACTGTTCTCCCTCCCCTGGACAGGCCCCAATGGACTCACAGATTCACTGTTCTCCAACCCCTGGACAGGCCCCAGTAGACTCACAGATTCACTGTTCTCCCTCCCCTGGACAGGCCCCAGTGGACTCACAGATTCACTGTTCTCCAACCCCTGGACAGGCCCCAATAGACTCACAGATTCACTGTTCTCCAACCCCTGGACAGGCCCCAATAGACTCACAGATTCACTGTTCTCCCTCCCCTGGACAGGCCCCAGTGGACTCACAGATTCACTGTTCTCCCTCCCCTGGACAGGCCCCAATAGACTCACAGATTCACTGTTCTCCCTCCCCTGGACAGGCCCCAGTGGACTCACAGATTCACTGTTCTCCAACCCCTGGACAGGCCCCAATAAACTCACAGATTCACTGTTCTCCCTCCCCTGGACAGGCCCCAATGGACTCACAGATTCACTGTTCTCCAACCCCTGGACAGGCCTCAATAGACTCACAGATTCACTGTTCTCCCTCCCCTGGACAGGCCCCAGTGGACTCACAGATTCACTGTTCTCCAACCCCTGGATAGGCCCCAATGGACTCACAGATTCACTGTTCTCCAACCCCTGGACAGGCCCCAGTAGACTCACAGATTCACTGTTCTCCAACCCCTGGACAGGCCCCAGTGGACTCACATATTCACTGTTCTCCCTCCCCTGGACAGGCCCCAGTGGCTCACAGATTCACTGTTCTCCAACCCCTGGACAGGCCCCAGTAGACGCACAGATTCACTGTTCTCCCTCCCCTGGACAGGCCCCAATGGACTCACAGATTCACTGTTCTCCCTCCCCTGGACAGGCCCCAATGGACTCACAGATTCACTGTTCTCCAACTCCTGGACAGGCCCCAGTAGACTCACAGATTCACTGTTCTCCCTCCCCTGGACAGGCCCCAGTGGACTCACAGATTCACTGTTCTCCAACCCCTGGACAGGCCCCAATAGACTCACAGATTCACTGTTCTCCAACCCCTGGACAGGCCCCAATAGACTCACAGATTCACTGTTCTCCCTCCCCTGGACAGGCCCCAGTGGACTCACAGATTCACTGTTCTCCCTCCCCTGGACAGGCCCCAATAGACTCACAGATTCACTGTTCTCCCTCCCCTGGACAGGCCCCAGTGGACTCACAGATTCACTGTTCTCCAACCCCTGGACAGGCCCCAGTAGACTCACAGATTCACTGTTCTCCAACCCCTGGACAGGCCCCAGTAGACTCACAGATTCACTGTTCTCCCTCCCCTGGACAGGCCCCAGTGGACTCACAGATTCACTGTTCTCCAACCCCTGGACAGGCCCCAATAGACTCACAGATTCACTGTTCTCCCTCCCCTGGACAGGCCCCAGTGGACTCACAGATTCACTGTTCTCCCTCCCCTGGACAGGCCCCAGTGGACTCACAGATTCACTGTTCTCCCTCCCCTGGACAGGCCCCAATGGACTCACAGATTCACTGTTCTCCCTCCCCTGGACAGGCCCCAATGGACTCACAGATTCACTGTTCTCCAACCCCTGGACAGGCCCCAGTAGACTCACAGATTCACTGTTCTCCCTCCCCTGGACAGGCCCCAGTGGACTCACAGATTCACTGTTCTCCAACCCCTGGACAGGCCCCAATAGACTCACAGATTCACTGTTCTCCAACCCCTGGACAGGCCCCAATAGACTCACAGATTCACTGTTCTCCCTCCCCTGGACAGGCCCCAATAGACTCACAGATTCACTGTTCTCCCTCCCCTGGACAGGCCCCAGTGGACTCACAGATTCACTGTTCTCCAACCCCTGGACAGGCCCTAGTAGACTCACAGATTCACTGTTCTCCAACCCCTGGACAGGCCCCAGTAGACTCACAGATTCACTGTTCTCCCTCCCCTGGACAGGCCCCAGTGGACTCACAGATTCACTGTTCTCCAACCCCTGGACAGGCCCCAATAGACTCACAGATTCACTGTTCTCCCTCCCCTGGACAGGCCCCAGTGGACTCACAGATTCACTGTTCTCCCTCCCCTGGACAGGCCCCAGTGGACTCACAGATTCACTGTTCTCCCTCCCCTGGACAGGCCCCAATGGACTCACAGATTCACTGTTCTCCAACCCCTGGACAGGCCCCAGTAGACTCACAGATTCACTGTTCTCCAACCCCTGGACAGGCCCCAGTGGACTCACAGATTCACTGTTCTCCAACCCCTGGACAGGCCCCAGTAGACTCACAGATTCACTGTTCTCCAACCCCTGGACAGGCCCCAGTGGACTCACAGATTCACTGTTCTCCAATCCCTGGACAGGCCCCAGTAGACTCACAGATTCACTGTTCTCCAACCCCTGGACAGGCCCCAATAGACTCACAGATTCACTGTTCTCCAACCCCTGGACAGGCCCCAGTGGACTCACAGATTCACTGTTCTCCAACCCCTGGACAGGCCCCAGTAGACTCACAGATTCACTGTTCTCCAACCCCTGGACAGGCCCCAGTAGACTCACAGATTCACTGTTCTCCCTCCCCTGGACAGGCCCCAGTGGACTCACAGATTCACTGTTCTCCCTCCCCTGGACAGGCCCCAGTGGACTCACAGATTCACTGTTCTCCCTCCCCTGGACAGGCCCCAGTGGACTCACAGATTCACTGTTCTCCAACCCCTGGACAGGCCCCAGTAGACTCACAGATTCACTGTTCTCCAACCCCTGGACAGGCCCCAGTAGACTCACAGATTCACTGTTCTCCAACCCCTGGACAGGCCCCAATAGACTCACAGATTCACTGTTCTCCCTCCCCTGGACAGGCCCCAGTGGACTCACAGATTCACTGTTCTCCAACCCCTGGACAGGCCCCAGTGGACTCACAGATTCACTGCTCTCCCTCCCCTGGACAGGCCCCAGTGGACTCACAGATTCACTGTTCTCCCTCCCCTGGACAGGCCCCAGTGCACTCACAGATTCACTGTTCTCCAACCCCTGAACAGGCCCCAATAGACTCACAGATTCACTGTTCTCCCTCCCCTGGACAGGCCCCAGTGGACTCACAGATTCACTGTTCTCCAACCCCTGGACAGGCCCCAATGGACTCACAGACTCACTGTTCTTCCTCCCCTGGACAGGCCCCAGTGGACTCACAGATTCACTGTTCTCCAACCCCTGGACAGGCCCCAGTGGACTCACAGACTCACTGTTCTCCCTCCCCTGGACAGGCCCCAGTGGACTCACAGATTCACTGTTCTCCCTCCCCTGGACAGGCCCTCTCCAGGAACCCAACCTCCAATAGACTCACAGTCCTCCAATCCCTGGACAGGCTCCCTCCAGGACTCCAGCCTCCCATGGACTTGCTGACTCACTGACGCAGGGCCTTGACCATTGTGCCTCAAATTCTAGACTTTTAGTTAACCTTCAGGCTCCGATCGTCAGTACTGACTGCAGGACTTGCCGATGGGGAGACTGAATAAACTGTTGGCCACGTCATGCTGACTTTTGCCAAAAATCCTAATAGGTACCACTGTCTTTTAATCATTGGATACTCCAAAATATCGCATGTGCAGTAGGGAAATCCAGAACATCTACCATCAGGATCAGGTGTAGAGAGCTGGAGATTCCCAGCTCTAGAGTGTGGAGTGTGAAATCCAGAGCATTTACAATCAGATTTGTTCCAATGTTCAATTACACAGCATCAGGTGTAGAGAACTGTCATATTAGGAATTCCCAGCTCTAGAGGGTGGAGTTGCCTCTCAGATCAGAAATGGTAAAGCAGAAAAAAACTTGAGAAAAAGCTGAACTTGTGGTTAGAACTGGGGAACCTCTGGGGAATTTTGTGCTGGTGGTTGGGAGGAATGTGTGGTGAGGGTGGGTAGAAGTGTGTAGGCAATTGAAGGCATAACTTCAACCTTAGTACAAAGAATTCATGAGCTTTCTGTATTTGTTATTGGAGAAGGTGACAGACAAGGGAGAGGAGTTTTCTCAGATGATGTGCAGGTTTATTTTAGAGAGAGATGTGGCTCTGAACTGGGTCTTCCTGCCCAGCAAACCACCAATTTAACTCAGGCCTATTTACATTGACAAACTAACCTACTCATCAGTGGGTCTTTGGACTGTGGAGGGAAACCGGAAACTGGAGCACCCGGAGGAAACCCACGCAGTTCACAGGGAGAACATACAAAACTCAAGACAAACAGCATTGAAATTGAACCCTGAACACCAACACCCCAACCTGTAATAACCTCACACTAACTGCTAAGCTGCTGTTTATCAACATTCCGATTAATAATCTGGTTTCATTGATACTTCCATTTTATTTTTAGTTTCAATAGTCAGAAGGGAAGTCTATGCTTTCCCCAAACCACTCTGACTTCTTCAGGAAGGTATTTCACTTGTACTTCTTTCATCTTTCAAAGTTCCCAAACTTTCTGAGACAGTAAGAAGTTATAAGTTCCTCGTTGTCAAGTTTTCTGAGGATCTAACCTGGTCCCAACATATCGATGCAGTTATAAAGAAGTCAAGACAGCGGCTATACTTTATTAGGAGTTTGAAGAGATTTGGCATGTCAACAAATACACTCAAAAACTTCTATAGTTGTACCATGGAGAGCATTCTGAGAGGCTGCATCACTGTCTGGTATGGAGGGGCTAATGCACAGGACTGAAAGAAGCTGCAGAAGGTTGTAAATCTAGTAAGCTCCATCTTGGGCATTAGCCAACGAAGTTCCCAGGCCATCTTTAGGGAGTGGTGCCTCAGAAAAGCAGCGTCCATTATTAAGGATCTTCAGTACCCAGAGCATGCCCTTTTCTCACTGTTACCATCAGGTAGGAGGTACAGAAGACTGAAGGCACACACTCAGTGATTCAGGAAGAGCTTCTTCCCCTCTGCCATCCGATCCCTAAATGGACATTGAACCGACGAACACAACGTCACATGTTTAACATGTATCTTATTTCTGTCGTTCGCATGATTTTAATCTATTCAATATACATATACTATAATTGATTAACTTATTTATTTATTTTTAATTTTTTTTCTGTGTTATGTATTACGTTGAACTACCGCTAAGTTAACAAATTTCAAGTCACATGCCGGTGATAATAAACCTGATTCTGACTCTGACTTTTAAAAAAGTGCCGTGGGGAGCAACTTGACTGATACGAGCAGTCTGCTATAGGGGTGGAGGGAAGCTACTGCACAGGATCGAAGTAAGTTGAGAGGGATTGGTGGATTGTCATTGAACGTTTCTTTTCGGTGGGTGAGGGGATCAGGGATGGTCATTGACTGCTCATTTTCTGTGGGTGAGAGGAAGGGGATGTTATTGACACTGTTTATTTCCTGTGGGTGAGGGGTTTGGGAATTGTTATTGACACTGTTTATTTTCTGTGTGTGGGGGGTCGGGGATTGTTATTGACAGGGTTTATTTTCTGTGTGTGAGGGGGTCGGGGATTGTTATTGACACTGTTTATTTTCTGTGGGTGAGGGTGTCGGGGATTGTTATTGACACTGTTTATTTTCTGTGCGTCAGGGGTCGAGGATTGTTATTGACACTGTTTATTTTCTGTGTGTGATGGGGTCGGGGATTGTTATTGACACAGTTTATTTTCTGTGGGTGAGGGAGTTGAGGATGGTTATAGACAATGTTAATTTTCTGTGGGTGAGGGGTTCGGGGATTGTTTTTGATATTGTTTATTTTCTGTGGGTGAAGGATCCGGGAATGTTATTGACACTGTTTATTTTCTGTGCGTCAGGGGTCGAGGATTGTTATTGACACTGTTTATTTACAGTGGGTGAGGGGGTCGGGGATTGTTATTGACTCTGTTTATTTTCTGTGCGTCAGGGGTCGAGGATTGTTATTGACACTGTTTATTTTCTGTGGGTGAGGGGGTGAGGGGATTGTTATTGACACTGTTGATTTTCTGTGGGTGTGGGGGTCAGTGATTGTTATTGACACTGTTTATTTTCTGTGGGTGTGGGTTCGGGGATTGTTAGTGACACTGTTTATTTTCTGTGGGTGAGGGTGAGGGGATTGTTATAGACACTGTTTATATTCTGTGGGTCGGTGGGTCGGGGATTGTCATGCACACGGTTTATTTTCTGTGTGTGAGGGTCGGGGATTGTTATTGACTCTCTTTATTTTCTGTGGGTGAGCGGGTCTGGGATTGTCGTAGACACTGTCTATTTTCTGTGGGTGAAGGTTCTGGGATTGTTATTGACACTGTTTATTTTCTGTGGGTGGGGGATCGGGGATTGTTATAGACACTGTTTATTTTCTGTGTGTGAGGGTTTCCGGGACTTTTATTGACACTGCTTATTTCCTGTGGGTGAGGGGGTTGGTGATTGTTCTTTTCTTTTTAAACCTTGTTATTAATTGTTCAAAATTACAAACTCAATAACAAGGTCAGTACAAAGAGATTGGAAAAATGTTCATCAACATATATAAAAAGATTTTTAAGTAACATAGATATAAAAGACTTCCAAATTCATAATGAGATTAAGCATTAATAAAGAAATAAATAGAAAAAAATTATATAAGCAAAAAAAACCCCAAAAGAAATAAAAGAGAAAAAACCCCCAAGAAAAAAAAACTAAACAGGGCTAGACCAACAGCTTATATTGGACATGTTCAATAATGTCGTTAACTCCGCTCCTCTCATCATATAATTTAAATTTAGAAAAAAGATTCGGAAAGGTCAGATTACATCATATGAAAATGTGGCATAAAAGGTTTCCAAGTTTCTTTGAATTTAACCGAAGGGTCAAAAATATCACTTCTAATTTTTTCTAAATTTAAACTTATTATGGTTTGAGAAAACCATTGGACGTAGTTGGAGGATTAGTTTCCTTCCAGTTCAACAAAATAGATCTTCTCACCATTTAAGTAACAAAAGCTATCATTTGACAGGCTGAAGAAGACAAAGATCTATGTTCTACCATTGGCAATCCAAAGATTGCCATAATAGGATGGGGTTTTAAATCGAAACATAGAACTGTTGAAATAATATAAAAAATATCTTTCCAATATTTTTCCAAAAGAGGACAGGACCAAAACATATGAGTTAAAGAAGTCACTTCAGAGTGACATCTATAACAAGTAGGGTTTATATGGGAATAAAAACAAGCTAGCTTATCTTTGGACATATGAGCTCTGTGTACTACTTTAAATTGTATTAAAGTATGTTTAGCACATATAGAAGAAGTACTAACTAATTGAAAAATTTCATCCCATTTCTCTGTAGGTTGGGAAAGTTGAAGTTCCCTTTCCCATCCATTTTCAATTTTGTCAGATATATCTGGCTGTAATTTCATAATTATATCATAAATTATTGCTATTAATCCCTTCTGCAAAGGATTAAAGCCTAAAATTTTATCAAGAATGCCAGAAGGATTTGAAGTCGGAAAGGTAGGCAATGTAAATTTTAAAAATTTCTTATTTGTAAGTATCTAAAAAAATGGGATCTAGGCAAATCAAATTTCTCAGATAACTGTTCAAAAGTCATAAAGCAGTTATCCAAAAATAAATCGCGAAAACATATTATGCCTTTCGTTTTCCATATCAAAAAGGCTTGGTCCATTACTGAAGGGTGGAAAAAAAAATTAGATATAATAGGAGTTGATAACATAAATTCATTCAGGCCAAAAAATTTACGAAATTGAAACCATATTCGCAATGTATGTTTAACTACAGGGTTGAAAATTTGTTTATTCAATTTAGATAGTACAAAAGGCAGTGAAGTTCCTAAAATGGAGGCTAAAGAAAACCCTTGTACAGAATGGCCTTCAAGGTTTACCCAATGTGGGCTTGGAGTTAAATTCCAATCTTGTGTCCAAAATATTAAGTATCGGATATTAATTGCCCAGTAGTAAAATCTTAGGACAGGCAATGCCAAACCATCTTCTTTCTTAGGTTTCTGTAAGTATTTTTTACTTAATCTGGGATTTCTATTTTGCCATATATAAGAAGAAATTTTAGAGTCAATAATATCAAAAAAAGGTTTAAGAATAAAAATCGGTATCGCTTGAAATAAATATAAAAATTTGGGTAAAATAATCATTTTAAAAGCATTAATACGGCCAATCAATGATAGAGACAAAGGGGACCATTTAGTAATCAGTTGTTTAACCTGATTAATTAATGGTAAAAGGTTGAAATTGAATAGATCCTTATGTCTCTTAGTAATTTTAACTCCCAAATAAGTAAAATAATCAGTAATCAATCTAAATGGAGAATTTCTGTGAATAGGAACCTGCATATTTAATGGAAAGAGTTCACTCTTACTTAGGTTCAGTTTATAACCAGAAAAGCTACTAAACTGAGCAAGCAAAGTTAATACTGCCGGAATAGATTTTCCTGGGTTAGAAATATGTAATAGTAGATCATCTGCATATAGTGATAATTTATGAGTCTCATTTCCACGAGTAATACCAAATATATTGGGGGAGTCAGGAATGGCAATAGCTAGCGGTTCCAAGGCAATATCAAATAGTAATGGACTAAGAGAGCAACCCTGCCTAGTACCACGGAATAAATGAAAGAAAGGGGATCTTTGGTTGTTAGTAAATACCGAGGCCAAAGGGGTAAAATATATCAGTTTCATCCAGGAAATGAATATCGGACTAAAATTAAATTTCTCAAGGGTATTGAATAAATATACCCATTCAACTCTATCAAAAGCTTTTTCAGCGTCCAATGAGATGACACATTCTGGAATTTTGGGTGAAGGCGTATAAACGATATTCATCAATCTCCTGATATTAAAAAATGAGTAACGATTTTTAATAAATCCAGTTTGATCAGCAGAAATAATTTGGGGTAATACATTCTCCAATCTCGTTGCCAATATTTTAAAAAAAATCTTGGAATCAACATTCAGCAGAGATATAGGCCTATAAGATGCACATTCAGTAGGATCCTTAGCTTTTTTAAGAATTAGGGAAATAGAAGCTCGATAGAAAGATTGTGGTAATTTACCTATTGAAATTTCCTCCCTAAAAATGCTACATAGCCAAGGAGTTAGTGTAGTTGAGAAAAATTTTTAAAATTCTACTGTAAATCCATCTGGACCAGGTGCTTTACCTGAATTCATTGAAAACATAGCATTCTTTATTTCCTCTACAATAATAGGTACATCTAGTTTTGAACGTTCATTAGATGATAATTTTGGAATATTCAATTTCTTAAAAAATTCATGCATTATAGTGGAGTCATCAGGAAATTCTGATTGATAAAGGGAGGTATAAAATTCTTGAAAGGATTTATTAATCTCATCATGGTCAACTGTCAAAGTGCCATCTTGTTTACGAATTTTAAGAATCTGTCGTTTAACCGAGGCCGATTTCAATTGATTAGCTAAAAGTTTCCCAGTTTTATCACCATGTATATAAAATTGACTCTTACTTTTGATTAATTGAATTTCAATTGAAGATGATAATAAAAGGTTGTGTTCCATTTGAAGTTCAACTCTCTGTTTATAAAGTTCTTGATTAGGAGCTATAGAATATTTCTTATCAACTTCTTTAATCTTGTCAACCAATTTAAGTATTTCCTTATTAGTTTGCTTTTTTAGTCCAGCAGTGTATGAAATAATTTGTCCACGAATATATGCTTTAAAAGCATCCCAGAGGATCCCACTGGAAATATCATCCGTGGAATTCGTTGTAAAGAAAAACTTAATCTGTTCATCAATAAACCTAACGAAATCTGAATCTTGAAGCAAAGAGATATTAAATCTCTATTGTCTAGAATTAGTAGATATATCCCTTAAGTTGATAAATAATTTCAACGGTGCATGGTCAGAAACAGCAATAGAATCATATTCACAACTTGTAACGAAAGGAATTAAACGAGAGTCAATAAGAAAGTAGTCAATTCTTGAATAATGCTGATGTACATGTGAAAAAAAAGAGAACTTTTTGTCTTTCGGATTCAAGAATCTCCAAATTTCTGAGATTCCAGAGTCAATCATAAAAGAGTTAATAAGGGTAGAAGATTTATTCGGAAGTGCTTGATTAAACTTGGATCTATCTATCAAAGGGTTTAATCAACATTTAAAATCACCAACCATAATCAGCATATAGTCATTTAAATTGGGAAGTGATGTAAGGAGTTTCTTGAAAAAATCAGGACAGTCAACATTTGGGGCATAAACATTGATCATGGCAACTTTCTTGTTAAAGAGCACGCCAGTAATCAATAAAAATCTTTCATTAGAATCTGAACTTATTATTGACACTGTTTACTTTCTCTGGGTGAGGGGGTTGGGGATTGTTATAGACACTGTTTATTTCCTGTGGGTGAGAGGGTCGGGGATTGTTATTGACACTGTTTATTTTCTGTGGGTGAGGGATCAGGGATTGTTATTGACACTGTTTATTTTCTGTGGGTGAGGGGATTAGGGATTGTTATAGACACTGTTTATTTCCTGTGGGTGAGAGGATCGGGGATTGTTATTGACACTGTTTACTTTCTGTGGGTGATGGGGTCGGGGATTGTAATTGACACTGTTTATTTTTTGTGGGTGAGGGGGTCGTGGATTGTTATTGACAGTATTCATTTTCTGTGGGTGAGGGATTGGGGATTGTTATTGACTCTGTTTATTTTCTGTGGGTGAGGGATCAGGGATTGTTATTGACACTGTTTATTTTCTGTGGGTGAGGGGATTAGGGATTGTTATAGACACTGTTTATTTCCTGTGGGTGAGAGGATCGGGGATTGTTATTGACACTGTTTACTTTCTGTGGGTGATGGGGTCGGGGATTGTAATTGACACTGTTTATTTTTTGTGGGTGAGGGGGTCGTGGATTGTTATTGACAGTATTCATTTTCTGCGGGTGAGGGATTGGGGATTGTTATTGACTCTGTTTATTTTCTGTGGGTGAGGGATTGGGGATTGTTATTGACACTGTTTATTTTCTGTGGGTGAGGGGATCGGTGATTGTTATTGCCACTGTTTATTTTCTATGGGTGAGGGGTTTGGGGATTGTTATTCACACTGTTTATTTCCTGTGGGTGAGGGGTTCGGTGATATGTTATTGATACTGTTTATTTTCTGTGGGTGAGGGGGTCTGGGATTGTTATTGACACTGTTTATTTTCTGTGTGTGTGCGGGTCAGGAAATGTCATTGACTGTTTATTTTCGGTGTGTGAGGGGTTCGGGGGTTGTTATTGACACTGTTTACTGTCTGAGGATGAGAGAGTTGGGGATTGTTATAGACACTGTTTATTTTATGTGGGTGAGGGGTTCCTGGATTGTTATTGACACTGTTTATTCTCTGTGGGTGAGAGGGTCGGGGATTGTTATTGACTCTGTTTATTTTCTGTGGGTGAGGGGGTCGGGGATTGTAATTGATACTGTTTATTTTCTGTGGGTGAGGGGGTCGGGGATTGTAATTGATACTGTTTATTTTCTGTGGGTGAGGGATCGGGGATTGTTATTGACACTGTTAATTTTCTGTGCGTGTCGGGGTCAGGAAATGTCATTGACTGTTTATTTCCTGTGGGTGAGAGGGTCGGGGATTCTTACTGACAGTGTTTATTTCTGTGGATGAGGGATCTGGGATTGTTACAGACACTGTTTATTTTCTGTCGGTGAGATGGTCGGGGATTGTTATAGACACTGTTTATTTTCTGTTTGTGTGGGGGTTCGGGGATAGTTATTGACACTGTTTATTTTCTGTGTGTGAGGGTTTGGGGATTGTTATTGACACTGTTTATTTCCTGTGGGTGAGTGGATCTGGGATTGTTATTGACACTGTTTACTTTCTGTGGGTGATGGGGTCGGGGATTGTTGTTCAAACTGTTTATTTCCTGTGTGTGAGGGTTTGGGGATTGTTATTGACACTGTTTATTTCCTGTGGGTGAGTGGATCTGGGATTGTTATTGACACTGTTTACTTTCTGTGGGTGATGGGGTCGGGGATTGTTGTTCAAACTGTTTATTTCCTGTGTGTGAGGGTTTGGGGATTGTTATTGACACTGTTTATTTCCTGTGGGTGAGTGGATCTGGGATTGTTATTGACACTGTTTACTTTCTGTGGGTGATGGGGTCGGGGATTGTTGTTCAAACTGTTTATTTCCTGTGTGTGAGGGGTTCGGGGGTTGTTATTGACACTGTTTACTGTCTGAGGATGAGAGAGTCGGGGATTGTTATAGACACTGTTTATTTTCTGTGGGTTATGAATTGGCGATTGTTATTGACACTGTTTATTTTTTGTGCGTGTCGGGGTCAGGAAATGTCATTGACTGTTTATTTTCTGTGTGTGAAGGTTCGGGGATTGTTATTGACACTGTTTATTTTCTGTGGGTGAGGGGGTCGTGGATTGATGTTCAAACTGTTCATTTCCTGTGTGTAGGAGTGGATCGGGGATTGTTATTCACATTGTTTACTTTCCGTGTGTGAGGGGTTCAGGGATTGTTGTTCAAAATGTTTATTTCCTGTGGGTTGAGGAGTCGGTTAATGTTATTGACACTGTTTACTTTCTGTGTGTGAGGGTTCAGGGATTGTTATTGATACTGTTTATTTTCTGTGTGTGAAGGGGTCGGGTATTGCTATTGACACTGTTTATTTTCTATTGGTAAGGGGTCGGGGATTGTTATTGACACTGTTTATTTTCTGTGGGTGAGGGGATTGGGTATGGTTATTGACACTGTTTATTCACTGTGTGTGAGAGGGTTGGGGATTGTTATAGACACTGTTTATTTTATGTGAGTGAGGGGTTCCTGGATTGTTATTGACAGTGTTAATTCTCTGTGAGTGAGAAGGTCAGGAATTGTTATTGACTCTGTTTATTTTCTGTGTGTGAGGGTTCAGGTATTGTTATTGATACTGTTTATTTTCTGTGTGTGAAGGGGTCGGGGATTGTTGTTCAAACTGTTTATTTCCAGTGGGTGAAGGTGTAGGTTATTGTTATTGACACAGTTTATTTTCTGTTGGTAAGGGGGTCGTGGATGTTATTGACACTGTTTATTTTCTGTGGTTGAGGGGGTCGGGTATTGTTATTGACACTGTTTATTTTCTGTGGGTGAGGGGATTGGGTATGGTTATTGACACTGTTTATTCACTGTGGGTGAGAGGGTTGGGGATTGTTATTGATACTGTTTATTTTCTGTGGGTGAGGGGTTCCGGGATTGTTATTGACACTGTTTATTTTCTGTGGGTTATGAATTCACGATTGTTATTGACACTGTTTATTTTCTGTGGGTGAGGGGGTCAGGGATTGTTGTTCAAACTGTTTATTTCCTGTGGTTGAAGGTGTAGGTTATTGTTATTGACACTGTTTATTTTCTGTTGGTAAGGGGGTTGTGGATGTTATTGACACTGTTTATTTTCTGTGGTTGATGGGGTCGGGTATTGTTATTGACACTGTTTATTCACTGTGGGTGAGAGGGTTGGGGATTGTTATAGACACTGTTTATTTTATGTGGGTGAGGTGTTCCTGGATTGTTATTGACACTGTTTATTCTCTGTGGGTGTGAGGGTTGGGGATTGTATTAGACACTGTTTATTTTATGTGGGTGAGGTGTTCCTGGATTGTTATTGACACTGTTTATTCTCTGTGGGTGAGAGGTTCTGGGATTGTTATTGACTGTTTATTTTCTGTGTGTGAAGTGGTCGGGGATTGTTATTGACACTGTTTATTTTTTGTGGGTGAGGGGGTCAGGGATTGTTGTTCAAACTGTTTATTTCCTGTGGTTGAAGGTGTAGGTTATTGTTATTGACACTGTTTATTTTCTGTTGGTAAGGGGGTTGTGGATGTTATTGACACTGTTTATTTTCTGTGTGTGAGGGTGTCGGGGATTGTTATTGACACTGTTTATTCACTGTGGGTGAGAGGATCGGGGATTGTTTTTGACACTGTTTATTTTCTGTGTGTGAGGGGATCGGGGATTGTTATTGACACTGTTTATTTTCTATGGTTGAGGGGTTTGGGGATTGTTATTGAAACTGTTTATTTTCTGTGTGTGTGCGGGTCAGGAAATGTCATTAACTGTTTATTTTCGGTGTGTGAGGGTTTCAGGGGTTGTTATTGACACTGTTTGCTGTCTTAGGGTGAGAGAGTCGGGGATTGTTATAGACACTGTTTATATTCTGTTTGTGAGGGGGTCGGGGATTGTTATTGACACTGTTCACTTTCTGTGTGTGAGGGTTCGGGGATTGTTATTTACACTGTTTATTTTCTGTGGATGAGAGGGTCGGGGATTGTTAATGACACTGTTTATTTTCTGTGGGTGTGGGGTTCGGGGATTGTTATTGACACAGTTTATTTTCTGATTGTGAGGGGGTCGGGAAATGTTACTGACACTGTTAATTTTCTGTGGGTGAGGGGTTCAGGGATTGTTGTTGACACTGTTTATTTTCTGTGGGTGAGGGGATTGGGTATGGTTATTGACACTGTTTATTCACTGTGTGTGAGAGGGTTGGGGATTGTTATAGACCCTGTTTATTTTATGTGAGTGAGGGGTTCCTGGATTGTTATTGACACTGTTAATTCTCTGTGAGTGAGAAGGTCAGGAATTGTTATTGACTCTGTTTATTTTCTGTGTGTGAGGGTTCAGGTATTGTTATTGATACTGTTTATTTTCTGTGTGTGAAGGGGTCGGGGATTGTTGTTCAAACTGTTTATTTCCAGTGGGTGAAGGTGTAGGTTATTGTTATTGACACAGTTTATTTTCTGTTGGTAAGGGGGTCGTGGATGTTATTGACACTGTTTATTTTCTGTGGTTGAGGGGGTCGGGTATTGTTATTGACACTGTTTATTTTCTGTGGGTGAGGGGATTGGGTATGGTTATTGACACTGTTTATTCACTGTGGGTGAGAGGGTTGGGGATTGTTATTGATACTGTTTATTTTCTGTGGGTGAGGGGTTCCGGGATTGTTATTGACACTGTTTATTTTCTGTGGGTTATGAATTCACGATTGTTATTGACACTGTTTATTTTCTGTGGGTGAGGGGGTCAGGGATTGTTGTTCAAACTGTTTATTTCCTGTGGTTGAAGGTGTAGGTTATTGTTATTGACACTGTTTATTTTCTGTGGTTGATGGGGTCGGGTATTGTTATTGACACTGTTTATTCACTGTGGGTGAGAGGGTTGGGGATTGTTATAGACACTGTTTATTTTATGTGGGTGAGGTGTTCCTGGATTGTTATTGACACTGTTTATTCTCTGTGGGTGTGAGGGTTGGGGATTGTATTAGACACTGTTTATTTTATGTGGGTGAGGTGTTCCTGGATTGTTATTGACACTGTTTATTCTCTGTGGGTGAGAGGTTCTGGGATTGTTATAGACTGTTTATAATCTGTTTGTGAGGGGGTCGTGGATTTTTTTGACACTGTTCATTTTCTGTGTGATGGGGTCGGGGATTGTTACTGACACTGTTTATTTTCTGTTTCTGAGGGGGTCTGGGTATGTTACTAATATTGTTTATTTTCTGTGGGTGAGGGATCGGGGATTGTTATTAAAACTTTATTATCTGTGGGTGAGGGGATTGTTGATTGTTATCGACACTGTATATTTTCAGTGGATGAGGGGGTCGTGGATTGTTATTGACACTGTTTATTTTCTGTGCGTGAGGGATCGGGGATTGTTATTGACACTGTATATTTTCAGTGGATGAGGGGGTCGTGGATTGTTATTGACACTGTTTATTTTCTGTGCGTGAGGGATCGGGGATTGTTATTGACACTGTTTATTTTCTGTGGGTGAGGGGTTCCGGGATAGTTATTGACACTGTTTATTTTCTGTGGGTGAGAGGTTCTGGGATTGTTCTAAACACTGTTTATTTTCTGTGAGGAATTGGGGATTGTTATTGACACCGTTTATTTTCTGTGCTTGTCGGGGTCAGGAAATGTCATTGACCGTTCATTTTCTGTGTGTGAGGGGGTCGGGGATTGTTATTGACACTGTTTATTGTCTGTGGGTGAGAGGATCGGGGATTGTTATTGACATTGTTTATTTACAGTGGGTGAGGGGTTGGCGATTGTTATTGACACTGTTTGTTTTCTGTGGGTGAGAGGTTCTGGAATTGTTATTGACTGTATATTTTCTGTGTGTGAGGGTTCAGGGATTGTTATTGATACTGTTTATTTTCTGTGTGTGAGGGGGTCGGGGATTGTTATTGACACTGTTTATTTTCTGTGGGTTAGGGGGTCAGGGATTGTTGTTCAAACTGTTTAATTCCTGTGGGTGAAGGTGTTGGTTATTGTTATTGACACAGTTTATTTTCTGTTGGTAAGGGGGTCGTGGATGTTATTGACACTGTTTATTTCCTGTGGGTGAGGGGATCGGTTATTGATATTGATACTGTTTATTTTCTGTGTGTGTGCGGGTCAGGAAATGTCATTAACTGTTTATTTTCGGTGTGTGAGGGGTTCGGGGGTTGTTATTGACACTGTTTACTGTCTTAGGGTGAGCGAGTCTGCTATTGTTATAGACACTGTTTATATTCTGTTTGTGAGGGGGTTGGGGATTGTTATTGACACTGTTCACTTTCTGTGTGTGAGGGTTCGGGGATTGTTATTTACACTGTTTATTTTCTGTGGATGAGAGGGTCGGGGATTGTTACTGACACTGTTTATTTTCTGTGGGTGTGGGGTTTGGGGATTGTTATTGACACAGTTTATTTTCTGATTGTGAGGGGGTCGGGAAATGTTACTGACACTGTTAATTTTCTGTGGGTGAGGGGTTCAGGGATTGTTATTGACACTGTTTATTTTCTGTGGGTGAAGGGTCGGGGATTGATGTTCAAACTGTTCATTTCCTGTGTATAGGAGTGGATCGGGGATTGTTATTGACACTGTTTATTTTCTGTGTGTGAGGGGTTAGGGGATTGTTGTTCAAAATGTTTATTTCCTGTGGGTTAAGGTGTCTGTTATTGTTATTGACACAGTTTATTTTCTGTTGGTAAGGGGGTCGTGGATGTTATTAACACTGTTTATTTCCTGTGGGTGAGGGGGTCGCGGACTGTTATTGACACTGTTTATTTTCTGTGTGTGTGCGGGTCAGGAAATGTCATTAACTGTTTATTTTCGGTGTGTGAGGGGTTCGGGGGTTGTTATTGACACTGTTTACTGTCTTAGGGTGAGCGAGTCTGCTATTGTTATAGACACTGTTTATATTCTGTTTGTGAGGGGGTTGGGGATTGTTATTGACACTGTTCACTTTCTGTGTGTGAGGGTTCGGGGATTGTTATTTACACTGTTTATTTTCTGTGGATGAGAGGGTCGGGGATTGTTACTGACACTGTTTATTTTCTGTGGGTGTGGGGTTTGGGGATTGTTATTGACACAGTTTATTTTCTGATTGTGAGGGGGTCGGGAAATGTTACTGACACTGTTAATTTTCTGTGGGTGAGGGGTTCAGGGATTGTTATTGACACTGTTTATTTTCTGTGGGTGAGGGGTCGGGGATTGATGTTCAAACTGTTCATTTCCTGTGTATAGGAGTGGATCGGGGATTGTTATTGACACTGTTTATTTTCTGTGTGTGAGGGGTTAGGGGATTGTTGTTCAAAATGTTTATTTCCTGTGGGTTAAGGTGTCTGTTATTGTTATTGACAATGTTTATTTTCTGTGGGTGAGGGGGTCGGGGATGTTATTGACACTGTTTATTTACTGGAGGGTGAGGGGGTCGGGGATTGTTATTGACTCTGTTTATTTTCTGTGGGTGAGGGGATTGGGGATTGTTATTGACACTGTTTATTTTCTGTGCGTGAGGGATCGGGGATTGTTATTGATACTGTTTATTTTTTGTGAGTGAGGGGTCCCGGGATTGTTATTGACACTGTTTATTTTCTAAGGGTGAGGAAATGGGGATTGTTATTGACACTGTTTATTTTCTGTGCGTGTCGGGGTCAGGAAATGTCATTGACTGTTTATTTTCTGTGTGTGAGGGGGTCGGGGAATGTTATTGACACTGTTTATTTTCTGTGGGTTAGGGGGTCAGGGATTGTTGTTCAAACTGTTTAATTCCTGTGGGTGAAGGTGTTGGTTATTGTTATTGTCACAGTTTATTCACTGTGGGTGAGAGGGTTGGGGATTGTATTAGACACTGTTTATTTTATGTGGGTGAGGGGTTCCTGGATTGTTATTGACACTGTTTATTCTCTGTGGGTGAGAGGATCGGGGATTGTTATTGACTGTTTATTTTCTGTGGGTGAGGTGTTCCTGGATTGTTATTGACACTGTTTATTCTCTGTGGGTGAGAGGATCGGGGATTGTTATTGACTCTGTTTATTTTCTGTGGGTGAGGGGGTTGGGGATTGTTATTGACACTGTTTATTTTTTGTGGGTGAGGGGGTCAGGGATTGTTGTTCAAACTGTTTATTTCCTGTGGGTGAAGGAGTAGGTTATTGTTATTGACACTATTTATTTTCTGTTGGTAACGGGGTCGTGGATGTTATTGACACTGTTTATTTTCTGTGGGTGAGGGGGTCAGGAATTGTTATTGACTGTGTTTATTTTCTGTGGGTGAGAGGATCGGGATTGTTATTGACTCTGTTTATTTTCTGTGGGTGAGAGGGTTGGGGATTGTTATAGAGATTGTTTATTTTCTGTCTGTGAGGGCTTTGGGGATTGTGGTAGACACTGTTTATTTTTTGTGGGTGAGGGATCGGGGATTGTCATTGACACTATTTATTTTCTCTGCATGCAGGATCGGGCATTTTTACTGACACTGTTTATTTTCTATGGGTGAGGGCATCGGGGATTGTTATTGACACTGTTTATTTTCTGTGTGTGAAATGGGTCGGGGATTGTAATTGACAGTTATTTTCTGTGGGTGAGGGGTGAGGGGATTGTTGTTCAAACTGTTTATTTCCTGTGGGTGAAGGTGTGGGTTATTGTTATTGACACTGTTTGTTTTCTGTTGGTAAGGGCGTCGGGGATGTTATTGATACTGTTTATTTTCTGTGGTTGAGGGGGTCGGCGATTTTTAATGACACTGTTTATTTTATGTAGGTGAAGGGTTTCTGGATTGTTATTGACACTGTTTATTCTCTGTGGGTGAGGGGGTCAGGGATTGTTATTCACTCTGCTTATTTTCTGTTGGTGAGGGGGTCGGGGATTGTAGTTGATAATGTTTATTTTCTGTGTGTGAAATGGGTTGGGGATTGTTATTGACACTGTTTATTTTCTGTGGGTGAGGGGGTAGGGTATTGTTAATGACACTGTTTATTTTCTGTGGGTGAGGGGATTGGGTATGGTTATTGACACTGTTTATTCACTGTGGGTGAGAGGGTTGGGGATTGTTATAGACACTGTTAATTATATGTGGGTGAGGGGTTCCTGGACTGTTATTGACACTGTTTATTCTCTGTGGGTGAGAGAGTCGGGGATTATTATTGATACTGTTTGTTTTCTGTGTGTGAGGGGGTCGGGACTGTAATTGATACTCCTTATTTTCTGTGGGTGAGGGATCGGGGATTGTTAGTGATACTGTTTATTTTCTGTGGATGAGGAATTGGGGATTGTTATTGACACTGTATATTTTCAGTGGATGAGGGGGTTGGGGATTGTAATTGACACTGTTTATTTTCTGTGCGTGAGGGGGTCGGGGATTGTTATTGACACTGTTTATTTTCTGTGGGTGAGTGGGTCGGGGATTGTTATTGACACTGTTTATTTTCTGTGTGTGAGGGGTTCCGGGATTGTTATTGACACTGTTTATTTTCTGTGCGTGAGGGGGTCGGGGAATGTTATTAACACTGTTTATTTTCTCTGGGTGAGGGGATCGGGGATTGTTATTGACACTTTATTTTCTGGAGGTGAGGGGTTTGGGGATTGTTATTGACACTGTTTATTTTCTGTGGGAGAGGAATTGGGTATTGTTATTGACACTGTTTATTTTCTGTGCGTGTCGGGGTCAGGAAATGTCATTGACTGTTTATTTTCTGTGTGTGAGGGGGTCGGGGATTGTTATTGACACTGTTTATTGTCTCTGGGTGAGAGGATCGGGGATTGTTATTGACACTGTTTATTTACAGTGGGTGAGGGGGTTCCGGATTGTTATTGACACTGTTTATTTTCTGTGTGTGAAATGGGTCGGGGATTGTTATTGACACTGTTTATTTTCTGTTGTTAAGGGGGTCGGGTATATTATTGACACTGTTTATTTTCTGTGTGTGAAATGGGTCGGGGATTGTTATTGACACTGTTTATTTTCTGTTGTTAAGGGGGTCAGGTATATTATTGACACTGTTTATTTTCTGTGATTGAAGGGGTGGGGTATTGTTATTGACTCTTTATTTTCTGTGGGTGAGCAGGTCGGAGATTGTTATTGACACTGTTTATTTTCTGTGGGTGAGGGGATCAGGTATGCTTATTGACACTGTTTATTCACTGTGGGTGAGAGGGTTGGGAATTGTTATAGACGGTTTATTTTCTGTATGTGAGGGGTTTGAGGATTGTTACTGTCTCTGTTTATTTTCTGTGGGTGAGGGGGTCAGGGATTGTTGTCCAAACTGTTTATTTTCGGTGGGTGAGGGGTTCGGGGATGTTATTGACACTGTTTATTTTCTGTGGTTGAGGGGGTCGGGGATTGTTATTGACACTGTTTATTTTCTGTGGGTGAGGGGATCGGGTATGGTTATTGACACTGTTTATTCACTGTGGGTGAGAGGGTTGGGAATTGTTTTCGACATTGTTTATTTTCTGTGTGTGAGGAGTTTGGAAATTGTTACTCACTCTGTTTATTTTCTGTGGGTGAGGGGTTCCTGGATTGTTATTGACACTGTTTATTCTCTGTGGTGAGGGGGTCGGGGATATGTTATTGACACTGTTTATTTTCTGGGTGTGAGGGGTTCGGGGGTTGTTATTGACACTGTTTACTGTCTGAGGATGAGAGAGTCGGGGATTGTTATAGACACTGTTTATTTTCTGTGGGTTATGAATTGGCGATTGTTATTGACACTGTTTATTTTTTGTGCGTGTCGGGGTCAGGAAATGTCATTGACTGTTTATTTTCTGTGTGTGAAGGTTCGGGGATTGTTATTGACACTGTTTATTTTCTGTGGGTGAGGGGGTCGTGGATTGATGTTCAAACTGTTCATTTCCTGTGTGTAGGAGTGGATCGGGGATTGTTATTCACATTGTTTACTTTCCGTGTGTGAGGGGTTCAGGGATTGTTGTTCAAAATGTTTATTTCCTGTGGGTTGAGGAGTCGGTTAATGTTATTGACACTGTTTACTTTCTGTGTGTGAGCGTTCGGTGATTGTTATTTACATTGTTTATGGCCTGTGGGTGAGAAGGTCGGGGATTGTTACTGACACTGTTTATTTTCTGTTTGTGAGGAGGTCGGGGTATGTTACTAATACTGTTTATTTTCTGTGCGTGAGGGTGTCGGGAATTGTAATTGATACTGTTTATCTTCTGTGGGTGAGGGATCGGGGATTGTTATTAAAACTTTATTATCTGCGGGTGAGGGGATTGTGGATTGTTATTGACACTGTATATTTTCAGTGGATGAGGGGGTCGGGGATTGTTATTGACACTGTTTATTTTCTGTGCGTGAGGGATTGGGCATTGTTATTGACACTGTTTATTTTCTGTGTGTGAGGGGTTGGGGATTGTTATTGACACTGTTTATTTTCTGTGTGTGAAATGGATCGGAGATTGTTATTGACACTGTTTATTTTCAGTGGGTGAGGGGGTTGGGGATTGATGTTTAAACTGTTCATTTCCTGTGTTTAGGAGTGGATCGGTGATTGTTATTGACACTGTTTATTTTCTGTGGGTGAGGGGGTTGGAGATTGTTGTTCAAACTGTTTATTTCCTGTGGGTGAAAGTGTCGGTTATTGTTATTGACACTGTTTATTTTCTGTTGTTAAGGGGGTCGGGTATATTATTGACACTGTTTATTTTCTGTGATTGAAGGGGTAGGGTATTGTTAATGACACTGTTTATTTTCTGTGGGTGAGATATCGGGGATTGTTATTGACTCTGTTTATTTTCTGGGCGTGAGGGGGTTGAGGATTGTTGTTGACACTGTTTATTTTCTATGGTGAGGGGGTTGGGGAGTGTTATTGACACTTTTATTTTCTGTGGTTGAGGGGATCGGTGATTGTTATTGACACTGTTTATTTCCTGTAGGTGAGGTGGTCCGGGAATGTTACTGACACTGTTTATTTTCTGTGGGTGAGGGAGGGGTTTGGGGATTGTTATTGACTCTGTTTATTTTCTGTGGGTGAGGGGGTCGGGGTTTGTAATTGATACTGTTTATTTTCTGTGGGTGAGGGATCGGGAATTGTTATTGACACTGTTTATTTTCTGTGGGTGAGGAATTGGGGATTGTTAATGACACTGTTTATTCTCTGTGGGTGAAGGGGTCGGGGATTGTTATTGACACTGTTTATTTTCTGTGGTGAGGGGGTCGGGTATATGTTATTGACATTGTTTATTCTCTGTGGGTGTGGGGATCGGGGATTGTTATAGACACTGTTTATTTTCTGTGGGTGAGGGGTTCGGGGATATGTTATTGTCACTGTTTATTTTCTGGGGGTGAGGGATCGAGGATTGTTATTGACACTGTTTATTTTCTGTGCGTCTCGGGGTCAGGAAATGTCATTGACTGTTTATTTTCTGTGTGTGAGGGGGTCGGAGATTGTTATTGACACTGTTTATTTTCTGTGGGTGAGGGGATCGGGTATGGTTATTGACACTGTTTATTTTCTGTGGGTGAGAGGGTTGGGGATTGTTATAGAGATTGTTTATTTTCTGTCTGTGAGGGCTTTGGGGATTGTAGTAGACACTGTTTATTTTTTGTGGGTGAGGGATCGGGGATTGTCATTGACACTATTTTCTCTGCATGCGGGATCGGGCATTTTTACTGACACTGTTTATTTTCTATGGGTGAGGGCATCGGGGATTGTTATTGATACTGTTTATTTTCTGTGGGTGAGGGGATTGGGTATGGTTATTGACACTGTTTATTTACAGTGGGTGAGGGGGTTGGGGATTGTTATTGACACTGTTTATTTTCTGTGTGTGAAATGGGTCGGTATTGTAATTGACAGTTTATTTTCTGTGGGTGAGGGGTGAGGGGATTGTTGTTCAAACTGTTTATTTCCTGTGGGTGAAGGTGTCGGTTATTGTTATTGATACTGTTTATTTTCTGTGGTTGAGGGGGTCGGCGATTATTAATGACACCATTTATTTTATGTAGGTGAAGGGTTCCTGGATTGTTACTGACACTGTTTATTCTCTGTGGGTGAGGGGATTGGGGATTGTTATTGACACTGTTTATTTTCTGTGCGTGTCGGGGTCAGGAAATGTCATTGACTGTTTATTTTCTGTGTGTGAGGGGGTCGGGAAATGTTATTGACACTGTTTAATATCTGTGGGTGAGAGGATCGGGGATTGTTATTGACACTGTTTATTTACAGTGGGTGAGGGGGTCGGGGATTGTTATTGACACTGTTTATTTTCTGTGGGTGAGAGGTTCTGTGATTGTTATTGACTGTTTATTTTCTGTGTGTGAGGGTACAGGGATTGCTACTGATACTGTTTATTTTCTGTGTGTGAAGGAGTCGGGGATTGTTATTGACACTTTATTTTCTGTGGGTGAGAGGATCGGGGATTGTTATTGACACTGTTTTTTTACAGTGGGTGAGAGGGTTGGTGATTGTTATAGACACTGTTTATTTTATGTGGGTGAGTTGTTCCTGGAGTGTTATTGACACTGTTTATTTTCTGTGGGTGAGAGGTTCTGGGATTGTTATTGACTGTTTATTTCCTGTGGGTGAAGGTGTCGGTTATTGTTATTGACACTGTTTATTTTCTGTGGGTGAGGGGGTCGGGGGTGTTATTGACACTGTTTATTTTATGTGGGTGAGTTGTTCCTGGAGTGTTATTGACACTGTTTATTTTCTGTGGTTGAGGGGTTCGGGTATTGTTATTGACACTATTTATTTTCTGTGGGTGAGGGGATTGGGTATGTTTATTGACACTATTCAATGTGGGTGAGAGGGTTGGGGATTGTTATTGACTCTGTTCATTTTCTGTGGGTGAGGGGGTCGGGGATTGTTATTGACACTGTTTATTTTCTGTGGATGAGAGGGTCAGGAATTTTTGTTCCAACTGTTTATTTCCTTTGGGTGAAGGTGTGGGTTATTGTTATTGACACTGTTTATTTTCTGTTGGTAAGGGGGTCGTGGATGTTATTGACACTGTTTATTTTCTGGGGGTGAGGGGTTCAGGGATTGTTATTGACACTGTTTATTTTCTGTGTGTGTGCGGGTCAGGAAATGTCATTGACGGTTTATTTTCGGTGTGTGAGGGGTTCGGCGGTTGTTATTGACACTGTTTACTGTCTGAGTGTGAGAGAGTCGGGGATTGTTATAGACTGTTTATTTTCTGTTTGTGAGAGGGTCGTGGATTTTTTTGACACTGATCATTTTCTGTGTGTGAGCGTTCGGTGATTGTTATTTACACTGTTTATGGTCTGTGGGTGAGAAGGTCGGGGATTGTTACTGACACCGTTTATTTTCTGTTTGTGAGGAGGTCGGGGTATGTTACTAATACTGTTTATTTTCTGTGCGTGAGGGTGTCGGGAATTGTAATTGATACTGTTTATCTTCTGTGGGTGAGGGATCGGGGATTGTTATTAAAACTTTATTATCTGCGGGTGAGGTTATTGTGGATTGTTATTGACACTGTATATTTTCAGTGGATGAGGGGGTCGGGGATTGTTATTGACACTGTTTATTTTCTGTGCATGAGGGATCGGGCATTGTTATTGACGCTGTTTATTTTCTGTGGGTGAGGGGTTCCAGGATAGTTATTGACACTGTTTATCTTCTGTGGGTTAGGAATTGGCCATTGTTATTGACACTGTTTATTTTCTGTGCGTGTCGGGGTCAGGAAATGTTATTGACTGTTTATTTTCTCTGTGTGAGGGGGTCGGGGATTGTTATTGTCACTGTTTATTGTCTGTGGGTGAGCGGATTGGGGATTGTTATTGACACTGTTTATTTACAGTGGGTGAGGGGGTTGGGGATTGTTATTGACACTGTTTATTTTCTGTGGGTGAGGGGTCCCGGGATTGTTATAAACACTGTTTATTTTCTGTGGGTGAGGAATTGGGGATTGTTATTGACACAGTTTATTTTCTGTGCGTGTCGGGGTCAGGAAATGTCATTGACTGTTTATTTTCTCTGTGTGAGGGGGTCTGGGATGTTATTGACACTGTTTATTTTCTGTGGTTGAGGGGGTAGGGTATTGTTAATGACACTGTTTATTTTCTGTGGGTGAGGGGGTTGGGTATGGTTATTGATACTGTTTATTCACTGTGGGTGAGAGGGTTGGGGATTGTTATAGACACTGTTAATTTTATGTGGGTGAGGGGTTCCTGGATTGTTATTGACACTGTTTATTCTCTGTGGGTGAGAGGGTCGGGGATTGTTATTGATACTGTTTATTTTCTGTGGGTGAGGGCGTCGGGGATTGTTATTGACTCTGTTTGTTTTCTGTGGGTGAGGGGGTCGGGGATTGTAATTGATACTCCTTATTTTCTGTGGGTGAGGGATCGGGGATTGTTAGTGATACTGTTTATTTTCTGTGGATGAGGAATTGGGGATTGTTATTGACACTGTATATTTTCAGTGGATGAGGGGGTCGTGGATGTTATTGACACTGTTTATTTTCTGTGTGTGAGGGGGTCGGGGATTGTTATTGACACTGTTTATTTTCTGTGGGTGAGTGGGTCGGGGATTGTTATTGACACTGTTTATGTTCTGTGTGTGAGGGGTTCCGGGATTGTTATTGACACTGTTTATTATCTGTGCGTGAGGGGGTCAGGGAATGTTATTAACACTGTTTATTTTCTCTGGGTGAGGGGATCGGGGATTGTTATTGATACTTTATTTTCTGGAGGTGAGGGGTTTGGGGATTGTTATTGACACTGTTTATTTTATGTGTGTAAGGGAATGGGGATTGTTATTGACACTGTTAATTTTCTGTGGGAGAGGAATTGGGTATTGTTATTGACACTGTTTATTTTCTGTGCGTGTCGGGGTCAGGAAATGTCATTGACTGTTTATTTTCTGTGTGTGAGGGGGTCGGGGATTGTTATTGACACTGTTTATTGTCTCTGGGTGAGTGGATCGGGGATTGTTATTGACACTGTTTATTTACAGTGGGTAAGGGGGTTGGGGATTGTTATTGACACTGTTTATTTTCTGTGTGTGAAATGGGTCGGGGATTGTTATTGACACTGTTTATTTTCTGTGGGTGAGGGCTTCGAGGATTGATGTTTAAACTGTTCATTTCCTGTGTTTAGGAGTGGATCAGTGATTGTTATTGACACTGTTTAATATCTGTGGGTGAGAGGATCTCGGATTGTTATTGACACTGTTTATTTACAGTGGTTGAGAGGTTTGGGGATTGTTATTGACACTAAATTTTCTGAGTGTGAGGGTTCGGGGTTGTTATTGACACTTTGTTTTCTGTGTGTGAGGGAGTCAGGGATTGTTATTGACATTGTTTATTTTCTGTGTGTCAGGGGGTCGGGGATTGATGTTCAAACTGTTCATTTCCTGTGTGTAGGAGTGGATCATGGATAGTTATTGACACTGTTTATTTTCTGTGGGTGAGGGGGTCGGGGATTGTTGTTCAAACTGTTTATTTCCTGTGGGTGAAGGTGTCGGTCATTGTTATTGACACTGTTTATTTTCTATAGGTGAGGGGATTGGGTATGGTCATTGACACTGTTTATTCACTGTGGGTGAGGGGATTGGGGATTGTTAAAGACACTGTTTATTTTATGTCGGTGAGGGGGTCGGGGATTGTTATTGACTCTGTTTATTTTCTGTTGGTAAGGGGGTTGGGGATATTATTGACACTGTTTATTTTCTGTGTTTGAGGGGGTCGGGGATTGTTATTGACACTTTTATTTTCTGTGGGTGAGGGGATCAGGGATTGTTATTGACACTGTTTATTTCCTGTAGGTGTGGTGGTCCGGGAATGTTACTGACACTGTTTATTTTCTGTGGGTGAGGGATCGAGGATTGTTATTGACACTGTTTATTTTCTGTGTGTGAGGGTGTCGGGGATTGTTATTGACACTGTTTATTCTCTGTGGGTGTGGGGATCGGGGATTGTTATTGACACTGTTTATTCTCTGTGGGTGTGGGGATCGGGGATTGTTATAGACACTGTTTATTTTCTGTGGGTGAGGGGTTCGGGGATATGTTATTGTCACTGTTTATTTTCTGGGGGTGAGGGATCGAGGATTGTTATTGACACTGTTTATTTTCTGTGCGTCTCGGGGTCAGGAAATGTCATTGACTGTTTATTTTCTGTGTGTGAGGGGGTCGGAGATTGTTATTGACACTGTTTATTTTCTGTGGGTGAGGGGATCGGGTATGTTTATTGACACTGTTTATTTTCTGTGGGTGAGAGGGTTGGGGATTGTTATAGAGATTGTTTATTTTCTGTCTGTGAGGGCTTTGGGGATTGTGGTAGACACTGTTTATATTTTGTGGGTGAGGGATCGGGGATTGTCATTGACACTATTTATTTTCTCTGCATGCAGGATCGGGCATTTTTACTGACACTGTTTATTTTCTGTGCGTCTCGGGGTCAGGAAATGTCATTGACTGTTTATTTTCTGTGTGTGAGGGGGTCGGAGATTGTTATTGACACTGTTTATATTTTGTGGGTGAGGGATCGGGGATTGTCATTGACACTATTTATTTTCTCTGCATGCGGGATCGGGCATTTTTACTGACACTCTTTATTTTCTATGGGTGAGGGCATCGGGGATTTTTATTGATACTGTTTATTTTCTGTGGGTGAGGGGATTGGGTATGGTTATTGACACTGTTTATTTACGGTGGGTGAGGGGGTTGGGGATTGTTGTTGACACTGTTTATTTTCTGTGTATGAAATGGGTCGGGGATTGTAATTGACAGTTATTTTCTGTGGGTGAGGGGTGAGGGGATTGTTGTTCAAACTGTTTATTCCTGTGGGTGAAGGTGTCGGTTATTGTTATTGACACTGTTTATTTTCTGTTGTTAAGGGGGTTGGGTATATTATTGACACTGTTTATTTTCTGTGATTGAAGGGGTAGGGGATTGTTATTGACACTGTATATTTTCTGTGGGTGAGATATCGGGGATTGTTATTGACACTGTATATTTTCAGTGGATGAGGGGGTTGGGGATTGTAATTGACACTGTTTATTTTCTGTGCGTGAGGGGGTCGGGGATTGTTATTGACACTGTTTATTTTCTGTGGGTGAGTGGGTCGGGGATTGTTATTGACACTGTTTATGTTCTGTGTGTGAGGGGTTCCGGGATTGTTATTGACACTGTTTATTATCTGTGCGTGAGGGGGTCGGGGAATGTTATTAACACTGTTTATTTTCTCTGGGTGAGGGGATCGGGGATTGTTATTGACACTTTATTTTCTGGAGGTGAGGGGTTTGGGGATTGTTATTGACACTGTTAATTTTCTGTGTGTGAGGGGGTCGGGGATTGTTATTGACACTGTTTATTGTCTCTGGGTGAGAGGATCGGGGATTGTTATTGACACTGTTTATTTACAGTGGGTGAGGGGGTTGGGGATTGTTATTGACACTGTTTATTTTCTGTGTGTGAAATGGGTCGGGGATTATTATTGACACTGTTTATTTTCTGTGGGTGAGGGGGTCGGGGATTGATGTTCAAGCTGTTCATTTCCTGTGTTTAGGAGTGGATCGGTGATTGTTATTGACACTGTTTATTTTCTGTGGGTGAGGGGGTTGGGGATTGTTGTTCAAACTGTTTATTTCCTGTGGGTGAAAGTGTCGGTTATTGTTATTGACACTGTTTATTTTCTGTTGTTAAGGGGGTTGGGTATATTATTGACACTGTTTATTTTCTGTGTGTGAGGGTGTCGGGGATTGTTATAGACACTGTTTATTCTCTGTGGGTGTGGGGATCGGGGATTGTTATAGACACTGTTTATTTTCTGTGGGTGAGGGGTTCGGGGATATGTTATTGTCACTGTTTATTTTCTGTGGGTGAGGGATCGGGGATTGTTATAGACACTGTTTATTGTCTGTGGGTGAGAGGGTCGGGGATTGTTATTGACACTGTTTTTACTGTGGTAGGGGTCAGGGATTGTTATTG
Organism: Mobula hypostoma; assembly: GCF_963921235.1. Taxonomy (NCBI): domain Eukaryota; kingdom Metazoa; phylum Chordata; class Chondrichthyes; order Myliobatiformes; family Myliobatidae; genus Mobula; species Mobula hypostoma. Next base: position 2,413,638 of record NC_086115.1, read on the forward strand.
CTACTGTTTTTTTCTGTGGCGTAGTGGGTCGGGTATTGTTATTGTCGCTTTCATTTTTCTGCAGGGAGGGGTCTGGGGGTCTCTGAGGTCTGCAAGTTCTGTTTCGTTTTCTCTTTCAGTGGTATTTCATGGCCATCTGGAGAAGTCAAATATCAGAGTTGTATTGCACACGTAAATTTGACAATAAATGAACCTTGAAATTCGTCTGCTGCATCCGGATATTTGGCTCCGTAGAATCCAAGACAGTTTCAAGGAGGGGTGTCTTTGGAAGGACCACCACCACCCAGGTGATGCCCTCTTCTCATTGTTACTGCCGGGAAGGATGTACAGAAGCCTGAAGTCACACACTCTCTGATTCAGGAACTGCTTCCTCCCTCTGTCATCCAATTTCTAAAGGGATATTGAACCCATGAAGTAATGAAGTTAATTCAACTCAATGTAATCAGATTAAAGAAATAGGAAAAAATAATTGGGTTGTTTTCATAGGGGATTTACCAAATAAAATTATATAGAAGACCAGGAGATCTGTGCTGAGTGTATAAATATGTTCGGGCATTTAGAGATCAAGGAGGAAGAAGTGCTTGACCTGCTAATGTGTCCACAGGGCCGGATGGGATTTACCCAGGTTATTGAAGGAGGCAAGAGACAAGATTGCTGGGACCTTGTCCCCTCTCGCCACAGGTGAAGCCTTGAGGACTAGCAAGTGGCTAATATTGTACCTCTGCTTGAAAAGGGAATAAGAGAAAATCATGGAACGATAGACTGGTAAGTCTCACGTCAGTTGTACGGAAATTCTTCAGGATAGGATATATGAACATTTGGAAACCCATGGCCTAATTAGGGAGAGTCAGCTTGGCTTTGTGTGGGGCAGGTCTTATCTTACCATCTTGACTGAGTTTCTTGACAAGGTGTCGATGGATATTGATGAGGGTGGGACAGTGGATGTTGTCTACATGGATTTTAGTAAGGATTTGACAAAGCCCCTCATGGGAGGCTAATCAAGATTACGATGCATGGGGTCCATGGCAATTTGGCTGTTTGATTTCAGAATTGACACATGCATAGAAGACAGAGTAACGAGTGAAAGGACATTCGAGCTTGAGGTCAGTAATTAGTGGTGTTCCGCAGGGACCTGTGCTGGGACCTCTGCTGTTTGTGATGTATATAAATGAACTGGATGAACATGTAGATGAGTGGGTTAGTAAGTTTCCAGACGATATTAAGATTGGTGGAGTTGTGGATGGTGAGGACGACCAGCAGAGAATACAGCACGATATAAATCAGTTGCAGATATGGGCAGAGGAATGGCAGATGGAGTTTAACCCAGATAAACGTGAGGTGTTGCACCTTGGTAGGGCAAATGCAAGGAGACAGTACACTGTTAAGACCCTAAACAGTGTTGCTGAGCAGAGAGATTTTGGGATCTAAGTTCATAGTTTGGATGAAAGTGGCTACACAGGTCAATAAGGTGGTTAAGAAAGCTTTAGGAATGCTTGCTTTTATTAGTTGAGGCACTGAGTTCAAAAGCGAGAGGACCTCAAGAGGTTTTAGGACCTGGGTGACTTCTTCCAGTTTAATTTCTTCTCTTCTCATGTCTCTTTTTCCTTTTTCAAGGTGGCTGGGGTTCTGTCAGAGTCTGTAATCTACAGCTGCACTCAAATTACAGTTTATCACAGGCAGTGGGTTCTCGCACTCGAACTCACCAAGTGGCTTGGCGATTTGATATCTCCAGGCACAGCCTGGAAGACTTGCACCTTCAAGATGACCTGGTTCCTTGTCAACATCGCTGACTGAAGTATTGGAGGAGAATGAAATGTTGAGACAGCAGACAGACGGTGTACGCTTTTGTTGAAAGAAGACCCCTGTATTCAAGCGATCTCTCTCTCTCTCTCTCTCTCATTTTGATGGTGAGTGAGAGTCTGTTGGTCCTCGAGTCGCAGGAACTTGAATGAGTGAGCTGTTAGTCTCCTGTCTTGTCTGCTGCAGGAGCGGTATCTCTCTGTCCCTCACACGAGCCTGTCGGAGTTGCCGAAGTGTTGGGATGGACAGCAGGTTTTGACGGACTCTAGATCAAGGTCTCTGGGGGCTTTGCGACGGCTTGCACGGTGGGTGGTGATTGGTGCTTATGCTCCAGCAGGTGGGGGAGGGTTGAAGCTTTGCTGCTGCTTGTGCGTGAGAGTGGGAGGCGTACTTTGCGGTTCTAACATCTTTCTGTCATTCATTCTTTGGGGGTTTTCTTCTGATTCGTAGATGTCTGTGGAGAGTAAGAATTTCAAGATGTACACTGTATACATTCTCTGATATTAAATTGAACCATTGAAGAGATTATGTTGCAACTTCTGGTTAGGTCACATCTGGAGTCACACACAGTTCTGGTCACCCCACTATAGGAAGGTTGTTGAGGCTTTGGAGAGGGTGTAGAGGAGGTTCACCAGGATGCTGCCTGGTTTTGAGGGCATGTGCTATAAAGAGAGGCTGGATAAACTTTGGCTGTTTTCTTTTGAGCAGTGGAGGCTGAGGGGATATGTAGTAGAGCTATAAGACTATGAGAGGCATAGACAGAGTGGACAGGGACTATCTGTTTCCCAGATTGAAATATCTAATACCAGAGGGTGTACGTTGAAAGTGAGGTGGGGTAGGTTCAAAGGGGATGTGAGAGGTAAGTGTTTTCCTCAGAGTGGTGGATCCTGGAATGTGCGGCCTAGTATGGTGGAAGAGGCAAATACTGGATAGGCACATGAATGTGAAGAAGATGGAGGGATATGGACATTGTCTAGGTAGGAGAGATTAGTTTTTGGGGGTTGTTGATTTACATTTTAGCTGGCCTGTTCCTGTGCTATACTATTCCATGTTCTGTGTTCCTTGTTCTAGGCCAAAATCAGCATGGTTTCTTCAAGGGAAAATCGTGCCTGACAAATCTGTTGAAATTCTTTGAAGAAATAACAAGCAGATAGACAAAGAAGAATCAGTAGATATTGTGTACTTGTACTTTCAGAAGGCCTTTGACAAAGTGCTGCAATGAGGCTGTTTAACAAGAGCCAATGATATTACAGGAAAGATACAAGCATCAATAAAGCAGTGGCTAATTGGTAGGAGGCAAAGAGAGGGAATCAAAGAGCCTTTTCTGGTTGGCTGCCAGTGACTAGTGGTGTTCCATGTGGGTCTGTGTTGGGACCACTTCTTTTTACATAATATGTCAATGATTTGGATGATGAAATTGTTGGCTTTGTGGCTAAGTTTGCAGATGATACGAAGATAGGTGTAGGGACTGGTAGTGTTGAGGAAGCAGGAAGGATTTAGACAGATTAGGACAGGGGTTTGCAACCTTTTTTATGCCATAGACCCCTACCATTAACCATGTTGGGAATCCCTGGATTAGGAGATGGGCAAAGAAATGGAATTTGGAATACAGTTTCGAATGGAATACATGCACTTTGCTAGAAGAATTAAAAGTGTAAACTATTTTATAAATGGAAAGAAAATTTAAAAATCTGAGGTGCAAATGGCCTTGGGAGTTTTCATGGAGGAGATTAATTTGATTAATTTAGAAGTTGAGTCATTAGGCAGGAAGACAAACGCTATGTTAGTATTCTCTTTGAGGCTTTATAACACCCTGGTAAGGCCTCACTTGGAATATTGCGAGCAGTTTGGGCCCCTTTCTCGAATAAAGGACATGTCGACATTGGAGAGGGTTCAGAGGAGATTCACGAGGACGCTGCTGGGATCGAAAGGCTTATCACATAAGGGGTGTTTGATGGCTTTGGGCCTGTACTCACTGGAATTCAGATGAATAACGGGGGATCTCATTGAAAGGCCTCAAAAGAGTGGATGTGGAGAGGATGTTTCCTATAGTGGAGGAGTCTAAGACCAGAGGACATAGCCTCAGAATAGAGGGACATCCATTTAGAACGGAGATTAGGAGGAATTTTTTTAGCCAGAGATGGTGAATCTGTGGCAATCATTGCAAAGATGGCTGTGGAGCCCAAGTCAATGAGTGTATTTAAAGTGGAGTGGAGATTGATAGATTTTTGATTGGTCAGGGCATGAAGAGTTAATTGGAGAAGGCAGGAGATTGTGGCTGTGAGGAAAATGGATCAGCAATGATAGGAGCAGGCTTGATGGGCCAAATGGCTGAATTCTCCTCCTATATCTTATAGTCTTATGGTCTTAATCATGATATGGTCACTGTTTCCTTGAAGTCCTTCTCCCATACATTACTTACTTCCCATATCTAATGTATAGAACTAGCTTAGTCTACTCTTTCATTGGCTTAACCATATACAATGGTACAGGAGGACACTGAACAAAGAGATGGAAATGTCTGCTTGATAAATGATGATAAGATAATGGAGCAGAATTAAGATATTCAAATCCTTGAATTATTCAACTTTTATTTTCTGGATCGTGGAGGGAAATAGTGGTTATTATGTCGTATCCTTTAAGAAGTGGAAAGCAGCCTTTTGAACCCAGCAATGGAAAGGGAAAACCTTCGAAAGAAAAATCAGAAGACATGCCTGTCCGGGCTGAGTGTTTGGAACGCATGTTGATGGATCTCGATAATAAAATGGATAATAACACTTCTGAGTTGAAGTCCTTCCGACAGAGTTTACAGACTATTGAGGAAAATATTCTTTCCCTGAATACTGAGTTTAAAGAATCCAAATGTCAGATTGCGGATATTTCAACCCGACTGGAACAGGCTCAACACAAAATTGTCGATTTAGAGGCAAAGTCTCGAAGAAATAACATTCGTATTTTAGGTTTTTCAGAAGGTTCAGAATCTGGAGATCTATTGGATTATTTTGCCAATATGTTTCAATCTCTGTTCCCGGATATTCTATTTCAGCCTCCCGATATTGAAAGAGCTCACAGAATTTTCACTGCGTCAGGTAAAGCTCGACCAATTTTAGTCAACTTTCTTCACTTTAAAGTTAAAGACCAAATTATAAAATGTGCAAGAAAACAGAAAGTATTTAAATTTAACTGTTCCGAGATCCGTTTTTATGAAAATTATCCTCGGGAAGTTAGGCAACAACGGATTAAATTCAAACCGGTCATGAAGATTGCTTACGAAAACGCTCTGTTTCCATCCCTGAGATACCCAGCGAGATTAAAGCTATTCCCTAAAGACTCTACTCCTCGTGTCTTTCTGGATCCCCAAGCGGCATTGGATTTTGTCAATTCTATTGTGGAATCGTCTGATGTATGAAAGATATTAGAGTCTCTGAATAATTCTCCGAAAGAAAACAGGTTTTTGAAGATCTCGGTATGCTGAAGATATCTTTTGATCGATGGATTACTTACGGAAGAGGTGGTCTTCTTGGTTTGATTAAAGAATGACTTTTTTTTGAAGACTGTTTAGTACACGGAGTGAATTAATACAGCGGATAGATTGTGAACTGGTTTGATTATCTGTTTCTATTTTTCTTTAGGTTGCTTGCAGTTTATATAGATTTTTTTTATTTTTTGGAGTGTTTAGTAATAGATAATTAGCTTTAATTCTTTTGTTAAATAAGGTAGTAAGTTAAAGAATAATGGCGCTGCTTTTCTCTCTTTAGAGATTAAACTGTTTGGATTAATAGTATTGTTTTGGCGCCTTTGGAGACTGTCGTTGCATTCTTTTAGGTTTTATTTATTGATTAAGTATAAACATTTTTTTCTTTGCTGGGCTTTTTTTTATCTTAAGGTTACGTATTTTCTTTGTAAGGGAGAGGCGGGGAATTGGGAGAAAAAACTTTTAATCATTATTTAAACTGAGCGGCACGTGGAACTCCGTTCTTATGTCTTTTTTCTTGGGGATGCGTTCCGGCTCTTTCTTTCTTTCGCCGGATTTTCTTCCTTGGGGATGGTGGGATGTCTGGGGGTATTTCTGTTTCTTGGGGTTTATTGTGGGATTTTTGCTTCACACACCTGTTGTATTTTTGCCCGTTATGGAGTTCCGGAGCATGCGCATTTTCTATTTGGTCATGTTCATCACCGCCATCTTTGATTAGCCCGCGATGGTCTGCCTGTGTTGTGTTCAGAATAATATCCAATGGTACTTAAACAGATAAACGTTATTAGTTGCAATGTACATGGCTGGAATCACCCTACTAAGCGAAGGAAGACATTTAATGTTATTAATCGATTCCAGCCCGATATAATTTTTGCTCAAGAAACGCATATCAGAACGGGCGATCAAAATAGATTTTTTTTTAACATGGAAGGGCCATGCTACCTGTCATAATAAAACAAAGGGAGTATCTATTTTTATTAAATCTAATATTTTATTTATTCAAGAAGACATTGTTTCAGATAATAATGGTAGATGTTTAATTATTAAAGGAACTATTTGTAATAGAAAAATTGTCCTGGTTAATCTATACGGATCTAATGTAGGTGATCCTTTTTTAAAAAATGTATTTGGTTTATTACCAGACTTAAATGAATATATGCTGCTGATGGGAGGTGACTTCAACTGTTGCTTAAATCCTTTGATTGACAAAAGTTCAACCAATCAGCAGCTTCCGAGTCGTTCGGCAACACTTATTAATTTCTTTTTAACTAATTATGGTTTGATAGAAATCTGGAGAAACTTACATCCTAATGACAGAGATTATTCTTTTTATTCACATGTTCATAATAAATATTCGAGAATTGGTTATTTTAAGGCTGATTTCCGATTTTTGTCCAAAGTTCAGAAATGTGAATATGATGCTATTGCAGTCTCGGATCATGTGCCTTTAAGTTTAACTTTTGAGTTAAATGATGTTAGTAATGTAAACTTGCCTTGGCGCTTTCCAGAAAATTTATTACAAAGTTTCGACTTTGTTAAATTTATAGAGATTCATATAAAAGATTTCTTTCTTTTTAATAATATGGGAGGTGTTTCGAAATTGATTATATGGGATACACTCAAAGCATATTTGCGAGGTCAGATGATAGCTTATTTGGCTAAACTTAAGAAACAGACAAAAATAGAATTAGAATTTCCAAACTAACTAAAGATCTACATAACACTTATGCAGTTTCTCCTAATGTTGATCTATTTAAACAAAGGGTTGAACTTCAATCTCAATATAATTTACTATTAACTTATACGATTGAAAGAAATTTGCTTAAATTAAAAAGTCAATTTTATATGTCTGGAGATAAAAGTAACAAGCTATTAGCATCTCAACTTACAGCAGTTAGAGCTAAAAGACAAATCTTAAAAATTCGTAAGAGTAGTTTTGCTTGTAATTATGAAGATATTAATAAAATTTTTCAAGACTATTACAGTGAACTTTATAAATCGCAGTTTCCAGCTGACCCATCTAATATGTATGCCTTTTTACAAAAGATTGATTTTCCTAGAATATCTGTTGAAGATCAGCAAATTCTTGATGCTCCTTTTACTGAAAGAGAAATTCAGAAAGCTATTCTTTCAATGTAATCTGGTAAAGCTCCTGGATTGGATGGTTTTACTGTAGGATTTTATTAAAAAATTTGAACATTTGCTTACTCCTTATATGTTAGAAATGCTTAAAGATTCTTTTATGTCAGGAGAGTTACCTTCCACATTTTATGAAGCTTCTATTTCCTTAATCCTTAAGAAAGATAAAGACCCTACTGATTGCGCTTCATATAGACCTATTTCATTATTAAATGTGGATGCCAAAATTCTTTCAAAAATAATGGCTAATCGGATGGAGAATATACTAGCAAAAATTATCTCTCAGGATCAAACAGGTTTTATAAAAGGCCATTATTCTTTTTCTAATACTCGGAGATTGTTAAATATTATATACTCATCCCTCTCTAAGACTCCCCAATGTGTTGTTTCTCTAGATGCTGAAAAGGCATTTGATAGAGTTGAATGGAAATATCTATTTAAAGTTTTAGAGAAATTTGGCTTTGGTACTATTTTTTAAAAATGGATTAGATTGATATATAAAAGCCCTATTGGCACTGTTATCACTAATAATTGTAGATCCCCCCTTTTTCCAACTTTCTCGGGTTACGAGACAAGGATGTCCATTAAGTCCTCTGTTATTTAGCTTGATGTTGGAACCCTTGGCTATTGCACTTCGTGAAGCTAAAAATATTCAAGGAGTTTCTATAAATGGGACTATTTATAAGATCTCCCTTTATGCAGATGATCTTTTGGTTTATATTTTGAATCCCGAAGAATCTATTCCTAGCTTATTGAAATTATTAAATGAATTTGGATTGTTTTCAGGATATAAATTAAACCTGCATAAAAGTGAATTATTTCCTTTAAATGATTCTGCTTCTATATATGATAACATTCCTTTAAAAGTTACGGATTCTTTTAAATATTTAGGTATTACCATTACTAAAAATTATGGAGACCTTTATAAAGCTAATTTAGTTCCCTTAGTGGATTTTATGAAGCAATTTTTCTCTAGATGGAATCCACTTACACTTTCCTTAGTAGGTCGAATTCATGCAGTTAAAATGATGATTTTACCAAAATTTTTATATGTATTTCAAAACATTCCTATTTTTCTAACTAAGAAGTTTTTTGATCAAGTTGACTCTATTATTTCATCAAAGTTGCTCGTGAACGTTCACCAGCAACTTTGATGTGTGTTGCTTGAATTTCCAGCATCTGCAGAATTCCTGTTGTTTCTATTATTTCATCTTTTGTTTGGAATAATAAAAGATCAAGAATTGGAAAATGTCATTTACAAAAATTAAAAAAGGATGGAGGTCTTACTTTGCCTAATTTAAGAATGTATTATTGGGCGGTTAATATACGTTATGCGTGTTCTTGGTTGTATTGGACCGATAAAAATGAACGACCATCTTGGGTTGACTTGGAATTGAAAACTGTGAAACAATTTCATTTAGCTTCATTATTAGGAGCTCCTTTACCTGTACAATTAGGCAAAATTTCTATTCTAAATATAAATCCTATGGTTAATCAATCATTACGAATTTGGTATCAGTTTCGTAAGTTTTTTAATCTTAAAAAAATTAACCTTTTTAGTTTAATTTATCTAAACTATTTATTTAAACCTTCACTTAATGATCCTACCTTTTCTCTTTGGAGGAATAAAGGAATTTTTTCCTTTATGGACTTGTTTCAAGAAGGTCGATTAATGTCCTTTGAGAAATTAGTAACTAAATACTCTCTCTCATATTCACATTTTTTGCAATATCTTCAGGTCAGACATTTTTTACAAGAATATTTAAGTAATTTTCCATATATACAAGATTCTGACCTGTTAGACATTATTTTAAAAATGAACCCTTTAGTGAAAGGCTTTATTGGGAAAATTTATAATTTATTATTACAACAGGACAATTATCCTTTACTTAAGATCAAGCAAGATTGGGAAAGAGAGCTTAATATGACCTTGACAACAGAAGATTGGTTGCGAATTTTGAAGCTGGTTAACTCTTCTTCGAATTGTGCCAGTCATTCTCTAATTCAATTTAAAATTGTACATCGTTATTATTTGACGAAGGAGAAATTGTCTAAAATTTTTCCTAATGTAAATAATCAGTGTGATAGATGCAAAACTGAGATAGCTACATTGACACATATGTTTTGGTCATGTTCTGTACTGAAACAATTTTGGAAATCTATTTTTTCTATAATCTCTAAAGCTTTAAGAATCAATTTACAATCTAATAAATTGACAGTTTTGTTTGGTATAATTCCTCAACATATTCACGGTATTTCTATATCTGACCAATATGTAATTGCATTTGTCACATTATTGGCTAGAAGGGCTATTTTATTAAAATAGAAAGATGTCTCTGCTCCCACTTTGATACAATGGTTCTCTCAGGTGATGTTATGTCTTACTTTGGAAAAAATTAGCAGTCGAACTTTTGATCCGAAATTTGACTTTGAGAAAAGGTGGGGCTCTTTTGCCGGTTATTATCATTTGACTTGAGTTAATACAGATGGTCCTTTTCTGATGTTTGGGTATATGGATTTGGTTGGCAGTTTGATGTCTTTTTTTTTTATGGAAGCTTGTATGGCGTATAGCTCCGGGTTTGTGCTCCAAATGGGGTTTTTCCCCCCTTTTTTTTAGTTATTAGGGGTTATTCTCTGTTTTAGTTAGTAGGGGTTCTTTTTTTTCCTTCTTTCCTTTTTTCCATAAAAAAAAGCTTTAATACTTTGTTTTTTGATTATTATTGATATACTGTTTGGCCTGGTTGATAGTTTAACTTTTACTCTGCATGTGGATATGTTACCTTGATTATTTTGATGTATTTTTCTCTGTTGTTGATTTTCAATTATAATTAATAAAAAGATTTAAAAAGAAAAAAAGGATATTCAGCTCATCAAGTGTGCTTTGCCATTCCATTCCCTGATACATTAACCCTCCTAATCCCACTCTCCTGCCTTCCCCCTATAACTTTGATCCCTGTTAATAATGAACCTATCAACCCCAGCTCTGAATATACCCAATGAGTTGGCCTTCATGACTGTCCCTTGCAATGAATTCCACAGATTCACCACCCTCGCTGGTTGAAGATATTCCTCCCCATCTCTGTTCTATGGGAATGTCCTTGTATTCTGAGGCTCTTCCGTCTGGTCCAAACTCCTTCCCAGTGAAAAATATGCTCTCCACATCCACTCTGTCCAGACCTTTCAGTATTTGATAGATTCCAATGAGTACTCCTTCATTAGTCCAAACTCCAGCGAGTGCAGGCCCTGAGCCGTACATTAACTCTTTCATTAGTCGAAACTCCACCTAGTGCAGGCCCTGAGCCGTACATTAACTCTTTCATTAGTCTAAACGCCAGCGAGTGCAGGCCCTGAACCATACATTAACTCTTTCATTAGTCTAAACTCCAGCGAGTGCAGGCCCTGAGCCATACATTAACTCTTTCATTAGTCTAAACTCCAGCGAGTGCAGGCCCTGAGCCATACATTAACTCTTTCATTAGTCAAAACTCCACCTAGTGCAGGCCCTGAGCCATACATTAACTCCTTCATTAGTCTAAACGCCAGCGAGTGCAGGCCCTGAGCCGTACATTAACTCTTTCATTAGTCTAAACTCCACCTAGTGCAGGCCCTGAGCCATACATTAACTCCTTCATTAGTCTAAACTCCAGCGAGTGCAGGCCCAGAGCCATACATTAACTCTTTCATTAGTCTAAACGCCAGCGAGTGCAGGCCCTGAGCCGTACATTAACTCTTTCATTAGTCTAAACTCCAGCGAGTGCAGGCCCTGAGCCGTACATTAACTCTTTCATTAGCCTAAACTCCATCTAGTGCAGGCCCTAAGCCATACATTAACTCTTTCATTAGTCTAAACTCCACCTAGTGCAGGCCCTGAGCCGTACATTAACTCTTTCATTAGTCTAAACTGCAGCGAGTGCAGGCCCAGAGCCATACATTAACTCTTTCATTCGTCTAAACGCCAGCGAGTGCAGGTCCAGAGCCATACATTAACTCTTTCATTAGTCTAATCTCCAGCAAGTGCAGGCCCTGAGCCGTACATTAACTCTTTCATTAGTCTAAACTCCAGCGAGTGCAGGCCCAGAGCCGTACATTAACTCTTTCATTCCCAGGACCATGTGCTTTTCAGCAGCTCCAATTTACTTCCAAAATTCAGTTCCACCATCAAAGTGTCGTCACTTCAATTTCTCAGTGCAGCCAGCATGTCTTTGACAATTGAACAAATGCTGGAGGAACTCAGCAGGTATGTGGAGGGGAATAAACAGTTGACGTTTCAGGCTGAGATCCTTCATTAGGACGGGAACAGAAGGGAGAAGCTGCTCCAGTAAAAAGGTGGTCGAGGGGAAGGAGTACGTGCCGGCAGGTGAGGGAGAGCTGCTGGGTGGATGGAGGAGGGGGTTGAAGTGAGAATCTGGGAGGTGAGAAGTGGAAAAAGCAAAATGCTGAAGATCATAAACAGGGATTGAAGATCAGAAGGAGGTTCTGCAGATGCTGGAAATCCGCAGCAACACACAAAATACTGGAGGAATTCAGCAGGTCAAGCAGCATCTAGTAAGGGGAATAAACAGTTGATGTTTTGGGCTTTGGAAAGGAAGGAGGAAGACACAAAGATAAGAATATTGGGGAGGGGAAGGAGTACAATGTTTCTTCTCATTCACAATACGTTACCAAGAGTGCCTCAAGTTTCCATTATCCTCTCGGCCTTCCTCGTCTGCAAAGTTGTCGACAGGCATGATGTCAACTGCAGGGCATTACCAGCTCACCTACTGCAGGGAGATGCAGAACTGCTGTGTATTCTGTTTCACCGAGACCTGGCTCTCCCCTGCCACCCCCGACTCTGCCATCCGACCGGAGGGATTTTTGATCCCTCGGATGGACCGCATGGCGTCTTCGGGCAAGACTAGGGGAGGTGGTGTCTGCCTACTGATCAACACTACGTGGTGCTCAGACACAGTGGCACTGACAAGCTCCTGCAGCCCGGACCTGGAACACCTGTCGGTGAAGTGTCGTCCCTACTATCTGCCACGGGAATTCACCTCGGTCATACTGACAGCGGTCTACATTCCCCCCCAGGCGGACATGGAGTGTGCTCTGAACATACTGTATGCCAACATCAGTGAACTTGAGACCAGGTATCTGGAGGCTTTGCTCATTTCACCCGGGGACTTTAACTAGGCCAACCTCAGAAAGCGCTGCCAAAGTTATACCAACGTGTCTCCCGCCCCACTGGAGGCCCGAATATACCTGACCACTGCTACACAGCAGTCAAGAATGCCTACCGTTCCGTCCCACAGCCTCACTTCGGAAAATCGGACCATCAGGCCGTACTCCTCCTCCCGGCTTACAAACAGAAACTGAAGCAGGAGGTCACAGTGTCAAAAGTAGTGTCGCGTTGGACGGAGGAAACAGGTGAGGTCCTCCGTGACTGCTTTGAATCAGTGGACTGGTTAGTATTCAAGGACTAGGCAGCTAACCTCGATGAGTATGCCTCAGCTGTCACGGACTTTATTTGGAAATGCACGGAGGACTGTGTGTCTCGCAAAACGATTCGGGTATTTCCTAACCGGAAACCTTGGATGAATTATGAGGTCAAGTCCCTTTTAAAGGCTAGAGCTGCGGCTTTTAGGTCTGGGGATACCAGTCGCTACGCGGAATCCAGGCATGAACTCCGGAAAGCCATTAAGGATGCCAAGAGGCAATATCGAGCCAAGTTGGAAGTCCAGGCTAACCAGAAGGATGCCAGTAGACAATGGCAGGATCTAAATGAGATCACTGGGCGCAAAGAAAAGGCTGGGAATATCAATAACTGTGGCACTTCTCTTCCTGATGAACTTAACGTATTCTACGCAAGATTCGAACAGAAGAGGAGCGTCCTGCAACCTCCGGATGCACCGGACCTGGTGGCATCGAGATTCATCGTCACCGAGGAGGACATTAGAAGGGCCTTCCTGAAGATAAATCCAAGGAAGGCGACGAGCCCAGATGGCGTCCCAGGACGGGTTCTCTGGGACTGTGCAAGGGAGCTAGCTGGAGTGTTTGCTGACATCTTCAACTGCTCCTTGCTTCAGTCTAAGATCCCCTCATGTTTTAAGAAGGCAACGATAATCCCAGTGCCGAAGAAGAGCAAGGTGGCATGCCTGAATGACTATCGACCTGTGGCTCTGACATCAATTGCTATGAAGTGCTTCGAGAGATTGGTTATGGCACACATCAACCACAGCCTACCGGTCAACCTCAACGCTTTGTAATTCGCCTACCGGAGCAACAGGCCAACGGCAGGTGCCATCTCTCTGGCCCTACATTCCTCCTTAGAACACCTAGAGAATAAAGACACATATGTAAGGCTCCTTTTCATTGACTACAGCTCTGCCTTTAGTACCAACATTCCAAATAAACAGATTCCTAAGCTCCGGAACCTGGGCCTTAGCACCAGATCTGCAGCTGGATCTTCAACTTCCTCACAGACAGGACCCAGGCTGTAAAAATAGGGGACAAGCTCTCCTCTACAATCACTCCGAGCACCGGTGCCCCACAAGGCTGTGTACTCAGCCCCCTGCTGTACTCACTGTACACCCGTGATTGTGTAGCCAAGTTTCCATCAAACTCAATATATAAGTTTGCTGATGACACAACAATTGTAGGCCGTATCTCGGGTAATGATGAGTTTGAGTACAGAGAGGAAATTAAGAACCTGGTGGCATGATGCAAAGACAATAACCTATCCCTCAGCGTCCGCAAGACGAAGGAATTGACTTCAGAAGGAGTAGCGGACCGCGCGACCCAATTTACGTCAGTGGTGCGCAAGTGGAACAGGTCAAAAGCTTTAAGTTCCTTGGGGTGAATATCACAAGTGACCTGACTTGGTCCAACCAGGCAGAGTTCACTGCCAAGAAGGCCCACCAGCGCCTTTACTTCCTGAGAAAACTAAAGAAATTTGGCCTGTCCCTTAAAACCCTCACTAATTTTTATAGATGCCCCGTAGAAAACATTCTTCTAGGGTGCATCACAACCTGGTATGGAAGTTGTCCTGTCCAAGACTGGAAGAAGCTGCAGAAGATCATGAACACGGCGCAGCACATCACACAAACCAATCTTCCGTCCGTGGACTCACTTTACACCGCACGCTGTCAGAGCAGTACTGCCAGGATAATCAAGGACACGACCCACCCAGCCAACACACTTTTCATCCCTCTTCCCTCCGGGTGAAGGCTCAGGAGCTTGAAGACTCGTACGGCCAGATTTGGGAACAGCTTCTTTCCAACTGTGATAAGACTGCTGAACGGATCCTGACCCGGATCTGGGCCGTACCCTCCAAATATCCAGACCTGCCTCTCAGTTTTTTTTGCTCTACCTTACTTTCCATTTTTCTATTTTCTGTTTATGATTTATAATTTAAATATTTATTTTTACTATTTTTAATATTTAATATTTGTAATCCAGGGAGTGGGAAGCACAGAATCAAATATCACTGTGATGATTGTACGTTTTAGTACCAATTGTTTGGCGACAATAAAGTATAAAGTATAAGTGGCCAATGCAGGACATGTCCGGCTGGGTACCTTGGCCATTCTCAACTGCATGAGCAACAAGAAGATGTTGGATTGCTTTGCATTTTCAGAAAATCACAACTTCCTCAGACATAAGAGCAGAAGGAAGCTAGAACTGACAGGAAGTCAGTCACCTCTGGTAGTAAATGAGTTACTAGGCAAAAGAAGGAGTGGACAGTGAAAATTTGAAATTAATTTGGTTGTAGAACAGCAATCTCATAGAGTTTTGTGGAGAGTTTTAGAAATGAAAGAATGGGGGTTGGAGGGGGGAAATCTCATTGTAACCTATCAAATATTGAAAGGCATAGATAGAGTGAACATGGGGAGGACTTTTCCTTTAGTGGGGTGTCTAGGACCAGATAGCAAAGCAACAGACTACAAGGATGTTCCCTTAGTGCAGAGATAAGGAGGACTGTCTTTACCAGAGGGCGGTGAATCTGTAAAATTTGCTGCCACAGATGACTGTGGAGGCCAAGTCATTGGGTATACTTAAAGTGCAAGATAGTTTCTTGATTAGTCAGGACATCAAAGGTTACGGGAAGGAGGGAGGAGAATTGGGTTAAGAGGGTTAATAAATTAACCATGATTGAATGATGGTGCAGACTTGATGGGCTGAATGGCCTAATTCTGCTCCTAGGTCTTATGACTCAAAAACAGGATTTGGGACAGATTTGGGCTCTGAGGATTTTACACCGGTGGAGACTGAGAGATAGCCTGACCATGGGGAACTTGGGCTGACAACTGACAAAGGTTAGCATGAGGGATTTCAACAGCACCATCCTCCCCAATCTCAGACAATTTCATAGAAATCGGAAAAAGCAGTTCACAGTGGTTGAATATGATTTGAAATTCTGCCCTGAGTCAAACGTTACTCCTGAGGGGTGCAGAATGAGAGAAGGAAATTTCGCATGGAATGCAAGGCAGTTCTGATGGAATCTGAGCAATCTGCCGTCAGGTCAGGCTTGTGGGTTCGAGACCCTCTCTACTTCCCAATCGCTTGAATGAGTAAACACAACATTTCTCCTTAGTTCCTTTCGAAAGGGAACGTGTATTTTCAAATGTGCTTACAGCACAGTGTTCCAGGTCTAAATTTGGACAGCGCTGTGGGAGACAATGCAGCCATTCTGTGATATGTGTTACAGCTACTGTCACTCTGCGAGGCCAAGAGAAGTCAGCTCTGGCCACAAGTTCTGCGACCTGTTACACAGGTGGCCACAGAGGCACAGTGGCGAGAACTTGTGCCAACGTCATCGGAAAGATGATAATGTGCAGATGTCTGTTTCCCTCACCCCTTACCTTGACAACATTTTCAACTTAATAATCAAATCGATACACAATTCCTGAAGACAATACAATGAACAGTTTATTTTATGTATTAATTTAAGAGGAAACATGAGTTGGGTTATACCTAATTAGGAACATATGAATTGATAAGATGTTTATAATCCATAAAAATTGTTTTTGACAAATACTAAACAGCGGAGAAACGTCTTACAAGTGTCACACCAGCACCTTGCTGTAGTTCTTTTCCAAAGGCTTCCCCTCCGATTGTTGCATTTCCCCAAGCAGGTCTTCTATCCCGGAAGGGATTGTGTCAATATCCTCAGGGTCGTCTGCATAAATGAAGTTGTCTGAATGCGAACCAGTGTAATCAGTACTCAGAGAGCTCTAGTGAAATATAACATATGTTTAACTTAAGTAGTAACTATTGACAGAATTGTCAGCCGATGAATTGTTTTGCCTTAACCAGTAAGTTTTAGATGAGGTTTATTCATGGAGTCATGGTGAGATACTCACTTTGACACATTTAATTCTTCACGTCAAGCAACCATTTTAAATCTTCCCACCACCTTTTAGATTTTTTTTAGATTTAGATTCAACTTTATTGTCATTGTGCTGAGTACAGATACAAAGCCAATGAAATGCATTTCGCATCTAAACAGAAATGCAAAGAATAGTGTTATTTACAAAATAACTGCAAATAAAAGAAATGCTACAGCACACAAATATAAAAGTACTGAGACAGTACAATATGGGTGCAATACTGCTTAGCACTGTGATGTGAGGTTCAGCAGGGTCACAGCCTCAGGGAAGAAGCTCTTCCTGTGCCTGCTGGTGTGGGAGCAGAGGCTCCTGTAGCGCCTACCGGATGGGAGGAGAGTAAAAGGTCCATGGTTAGGGTGAGATGCATCCCTGATAATGCTTTTCACCCTGCCCAGGCAGCGTTTATGGTAGATTTTCTCAATGGTGGGCAATTGGGTGCCGATAATCCGCTGGGCAATTTTCACCACATGCTGGAGTGCTTTTTCGTGATTACAACTGAACGAGCCCATGTCACTCAAGGATACCCATGTCACCAATTAACCTACTAACCCATGCATCTTTGAAAGCTCGGAGGAAACCAGACCACCTGGAAAAAACCATGTATTCACAGGGAAATATACAAGAATTGAACCAGGACCACAGTGCAGCCTCAAATTTACACTGATCCTACATTAATCCCACTCCCTCTCGTCCTCCCTCCCTCCAGTTCTGCCACTCAACTACGCACTTGGCACAACTCTCACTTTGACAGGTCCAGAGTGAGAACATGCAAACACCACACAGTCAGCATCAAGGGTCTGAATTAAACCTAGCAGTCTGAAACGGTGAGGCAGTGGTCTTACTAGACACAGCACATACCATTGAACAGGATCTCTTTTAGAGCAAACATTATAATCAGTATCTACAATTAAAAACAAAGTTATTTATCCAGTAAAATACAAGTCAACAATAGTTGCATAAAGAAAATTCTGTTCCTAAAAATGAATTCCAGTGATTTACAGGAGTTTATCTTCCAAGCTTGAGAAAACACTGTCAGCTCCACTTGTGCCAGGTTCTGCTTTTTTTCCCTCAAAAACTGGTTCATTCATTCGTTTTTTCTTTTGCATTCTTTATCTTTTTCTTTCCCTCTTCCCTTTACCAGGAGCATAAGTTGTTCAATCCATTGCATTCTGGCACCCATCAGAATTGGATTGCTATTGCCACATGATCTGAGGTGGGGTGAAACGCTTGTCTTGCACACAGGTCAGTGCATTGAGATAGTACAAGCCAAAACAATGACTGAATGCGGAGAAAGTTTAGTGCAGGTGAACATTGAGCTGAAGATCACAATGAAGTCCATTATAAGGTCAAGGGTCCATTTTATCAAACTAGGGAACCAATCAATAATCTTATACCGGAGGGGGGGAGAAGTTTTACTTCAGCTGAGCGGTAGGTGCTTTCAGGCTTTTGTATTTTCTACCTGATGGATGAGGGGAGAAGAGAGAATGTCTGGTGTGGGTGGGATCTTTGATTAGTCTGGATTAGACTGAATCCACAAGGGAGAGGCCGATTCCCGTCATGTGCTGAGGCGTGTCCACAGCTCTGTAATTTCTTGCAGCAGTTGTCATACCACGCTGGATAGGATCATTTCTGAGGATCCAGAGATCTGTTCCCAGTTGTTACTGTCACTTATTAATGTGGGCCAACTGTGATGAGTTCGATTCCCGCTTTGGCTACACGATCTCGGCTGATGTTTCTGCATGTCCCTACAGGATTGCTGGGTTAATGAAGCTGCTCTTTTCCAGATACTCAGAATCCCCTATCTGTCCTCAGCATTTTTCAATGATCCCAAGTGATTACTTCAAAGGAGTAGACAAATCCAACCTTATATCATCTGGCCAAAATATAACTCATAGCCAATATCATGAACAAAATAAAGTAGATTACAACATGGAACAATGCTGTGGTGACATGGTGTCCCAGCAGTAGTGTTTTGTTATTTCAGCACAAAAGACACGGGTTCAATTGCTGCTACCGCCTGGAAGAAGTTTATCTATTCTCCCTGTGACGGCATCTTTGCTCCAAGTGATGCGGTTTCCTCCCACATCCTAAACACTTAGTGAGTCACACGATGGATTCAGTAAGTCACATGATGGATTTAGTAAGTCACATGATGGATTCAGTAAGTCACATGGGTGTAATTGGGCGAAGTGGGCTTGCGGGACTGGAAGGGCCTCGTACCCTGAATAGAGTTAGGAGCAGGAACGGGGCAGGGACAGGAAAAGGAAAAGGACCAGGGTCAGGGACAGGGACAGGGACAGGAATAGGAGCAGGAGCGAGTAGGAACAGGAATATGAGAAGGAACAGAAACAGGAACAGGAAAAGGAACAGGAAGAGGAGCAGGAAGAGGGACAGGGACAGGGAAAGGAGCGGGAGTGGGAGCGGGAACAGGAGCAGAAACAAGGAGCAGGAACACGGAAGGGTACAGGGACGGGTACGGGAACAGGGACAGGGACAGGAGCAGGAGAAGAAAAAGGAGCGGAGATGGGAACGGGGACAGGAACAGGAACAGGAACAGGAACATCAACAGGAACAGGAGAAGAAGCTGGAACAGGAACAGGAAGAGGAGGAATGGGAGGAGGAACAGGAGGAGGAACAGGAACAGGAACTGGTGCAGGAGCAGGAGCAGGAACAGGAGAAGAAGCAGGAACACGAACGGAAACAGGAGCAGGGACAGGAACAGGAATATGAGAAGGAACAGGAATGAGAGCGGAAGTGGGAACGGGAGCGGGAACAGGAGTGGGAACATGAATGGGAGCAGGAGCAGGAGTGGGAACAGGAACCGGAGCAGGGAGCAGGAACAGGGAGCAGGAACACGAAAAGGAACGGGAACAGGGCCAGGGACAGGGACAGGGACAGGGACAGGAGCAGGAGAAGGAAAAGGAGCGGGGACGGGGATGAGGACAGGAACAGGAGAAGAAGCAGGAACAGGAACAGGATGAGGAACGGGAGGAGGAACAGGAATTGGTATAGGAGCAGGAGCAGGAACCGGAATATGAGAAGGGACAGGGGCAGGAGCAGGAGCAGGAAGAAAACAGGAACAGGAACACGAACAGGAGCAGGAATATGAGAACGATTGGGAGTGGGAAGGGGAGCAGGAGGAGTGGGAACGGGAACAGGAGCGGGAACATGAACGGGAACATGAATGGGAGCATGAACGGGAGCAGGAGCAGGAGCAGGAACAGGAAGAAAACAGGAACAGGAACAGAAACAGGAGCAGCAGCAGGAACAGGAACAGGAACAGAAACAGAAAAAGGAGCAGGAAAAGGAACAGGAACAGGAGTAAAAACAGGAACAGGAGCAAGAGCAGGAACAGGAACAGGAGACGGAGCTGGAACAGGAACAGCAACAGGAACTGGAACAGCAGCAAAAACTCGAAAAGGAACAGGAAGAAAACATGAACAGGAACAGGAACAGGATGAGGAGGAGGAACAGGAATAGGAGCAGGAACAGGAACAAGAGCAGGAACAGGAACAGGAATAGGAGCAGGAACAGGAGCTGGAACAAGAGCAGGAGCAGGAACAGGAGCAGCAACAGGAACAGGAACTGGAAGAGGATCAGCAACATGAGCAGAATGAGGAACAGGAACAGGAGCAGCAACAGGAAGAAAACAGGAACAGGAACAGGAACAGGAACAAGAGCAGGAATAGGAGCAGGAGCAGGAGTTAAAAACAGGAACAGGATGTCATGGTCCGTTCCGTGTAGTCTCCACTCCGGTTCACGGTCTGGTCCATGGACTCAGGACTCCGGGTCTTCCAGCTGTCCCTTGTTTGACTAAATCAAAGGCACCTGATTCCCATCTTTGGGCTTGCAATATAAGTAGCCTTGGGATTGAGTGTGGGTGGCTGGTTTGTCTTGTCAGTCCCCCTTGGAGCAGCCTGCTGGTGGAAGGCTAGAGCAGCCACTTGTCATCTTTAGTCCGTATTGGAGATCCATCGCTCCATGGAGCCTTGCTGTTGGTAGTCGGAGCTGTCTTCGCAGTATGGACTCGGCTGTTTCCCGGGCCAGCTGAGTGGCTGCCAGCCACTCTGAGCTAGGTAGGGATCCAGCTGTTTCTGTAGCCAGCTGAGGTTGCTGGCTGAACTGAGACTCGGAGCTTCCCTGGAGCACAGATGGAACTGTCTGTTGTTCTTTGGTGTTTGTCTCTTCTTGTCCTTGCCTCCATGGGGTAAGTCAGGCTGTTTTGCTGTTGCCCTGTGGGGGGTCATGTCTTGTCTAGTCTTGTCCTCGCCTCTGTGGGGTAAGTCAGGCTGTTTTGCCATTACCCTGTGGGGGGGGGGGGTTATGTCTTGTCTTGTCTTTGCCTCCGTGGGGTAAGTCAGGCTGTCTTGCTGTTGCCCTGCGGGGGGTCATGTCTTGTCTTTGCCTCTGTTGAGTAAGTCTGGCCGTCCTGCCATTACCCAACAGGCGGACCTGTCCCACCTTGGTGTGGAGATGAAGTTGAGTCCCAGCTTGTTGTAGGATAAGTCCTGGCTCTATGTTCATGTTCAGTTCCCAGTCTGTCTCTCAGCTCCAGCCTCCGCATTTCAAGATGACGATCCCGCAGCCGAGCTCTGAGGACCCAAGCCTCAAGCCATGCCATGTCCTTGCCTGGTTCCAGGATCTGAGCCCGAGGCAAGACCCAGGTTCTGGGTCCTTGTCCAGTCTCGGGCTCGGAGTCCAAGCCTTGTCTCCTAGTCCTGGTCCCGCTTTCCCTAGCCCAACTCTGCATTCTTGTCCCTGCTCCTTGCCTAAATCCTGTCACGTCCCTACTCTAGTCAAGTCCTGTTCCTTGTACTTCAGTGTCTGTGCCTTGCGTTTGGGTCTGTTCCCAGCACCCCCATTGTGACCAGGAGCAGACACAGGTACAGGAACATGACCAGGAGCAGACACAGGAGCAGGAACATGAACAGGAACAGACAACAGAAATAGGAACAGGAGCAGGAACAGGAACAGAAGCCGGAGCAGGAACACGAAGAGCAACGGGAGTGGGAGCAGGGAAAGGGACAGGAGCAGGAGCAAGAACGCGAATAGGAACATGAATGGGAACGGGAGCCGGAACAGGAGCGGGAATGGGAAGACGAGCAGGGAACAGGGGCAGGAACAGGAACGGGAGCAGGAAAAGGAATGCGAGGAGGAGCGGGAACAGGAACAGAAGCCAGAACAGGGAACAGGAACAAGAAGAGCAACGGGAGCAAGAGCGCGGACAGGAGCAGGAAGAGGGAACGCGAACAGGGAACAGGAACACGAAGAGCAACGGGAGTGGGAACGGGAACAAGGAGCAGGGATAGGAAAAGTAGGAGGAACGGGAGCAGAAACAGGAACAGAAGCCGGAACAGGGACAGGAACACGAAGAGCAACAGGAACTGGAGCAGGGGCAGGAACAGGAATACGAAGAGGAGCAGGAACAGGGGCAGGAGCAGCCCTGTGATTTTGTGTCCAATTCACTTGTCTAATTTGATTCATTTGTTTGTGGAACTTGGTTGGCCATAACTTGGCACCTCAGAAATACATAATTAGCTGTAAAATTCTTCATGCTGTTTCAAGAACGCATGCTTTTCTATTCTCTAATTTTCAATTACCTACTCATCCCTGTGCCGAATGATTGCAATTAACACACCTCTCTCGTGCAGTGACTTAGAATGAGTGTCCTTTTCAGAGACTGCAAGCATTAACCGTGTCCTTGGGCACAAGCCACTGTTGTATTGAGGAGCTGTATTGCCAGGCAATGCTAACCTTCAAAGTGGAATAACAAGCTACCTGGATGACTAAGCGAATGAGTGCACTGGATGACTTGCTGCTGAGTCACATACGGCACAAGGTATCGGTGTCAGATTCTGTTCCACATATCAAATTACCTGCATTTTTTTCTTGAAGTTCATTGATATCAGCAACCCTGGATGCAGATAAGTCCAGGTTTTTGTTAAGTGATTCCATAAAACCATAAGATATAGGAATAGAATTAGGCCATTTGGTCCTTCCAGTCTGCTCCACCATTTCATCATGGCTGATCCAATTTTCCTCTCAGCCCCAACCTCCTGCCCAATCCCTTCATGTCCTGACCAATCAAAAATCTATCAACATCTGCCTTAAATATACATACAGACTTGGCCTCCACAGTTGCCTGTGGTAAAGAATTCCACAGATTTATCACTCTCTGGCTGAAGAAATTCCTCATCTCTGTTCCTAAAGGACACCCCTCTCTTCTGAGGCTGTGTCCTCTGGTCCTAACCTCTCCCACCATAGAAAACATCCTCTCCACATCTACTCTGTCGAGGCCTGTCAACATTCAGTAGGTTGCAATGGAGTCATCCCTCATTCCTCTGAATTCTAGAGAATACTGGCCCAGTGCCATCAAATGATCTTGCAATGACAAGTCGTTTAATCCTGGAATCAGTTTTGTGAAGGTCTTTTGAACCCTCTCCAATTTCAGCACATCCTTTCTAAGATGAGGGACCCAAAACTGCTCACAAAACTCCAAGTGAGCCCTCCCCAGTGCTTTATAAAGTCTCAACATTACATCCTTGCTTTTATATTCTAGTCCTCTTGAAATAAATGCTGACATTCCACTTGCCTTTCTCACCACAGGCTCAACCTGCAAATGAACCTTCAGGGAATCCTGCACAAGGACTCCTGGTCCCTTTCTGCTTCAGGTTTTTGTATCTACTCTCCATTTAGAAAATAGTCAACCCTTTCATTTCTTCTACCAATGTGCATGACCATACACTTCCTGTCACTGTATTCCATCTGCCATTTATTTTCCCATTTTACTAATCTGTCTAAGTCCTTCTGTAGCCTCTCTACTTCCTCAAAACTACCTGTCCCTTCATATTGTCTGCAAACTTTGCAACAGAGCCATCAATTCCTTCATCCAAATCATTGACATATAACAAAAAGAATCAGTCCCAACATAGGCCCCTGCGGAACACCACTAGTCACTGGCAGCCAACCAGGAAAAGTTCCCTTTATTCTCACTCTTTGCCTCTTGCCAGTCAGCCAATGCTCTATCCAGGCTAGCATCTTTCCTGAAATACCATGGGCTTGTAGCTTGTTAAGCAGTCTCATGTGTGGCACCTCGTCCAAAGTCTTCTGAAAATCAAGTACACAACCTCAGCCAATTCTCTTTTGTCTATCCAGCTTGTTACTACTTCAAGGAATTCCAACAGATATATCAGGGAAGATTTTCCCTTGAGTAAACCATGCCAACTACAACGTATTTTATCATGTGCATCCAGGTACTCTGAGACCTCATGCTTAACAATCGACTCCAACCACTGAGGCCAGACTAATTGGCCTATAGTTTCCTTTCTCCTGCTTCTCTCCCTTCTTGAAGAGTGGAGTGATATTTGCAATTTTCCAGTCTTCTGGAACCATTCCATAATCTATTGATTCTTAAAAGATCATTACTAATGCCTCCACAACCTCTTCAGCCACCTCTTTCAGTACCCTGGGCTGTACACCATCTGGTCCAGGTGACTTATCTACCTTCAGACCTTTCAGTTTCCCAAGAACATTCTCCTAGTTTGGTAACTTTGCACACTCCCTGACACCTGGAACGTCAGCCATACAGCTCGTGTCCCAACTAAATGATGGATAGCAAACAGAAATACTTTGGGACGTGGTGCTAAAATATGGTACAAGAAGATAAGTGGGCAAATAGGCACCTTCCACAGGGGCTGTGTGAGACTACAACTAGAAATCTTTCAGGGGAACCTGAGGGGGAAGTTCTGCACTCAGAGGGTGTTGGGAGTGTGGAAAGAGCTGCCAGCAGAAGTGGTCAATGTGGGTTTGATTGGAATATTTAAGAGAGGTTCAGATAATTACATGGATGGGAGGGGTACAGAGGGCTGTGGGTTGAAGGGACTGGGTTGGCATGGATCAGATGGGCTGAAGGGCCTGTTTCTGAGCTGTAGTGCTCTATGACTCTGAGAGACAAAGTTAGAGTGGAGAGCCAGAGACTTTTTTCCCCAGGACAACAATGGCTATTATGAAGAGGCATAGATTTAAAGAGATTGTAGGAAAGTTTTGCGGGGGGATGTCAGAGGTACCTATTTTACACGGTGGGGTGGTGGTAGAGGTAGATACAGCATATAACATATAAGAATCTCTTAAATTCACCTGGATGAGTGAAAAATAGAGGGTGGTGGCTATGAGGGAGGGAATGGTTAGATTGATCTCAGACTAGGGTCAAAGTTCAGCACAACATCTTGGGCCAAAGTGCTGTTCTAAAATGGAATCGCCAGCCAGAACCCTGTCCTATCAGCTTGCCTCTCTCCCAACCCAACCTATTCACTACCTTTGCCCTCAGAGCCTATCCCGTAATGGTGGAGCAGCTGTCTCACCTCTCCAGCACCCTGTGCTCAAATCCCACCTGCAATAATTCAGCAGAACGGATCTCCGGCTTCTGACATGTAGAAGAGGCGTACAGTGGACAGCCAGCACCTTTTTCCTGGGGTGACAATGGCCAACCCCAGAGGATATTCATTTGAAGAGATTTGCCCATGATGGGACAGTACAGTGGTGTTGTGGTTTTTGGCCATGACTGGACAGTACAGTGGCATAGTGGTTAGTGTAGTTGCTTTACAGTACCAGTACTGATCTGGATTCGATTTCCGCCGCTGTCTGTAGGATATTTGTACGTTCTCCCCAACCGCGTGCATTTCCTCCGGTATCCTTCCATACAGTTAATGTTAGTAGGTCGCGGTGATGCAGGACGCAAGGCAACATTTGGCCCAGCACAATCCCTGCTGATCTGGTTTGATGCAAACAACGCGTCTCACTGTATGTTTCAATGTACATGTGATAAATAACTCTAACCTGATGCATCACAGTTTCTGGGAGCTTGCTGTGTGTACAGCTTTAGTTGCCCTGCTACAAGAAAGGTACAAGTAAGCTAGAAAGAGCACAGAGGGGATTTACAAAAATTTTTCCAGGACTCCAAGGGACGGACTTGTAGAGAGGGGCTGAACAGCTTGGGACTTTATGCACTGGAGTGTTTGAGAAGGAAGCTATGGAAAACCAGAGACAAGGCAAATGGGCACAGTTCTTTTTCCATGGCTGGGCAATCAAGAACTTGAGGGCATCTGTCTAAGGTGATAGATTTAATAGGAGCTTGAAGGGCAAACCTTTTACCGAGAGAGTGATGAGCTGCCAGAGGAAGTGGTTAAGTCATTTATATTGACAATATTTAAAAGGCACTTGGCAGGTGCATGGATAGGAAATGTCTAGAGGGTATACTGGCTAAATGCAGGCAAATGGGAATAGCTCAGTAGAGTATCTTTGTCAGTTGGGCCTCCATGACTCAACGTGCAAATTGGCTGCCATGTTTCCTCTATTACAATAGTGACAGCACTTCAGGGAAGTTCTTTGGCTGCAAGTTGTGCTGGCTGTGCTCTGTGTGCCTCTCCTAATCTTGCACACATCAGCCACTGGAGGTCAGTTTTTCTGAAGCATTGGAGATGTGATTTGAACCCAGGTCGCTGGAGAAGTGAGACAGCTGCTTCAGGTACACCGCTGTGCCTCGCGATAGGCCCTGACGGCCTGGGTAGTGAGTAGATTGGAACGGAGAGAGGCAAGCAGTATGACTACAGTGTGTGCAGCATTTCAAATGCAAACCTGTCCTTTTCTCTTAGATTGCGGCAATTTTATCATTGAGTATAAAGTACACAGTCAGCATTTGCTTATGAACATTTACAGGTTCAATAAAATTTATCCAGTCCACCTAGCAATGAAATAAAATATGCTGGAGTGGAAAAGATATTGCCAGTTGCTGAAACAGACATCCCACCTCTCCCGGAAGTTCCGGGAGTCTCCCGCATATGAATAGTGACTCCCTGATGCCTGCAAATTATATACAATATCACAGAAATCAATTTTTTTGAGAGCGAGCGAGAGGAAGCGAGAGAGAGAGAAAGCAAGCAAGAGCACTTGAGAGTGCGCGAGCGACCATGAGAGAGAGAGAGAGAGTGCGAACGAGAACATGCCATGGCAGAGTGTTCCAAAAAAAATATTAAACGTACGTCACCCCAGACTACACTAAAGTGTACCCCTGCCTAATGGGGGTCAAAATAATGACAGCGTTGCTCGCTGTGTCTTTTCTATTGCCCATGGTGGGTTAAGACTGTAAAAGACGTGTTGAGGTGAGTTTAACAGGTTTCATTCGTTCATTGGCATAGCTAACGTTATTTAAACTAGCTGGCTAGCTGCTAAGGAGCTACTCTATTGCAGACATAGAACATAGAACATAGAATAGTACAGCACAGTACAGGCCCTTCGGCCCACAATGTTGTGCTGACCCTCAAACCCTGCCTCCCATATAAACCCCCACCTTAGATTCCTCCATATACCTGTCTAGTAGTCTCTTAAACTTCACGAGTGTATCTGCCTCCACCACTGACTCAGGCAGTGCATTCCATGCACCAACCACTCTGAGTAAAAAAACTTTCCTCTAATATCCCCCTTGAACTTCCCACCCCTTACCTTAAAGCCATGTCCTCTTGTATTGAGCAGTGGTGCCCTGGGGAAGAGGTGCTGGCTGTCCACTCCATCTATTCCTCTTATTATCTTGTCCACCTCTATCATGTCTCCTCTCATCCTTCTTCTCTCCAAAGAGTAAAGCCTTAGTTCCCTTAATCTCTGATCATAATGCATACTCTCTAAACCAGGCAGCATCCTGGTAAATCTCCTCTGTACCCTTTCCAATGCTTCCACATCCTTCCTATAGTGAGGTGACCAGAACTGGACACAGTACTCCAAGTGTGGCCTAACCAGAATTTTATAGAGCTGCATCATTACATCACGACTCTTAAACTCTATCCCTCGACTTATGAAAGCTAACACCACATAAGCTTTCTTAACTACCCTATCCACCTGTGAGGCAACTTTCAGGGATCTGTGGACATGTACCCCCAGATCCCTCTGCTCCTCCACACTACCAAGTATCCTGCCATTTACTTTGTACTCTGCCTTGGGGTTTGTCCTTCCAAAGTGTACCACCTCACACTTCTCTGGGTTGAACTCCATCTGCCACTTCTCAGCCCACTTCTGCATCCTATCAATATCTCTCTGCAATCTTTGACAATCCTCTACACTATCTACAACACCACCAACCTTTGTGTCATCTGCAAACTTGCCAACCCACCCTTCTACCCCCACATCCAGGTCGTTAATAAAAATCACGAAAAGTAGAGGTCCCAGAACAGATCCTTGTGGGGCACCACTAGTCACAATCCCCCAATCTGAATGTACTCCCTCCACCACCACCCTCCGCCTTCTGCAGGCAAGCCAATTCTGAATCCACCTGGCCAAACTTCCCTGGATCCCATGCCTTCTAACTTTCTGAATAAGCCTACCGTGTGGAACTTTGTCAAATGCCTTACTAAAATCCATATAGATCACATCCACTGCACTACCCTCATCTATATGCCTGGTCACCACCTCAAAGAACTCTATCAGGCTTGTTAGACACGATCTGTCCTTCACAAAGCCATACTGACTGTCCCTGATCAGTCCATGATTCTCTAAATGCCTATAGATCCTATCTCTAAGAATCTTTTCCAACAGCTTTGCCACCACAGACGTAAGGCTCACCGGTCTATAATTACCCAGACTATCCCTACTACCTTTTTTGAACAAGGGAACAAAATTCGCCTCCCTCCAATCCTCCGGTACCATTCCCGTGGACAACGAGGACATAAAGATCCTAGATAGAGGCTCAGAAATCTCTTCTCTCGCCTCATGGAGCAGCCTGGGGAATATTCTGTCAGGCCCCGGGGACTTATCTGTCCTAATGTATTTTAACAACTCCAATACCTCCTCTCCCTTAATATCAACATGCTCCAGAACATCAACCTCACTCATATTGTCCTCACCATCATCAAGTTCCCTCTCATTGGTGAATACTGAAGAGAAGTATTCATTGAGGACCTCGCTCATTTCCACAGCCTCCGGGCACATCTTCTGACCTTTATCTCTAATCGGTCCTACCTTCACTCCTGTCATCCTTTTTTTCTTCACATAATTGAAGAATGCCTTGGGGTTTTCCTTTACCCTACTCACCAAGGCTTCTCATTCCCCCTCCTTGATCTTCTCAGCCCCTTCTTAAGCTCCTTTCTTGCTTCCCTATATTCCTCAATAGACCCATCTGATCCTTGCTTCCTGAACCTCATGTATGCTGCCTTCTTCCACCTGACTAGATTTTCCACCTCACTTGTCACCCATGGTTCCTTCACCCTACCATTCTTTATCTTCCTCACCGGGACAAATTTATCCCTTACATCCCGCAAGAGATCTCTAAACATCGACCACGTGTCCATAGTACATTTCCCTGCAAAAACATCATCCCAATTCACACCAGCAAGTTCTAGCCTTATAGCTTCATAATTTGCCTTTCCCCAATTAAAAATTTTCCTGTCCTCTCTGATTCTATCCTTTTCCATGATAATGCTAAAGGCCAGGGAGCGGTGGTCACTGTCCCCCAGATGCTCACCCACTGAGAGATCTGTGACCTGACCCGGTTCTTGTCCTAGTACTAGATTTAGTATGGCATTCCCCCTGGTCGGCCTGTCCACATACTGTGACAGGAATCCATCCTGGACACACTTAACAAACTCTGCCCCATCTAAACCCTTGGAACTAATCAGGTGCCAATCAGTATTAGGGAAGTTAAAGTTACCCATGATAACAACCATGTTATTTTTGCACATTTTCCAAAATCTGCCTCCCAATCTGTTCCTCTGTATCTCTGCTGCTACCAGGGGGCCTATAGAATACCCCCAGTAGAGTAACTGTACCCTTCCTGTTCCTGACTTCCACCCATATTGATTCAAAAGAGGATCCTGCTACATTACCCACCCTTTCTGTAGCTGTAATAGTATCCCTGACCAGTAATGCCACCCCTCCTCCCCTTTTTCCGCCCTCTCTATCCCTTTTAAAGCACTGAAATGCAGGAATATTGAGAATCCATTCCTGCCCTGGTGCCAGCCAAGTCTCTGTAATGGCCACTACATCATAATTCCATGTATGTATCCAAGCTCTCAGTTCATCGCCTTTGTTCCTGATGCTTCTTGCATTGAGGTACACACATTTCAGCCCTTCTACCTTACTGTCTTTACACTGTTTATTCTGCTTCTCTTTCCTCAAAGCCTCTCTATATGTTAGATCTGGCTTTACTCCATGCACTTCTTTCACTGCTCTATCGCTCTAGGTCCCATCCCCCTCGCAAATTAGATTAAACCCTCCCGAACCATGCTAGCAAACCTACCTGCAAGGATATTGCTCCCCCTCGAGTTCAGGTGCAACCCATCCAATCTGTACAGGTCCCACCTTCCCCAGAAGAGATCCCAATGATCTAAAAATCTAACCTCTCCTGGAAGTCTCCCACAATTGATGGTGCTACCTCCCTGAAATGAATTTTTGCAGGGTGGGACGTCTGCTGAAAGAATTTAGGGTACGTAATTTTTGAAGGTTTGGTTTCAAAACATGAGAAAAAGCAGTAAAATATGGCTTGATTTTGCTCGAACATTTACCAGTTAGAAATGGGAAGTCAAAATCACACAGTGAGGCCTAGTTTCAGGCCTCCTTCCAGTGCTTCATGGATACCTGAGGTATATCCAACTTAAACAACAGGAATTCTGCAGATGCTGGAAATTCAAGCAACACACATCAAAGTTGCTGGTGAACACAGCAGGCCAGGCAGCATCTCTAGGAAGAGGTACACTCGAAGTTTCAGGCCGAGACCCTTCGTCCTGCTTGTATATCCAACTTAATACAGATTTCAGCTCGGTGATGAGAACAAACCTTACATCTCTTATCTATTAAATTGATAACCTTGATACTTACCTTCACTCAAAAGTTCAAAATAAATTTATATTAAAAAAATATGTATATGTAACTGGAGATTATTTTTCCTACAGGCATTCACAGTAGAGCAAAGAAATACAATAGAGTCAATGAAAAACTGCCCACAAAGACTGACAACCAATGTGCAAAAGAAAACAAACTATGCAATAGCAAAATAAAGTAAGTAAAATATATAAATACATAAACAAAGTAACAAATAGATGAATGAATGGATGAATAAACAAATACTGAGAACATAAGTTGTAGAGTTCTTGAAGGGGATTTGTAGCTGAATGTAGAGCCTACCCTGTGACCTTGTGACCCTGAAATGGAAATTGATTGACAAATATCACTCACCGGTTCATCATTGCACCTCCAGCACCCCTTGAGAAGCATTAAGCATAGAATGAAGAACAAAGAGCATAAGGTTTTGATAGGAATAAGTGGACGTGTGACCCACTCTTGAATCTGCATCCTGTCGATGGCTCCAAAGCACACTCTTTCAAGGGGATATGGCAGGCACCACTTAGAAGCGGAAGGAAGCTTCATGTCAACAAGATCCTCTTGAAGAACCTCCATTCCGACTCTTGCCCAGGCTGGTTGTGTTGGGCATTTGGAGTTGGCGCCCTTTAATACAACAGTCAGAAACAAAAACAGACTGAGCTTCATTTGAGACAGCTTTACACCCAATGAGAAAAATTTGATTTCTAACTGTTTTGGAACATTCAATGATTTAATTGTTAGACAGCACACAGTATATGTGACTTCATAATGGAGAACTGTTCATTTGTCACTCTTCCTAATAATAGTCAACATTCATTGCAGGAGTGATTAAATAGTGCAGCTGAGGTAAAGTCAAAAAGTGATAAAAATCTGCGTTCACCAGCAACTTTGATGTGTGTTACATAAAATTCAGCTGGTGGTCAAAGCAGCAGTGAACCATTTAGGGTTAGTAGGACTGACATGGGAAGAAGTGAGGGAGAACCTCACTAATCAGTCAAGCCAGGAAGTGTCATGGGTTGGTTAATACTAATTATGGTGATTCTTTTGCAATGGAATACAAGGAGCTTACTGGCCAATACCCAGGAGTTCAAGCACTTTATTAAAGAAATAGTTGTAAAACCGGATATAGTACGTATTCAGGAAACTTGGTTGAAACCAACTTTAGACTTTGTGGTGTATGGGTATACAATGATAAGGAAAGATAGAATTCTAGGGGGAGGAGGGGGTTGTGCAATGTTAATCAAGCAAGGTATACCATATAGGATATTGGAAAAAGGAGATGATCAGGAATACATAGTGGTGGAAGTGTGGGAGAGAGGGGAGGGAGTGGTTATAATTAACTACTACAATCCATGCCATGTAAAAGGTTGGATTTGGACAGCCTATTAAGGATACAAGGACAAAACAGACATAAAGTAGTGTGGTGTGCAGATTTCAATGCTCATAGCACAATATGGGGGGATACAATTATAGATTCAAATGGAAAGGTAATTGAAGATTTGATGGAAGAAAGGGATTTGGTGTGTATGAATGATGATAGAGAAGCAAGGATAAACTTAACAACAGGAAAAGAGTCAGTATTAGATATACGTTTGTGTCTAATATGTTGGCTGGCGTTTGTAACTGGGGAGTTTGGACTGCTTCAGCAGTAGGCAGTGATCACTACCCAGTTTTATGTTCAGTGGGTGAAATAATTGAAATAAGACCAGGTGGTGGATCCCAAACTGGGTGTTTGGAAAAGCAGATTGGGATAAGTTCCAGAAGTTGAGTGAAGAGGCATTGACGAAGATTGACGTTTCTGGAAATATAGATGAATTAAACAGTCAGGTGACTTCAGCAACTATTATGGCAGCAGAAGGATCTATACCCAGGAGTAAAAATAGGATGAATAGAAAACTGGTACCAAGGTGGACAGAGGAATGTTGTCAGGCTGAGGAGGAAACAGCAGACTCCAGTAGGGATAAGGCTGAGATCATGGCCAAGTCATTTGTACAGATACACAGTTCAGAAAATTTGTCTGAAGAAAGGAGAAGGAGAAGGGAAAGAACAATGAATCAACACCTAGGTGTGGTAAACAGGAGGGAAGAAATAGATGATACAATTGATGATCCATTTACGTTGGCAGAAATGGTGAGAGCAATAAAGAGATCGAGACCAACCTCCCCAGGGAAAGATCTGATATGCTATGTTATGCTAAAAAAGGAGTGCTCTTGAAGTTTCTGCATTTTTATAACAGAGTGTGGGAGGAGGGAAGATTACCAAGTGCATGGAAAGAAGCAGTAGTAATTCCAATAAGGAAACCCAGCAAGTATCCGTCAAAACCCACTGACCAATAGCATTAACATCAAGTATATTGTTATAGGAGTCTGTCTGATCAAAAGCTGTCTGTAGACCATTAAACTGTGTCCTCAAGGTATTGATTGAATGTGTAAAGGTAATGAACAAACTCCAAGTCCTATCATGTTTATGGATTATCAAAGGTACAGAGGAAAAGATTTCAATATTTCCTTGAAGAAATACAAGACCCTCACTGACTCCTGGGTGTCCATGATCAGAAAGTGGAGAAGGCGCATTTGGATATAGCAGTGAAAATCTTGAGTCATGGACAGATACAGCAGAGACTTTGTCCCTTCGTCTCACCACATCCATGCTGAATGTTTTGTCCATCATATTTGACAATATCATTCTACACACAGTAGCCGCTTTATTTTCTACCTCCTGTACCTAACAAAGTGTCTGCTGAGTGTATGTTCATGGTCTTCTGCTTCTGTAACCCATTGACTTCAAAATTTGTCATGTTGTGCATTCAGAGATGCTCTTCAGCACACCACTGTTGTAACACGTGGTTGCTTAAGTTACTTTCACCTTCCTGTCAGCTTGAACCAGTCTGGCCATTCTCCTGTGATCTCTTTTATTCACAAAGCATTTTCGCCCACAGGATTTTTTTTGCTTTTTGCACTATTCCCTATAAACACTAGAGCCTGTTATGCATGAAAATCCAGAGAGATCAGATTACTCAAACCACCCGATCGAACACCAACAGTCATTCCATGTCAAAGTCACTCAGATCACATTTTTTCCCCTTTTTGATGTTTGGTCTGAAAAAAACCCACATTTATTATCAAAGTAGTATAATATATACAAATGTGAGATTTGTCTGAACCTCTTGTCCATGTCTGCATGCTTGTATGCATTGAGTTGCTGCCACATGATTGGCTGATTAAATATTTGCATTAACAAGCAGGTGTACAGGTGTACCTAATAAAGTGGCCACTAGGTGTATGCTTTTCCTATCACAAACAAGAGAAAATCTGTAAATGCGGGAAATCCAAGCAACACACACAAATGCTGGAGGAATTCAGCAAGCCAGGTAGCATCGATGGAAGAGAGTAAGCAGTTGACGTTTCGGGCGGAGACCCTCTGGAAGGACTGGAGAAAAAAGACGAGGAGTAGATTTATCAGTGAGACCCAATGTAGATTGAAAGACCACTCCCCCGAGCATCTACTCTCTGTCCGTCAGAACAAGTGGGATCTCCCAGTGGCCACCCATTTTAATTCCACTTTCCATTCCTATATGTCCATCTATGGCTTCCTCCACTGTCTTGATGAGGCCACACTCAGGTTGGAGGAACAACACCTTACATTCCGTCTGGGTAGCCTCCAACCTGACGGTATGAACATCGATTTCTCTAACTTCTGGTAATGCCCCTCACCCCCCCACCACTTCACCATTTCCCATCCCCCTTTCCCTCTCTCATGTCATCTCCATCCCCTCCCTCTGGTGCTCCCCCCCCACCCACTTTTTTTCTTTCCTCCATGGCCTTCTGTCTCTTTAACCAATCAACTTCCTTAGCTGTTTGCTTCATCCCTCCCCCTGCAGGTTTCACCCACCACCTGGTGTTTCTCTCTCCCCTCCCCCCCCCCCCCCCCCCCCCCGAAATCTACTCCGTAGCTTTTTTCTCCAATCCTGCCGAAGGGTCTCGGTCCGAAACATCGACTGCACTTTTTTCCATTGATGCTGCCTGGCCTGCTGAGTATCTCCAGCATTTTGTGTGTTCAGTAGATTTGAAAGGTGGGGGAGGGGAGGGAGAAACACAAGGTGATAGGTGAAACCAGGAGGGGGAGGGATGGAGTAAAGAGCTGGGGAGTTGATTGGTGAAAGAGAGACAGGGCTGGAGAAGGGAGAGTCTAATTGGAGAGGACAGAAGGCCATGGAAGAAAGGAAGGTGGGGGAGGAACACCAGAGGGAGGTGATGGGCAGGTGAGGAGATAAGGTGAGAGAGGGAAAAGGGGATGGGAAACTGTGAAGGAGAGGGTGGGTGGCAAGTTTCACCTATCACCTTGTGTTTCTCTCTCCCCTCTCCCTCATCTTTTAAATCTCCTCCTCATCCTTTTTTCTCCAGTCCTGCCGAAGGGTCTCGGCCCGAAACAGCGACTGTACTCTTTTCTATAGATGCTGCCTGGCCTGCTGAGTTCCTCCAGCATTTTGTGTGTGTATAAATTCCCTATATATGTGCTTGCCCAAATGCCTCTTAAATATAGTGTGTGCATCTAATTTCACCTCCTCCACTGGCAGGACATTCCAGATATCAACCATTCTCTGTGTAAAGTAAAAATTACCCCTCAAATCCTCTTTAAATGATGGAATTGTGGAGCAGACTCAATGGGCTGAATTGCCTAATTCTGCTCCTACGTCTTAAGTTCTTGAATCTTTTTCATCTCATTTTAAAGATTACCTTTATTTGTCACATGTACATCGAAACATACAGTGGAATCTGTTGTTTTGCCTTGATGACCAATACAGCCCGAGGACAAGCTGGGGGCAGGCCGTAGATATTTCCATGTTTCCGTCACCAACGTAGCACCCTCACGAGTTAATCCTTACTAACCCATGCATCGTTAGAATGTGGGAGGAACGAGAGCACGCAGTGTCAGGGAGAAGGTACAAGTTCTGTACAGACAGCGGAGGAAGAGGAACAGGGTGAGCATACTGAACGACTCTTGCCTGGTAGTGCTCACACCTACTGTGATGAAATGCTTTGAGAGGGCGCCACAGTTACACAGCAGTTACAGCAATGCTATTTCAGCTCTGGATGTAATGAAATGAAAGTTTGTTCGTTGCTAGAATTAATTCCTGCCTAAACTGGAGCCCTGCTGTTTATGGGGCTAAAATATCTGAAGTGGACCGTGGTAACCCATCCCATATGACAAGCGGAGAGGAATTCATAAGTAATTCCTTTGATTTGCATGTGGGAAAAGGCGATGTAGAACTGGCATAACCTTGTCACATCTGTCAAGCTGCAGCTGAAAGTTCTGAGCTTTGTGAGATAATATGACTTTCATCTGTGTCATGTTAATCCATTAATTGAGAATCTAACTTACTGTGAGTATTCAGAACTGGAACGAGGAACACTTCCAATGCTGTTCTCTTCTCACCTTTTTATATTATGCATCTAAAACCTAGACATCTTCACAATATTGTGAGCAATTTCAGGGAAAGATGTGCCGACCCTGGACAGGTTCATGAGAATGACCTCAAAATGAAAGGCTTAACAC
This sequence comes from Mobula hypostoma, assembly GCF_963921235.1. NCBI lineage: Eukaryota > Metazoa > Chordata > Chondrichthyes > Myliobatiformes > Myliobatidae > Mobula > Mobula hypostoma. The sequence continues at coordinate 2,449,833 of NC_086115.1, forward strand.
ATGACGAGCGCTTGATGGCTCTGGGCCTGTCCTCACTGGTGTTCAAAGGGATGAGAAAAGGTCACATTGATGAAGATCACAAAGATCAAGTTGATAGTGTTCACAATGCAGATAACCTTCACGGATACCAACACGACACTCAGAACATGGGCAACATTTCAATCTTGTGGCGTGAAAAGTGAACTTTTCCTAATGATACTGAGAGACCTGGACAGAGTGAATGTAGGGAGAATGCTTCCATTAGTAGGAGCTTCTAGGATATGAGGGTACAGCCTCGGAATAAAGGAACTCATCTTGAATACTGAGCTGAGGAAGAAGTTCTTCAGCTAGTGGATAGTGGGCAGAAGGCTGAAGAACAGGACCTCAAGGGTAGCGTTCTCAGGATTGCTGCCAGTGCTACGTGACAGTGATGGTAAGAATTGGAGGAAATGGCAGTTGAATGTGTGGCTGAGGAGTTGGTGCAGGGAGCAGGGTTTTAGATTTTTTGGATCATTGGGATCTCTTCTGGGGAAGGTGGGACCTGTACAGATCGGATGGGTTGCACCTGAACTCGAGGGGGAGCAATATCCTTGCAGGTAGGTTTGCTAGCATGGTTGGGGAGGGTGTAAACTAATTTGTGAGGGGGATGGGACCCAGAGCGATAGAGCAGTGGAAGAAGTGCATGGAGTAAAGCCAGATCTAACATACAGAGAGGCTTTGAGGCAAGGGAAGCAGAATAAACGGTGTAAAGACAGTAAGGTAGAAGGGCTGAAATGTGTGTACCTCAATGCAAGAAGCATCAGGAACAAAGGTGATGAACTGAGAGCTTGGATACATACATGGAATTATGATGTAGTGGCCATTACAGAGACTTGGCTGGCACCAGGGCAGGAATGGATTCTCAATATTCTTGCATTTCAGTGCTTTAAAAGGGATGGGGGGGAGGGGAGGAGGGGGTGGCATTACAGGTCAGAGATACTATTACAGCTACAGAAAGGGTGGGTAATGTAGCAGGATCCTCTTTTGAGTCAGTATGGGTGGAAATCAGGAACAGGAAGGGAGCAGTTACTCTACTGGGGGTATTCTATAGGCCCCCTGGTAGCAGCAGAGATACAGAGGAGCAGATTGGGAGGCAGATTTTGGAAAGGTGCAAAAATAACATGGTTGTTATCATGGGTGACTTTAACTTCCCTAATATTGATTGGCACTTGATTAGTTCCAATGATTTAGATGGGGCAGAGTTTGTTAAGTGTGTCCAGGATGGATTCCTGTCACAGTATGTTGACAGGCCGACTAGGGGGAATGCCATACTAGATCTAGTATTAGGTGATGAACTGGGTCAGGTCACAGATCTCTCAGTGGGTGAGCATCTGGGGGACAGTGACCACTGCTCCCTGGCCTTTAGCATTATCTTGGAAAAGGACAGAATTAGAGAGGACAGGAAAATTTTGAATTGGGGAAGGGCAAATTATGAAGCTATAAGGCTAGAACTTGCAGGTATGAATTGGGATGATGTTTTTGCAGGGAAATGTACTATGGGCATGTGTTCGATGTTAAGGGATCTCTTGCAGGATGTTAGGGATAAATTCGTCCCGGTGAGGAAGATAAAGAATGGTAGGGTGAAGGAGCCATGGGTAACAAGTGAGGTGGAAAATCTAGTCAGGTGGAAGAAGGCAGCATACATGAGGTTTAGGAAGCAAGGATCAGATGGGTCTATTGAGGAATATAGGGAAGCAAGAAAGGAGCTTAAGAAGGGGCTGAGGAGAGCAAGAAGGGGGCATGAGAAGGCCTTGGTGAGTAGTGTAAAGGAAAACCCCAAGACTTTCTTCAGTTATGTGAAGAACAAAAGGATGACAGGAGTGAAGGTAGGACCGATTAGAAATAAAGGTGGGAAGATGTGCCCGGAGGCTGTGGAAATGAGCGAGGTCCTCAATGAATACTTCTCTTCAGTATTCACCAATGAGAGGGATCTTGATGAAGGTGAGGACAGTATGAGTGAGGTTGATGTTCTGGAGCATGTTGATATTAAGGGAGAGGAGGTGTTGGAGTTGTTAAAATACATTAGTACGGATAAGTCCCCAGGGCCTGATGGAATATTCCCCAGGCTGCTCCATGAGGCGAGGGAAGAGATTGCTGAGCCTCTGGCTAGGATCTTCATGTCCTCGTTGTCCATGGGAATGGTACCGGAGGATTGGAGGGAGGCAAATGTTGTCCCCTTGTTCAAAGAAGGTAGTAGGGATAGTCCGGGTAATTATAGACCAGTGAGCCTTACGTCTGTGGTGGGAAAGCTGTTGGAAAAGATTCTTAGAGATAGGATCTATGGGCATTTAGAGAATCATAGTCTGATCAGGGACAGTCAGCATGGCTTTGTGAAGGGCAGATCGTGTCTAACAAGCCTGATAGAGTTCTTTGAGGAGATGACCTGGCATATAGATGAGGGTAGTGCAGTGGATGTGATCTATATGGATTTTAGTAAGGCATTTGACAAGGTTCCACATGGTAGGCTTATTCAGAATGTCAGAAGGCATGGGATCCAGGGAAGTTTGGCCAGGTGGATTCAGAATTGGCTTGCCTGCAGAAGGCACAGGGTCATGGTGGAGGGAGTACATTTGGATTGGAGGGTTGTGACTAGTGGTGTCCCACAAGGATCTGTTCTGGGACCTTCTACTTTTCGTGATTTTTATTAACGACCTGGATGTCGGGGGTAGAAAGGTGGGTTGGCAAGTTTGCAGAGGACACAAAGGTTGGTAGTGTTGTGGATAATGTAGAGGATTGTCGAAGATTGCAGAGAGATATTGAAAGGATGCAGAAGTGGGCTGAGAAGTGGCGGATGGAGTTCAACCCGGAGAAGTGTGAGGTGGTACACTTTGGAAGGACAAACTCCAAGGCAGAATACAAAGTAAATGGTAGGATACTTGATAGTGTGGAGGAGCAGAGGGATCTAGGGGTACATGTCCAAGATCCCTGAAAGTTACCTCACAGGTAGATAGGGTAGTTAAGAAAGCTTATGGAGTGTTAGCTTTCAGAAGTTGAGGGATAGAGTTTAAGTTGCGAGGTAATGGTGCAGCTCTATAAAACTCTGGTTAGGCCACACTTGGAGTACTGTGTCCATTTCTGGTCACCTCACTATCGGAAGGATGTGGAAGCATTGGAAAGGGTACAGAGGAGATTTACCAGGATGCTGCCTGGTTTAGAGTGTATGCATTATGATCAGAGATTAAGGGAGCTAGGGCTTTACTCTTTGGAGAGAAAGAGGATGAGAGGAGACATGATAGAGGTGTACAAGATAATAAGAGGAATAGATGGAGTGGATAGCCAGCGCCTCTTCCCCAGGACACCACTGCTCAATACAAGAGGACATGGCCTTAAGGTAAGGGGTGGGAAGTTCAAGGGGGATATTAGAGGAAGGTTTTTTACTCAAAGAGTGGTTGGTGCGTGGAATGCACTGCCTGAGTCAGTGGTGGAGGCAGATACACTAGTGAAGTTTAAGAGACTACTGGACAGGTATATGGAGGAATTTAAGGTAGGGGGTTATATGAGAGGCAGGTTTTAAGGGTCGACACAACATTGTGGGCCAAAGGGCCTGTACTGTGCTGTACTATTCTATGTTCTGTGTAAATTTGTGGAAAACTGAGCTGAGGAGGAAGTTCTTCAGCCGGGGTAGTAAATCTGTGGCACACAAGCCTGTGGAAGCCAAGTCATTTGGTGAATTTATCAGAGATTGATAGGTTCGCGATTGGTGAAAGGGCTAAGAGTTACAGAGAGAGGCAAGAGAATGGGGTAGAAAATAAAATAAGCTGTCATTGAACAACAAAGCAGATTCAATGGGCTGAATGGCCTTATTCTGCTTCTATATTTTATGATGTTATTGTATTGTGTAATCACCTCTTGATCAAAAGGTGCCTGCAATAGAGAGCAACAGAATAGAAATCTAATGACAATCGTTGCCTGGATACAAAATTGACTTGTTTTCTGGCCGGCAGGAGCACACTGAGCTATTGTTCGGGGGTCAGTATTGAGGGAAGTGTTGTCTTTGTTATGAGGGAATGACCTAGACTTGGGTTCATGGGATAACATTTCAAAGTTTGCAGATCACATGAAATTCAGAAACGTACAGGGCTGGGGATAATGGCTGACGTTAGGAGCATTTTGTCAGACTGTCTAAAGGGGTTAATTCATTCAAAAGCACAGGAAATGGTGAGGAAATATGACTGGCTTGGAAGGAGGGATTGATAATAGAATTGTAAAGGAGGGTGTACAAGCACCAGTGTCTGGAGGTGACAGAGCAGGTTTGTAATGTTATACAAATGCATCAGATTCCCCAGTCTAAGAAAAGAGGATTCGAGAAATATGCTAAACTAAGAACAGCTCATCAAACCTCAGATGAAATATTGTGGACAGTTCCAGCCACAACACTTTTGAGAAGGAAGTCAAGGACTTGGGAAGGGTGTAGAGGAGATTTACTACTGGTGTTAGGGATGTGAAGACCTCAATTATGAGGAGATACTGTAGTTTCTTGGATTCATCTCCTTAGAGGAAGAAATAAACTAAGAAAAGGTGTGATGCAGATATTGTTCAAGGAAATAAGGAGAAAACCCAAAGGCAGGAGGTGGACTTGGATTCAGAGGAGACAAAATTAAGATAATTGGCACTTTTTGTAAGGGTTGTAACAGATTGCTCAATTACTTTAATAGTGGATTGGATGTAGGAAGAATCTTACAAGCCTATGAGTAAAGAGCAAATTAGTGAGTTTATTTAATAGTTTAATTAAGAAGCCAGGATGGATATGAAGGAGTAAATAATCTCATATTGCACTGTAATATGCAAGATCTCATTATTGTCTCTCATTACAGCACCTGACATATGAAATTAAATTTAGACTAATGTTGTTTTGTACCATTTCATTAGCTACTCCCAGGTCAGCCCTGACATGGGAGGTGCTGAGGATAGCTTCCTTTTCTCCACTGAAATCAAAGCCTCCCTGATCAATTAACTCTTCCTCCACTCTGCCTTAAAGAGTGTGTTTGCTCAAAACTTTTTAGAAAGTGGAACTCATGATACACTTCAGATTGTGCCTGCGTACAATGCTCTTTCGGTCGATATCTTCTCGACAGATCATTAAGCATAGAAACATAGAAAGCCTACAGCACAATACAAGCCCTTTGGCCCACAAAGTTGAACTGAACATGTCCTTAACCTTAGAAATTACTAGGCTTACCTATAGCCCTCTATTTTTCTAAGCTCCATGTACCTATCCAAAAGTCTCTTAAAAGACTCTATCATATCTGCCTCCACCACCGTTGCCGGCAGCCCATTCCACGCACTCACCACTCTCTGCGTAAAAAAACTTACCCCTGACATCTCCTCTGTACCCACTCCCCAGCACCTTAAACCTGTGTCCTCTTGTGGCAGCCATTTCAGTCCTGGGAAAAAGCCTCTGACTACCCACACGATCAATGCCTCTCATCGTCTTATACACCTCTAACAGGTCACCTCTCATCCTCCATCGCTCCAAGAAGAAGAGGCCGAGTTCACTAAACCTGTTTTCGTAAGGCATGCTCCTAAATCCAGGCAACATCCTTATAAATCTCCTCTGCACCCTTTCTATGGTTTCCACATCCACATTGAACCATATATTTCACTTTTTTTTATGTCTTTTACATTTGTTCTTCGTCCTGGATATGATGCTGGAACTGTTGGAGTCTGCTGTTTGCAGTTTGGAGGTTGTTTGGGTGTTTCAATGCTCTGCAGTCTCGGGAGGATTCAGGGAACAGAGGCAGTGTGAGCAACCCTCATGGTGGGCAGGCTGCAGGACAGGATGTGAGCCAATGTTCAACTCCATTTCACCAATTAAAGCTTCCATTGTGCCCTGATTAAAGCAACAAGGGAGATTGAAACATTGAGGAAAATGCAGAAGGTGAGCGCCAACTGCTTGCTGTGCCTGAAGAATGTTACCCAGGTTTTCTGTGTTTTGGATGTGGACTTGGACTATAGACTTTTCCCAAGAGTTTTTTATATTCTGTGGTTTTCACCTGATCTTTCTTGATTTGTTCTGGGGGAGGGGGATTTGGAGGTGGACGTGCCTGTTCCATTTTTGTTCATTTTTTGTGTGGAGAGGGGGATTTTAAGGTTGATGATTGTGTTGTCTTTCTTTTCTTTCTTGGTTTCATGGCTACCTGGAGAAGAAGAATTTCAGTGTTGTATACTCTGATAATAAATGAACCTTTGACACTTTAACAAAAAAAAGAAAATCTGCAGCTGCTGGAAATCAAAGCAACGCACACAAGATGCTAGAGGAACTCAGCTGGCCAGGCAGCGTCTGTGGAAAAGAGTTAAACAGTCAACGTTTTCAGGCTGAGACTCTTGTCAGCCTAACATGATGCAACCAAATTACTTTGAGTATAAGGTACAGTTAATGTTAGGTAGGGTCTTTGTTGTGATGTACCTGTTCTTAGAAAGAGAAAGCATAAGCACTTAGGGTTCTGCCTTATTCCAACTGTGGGTGCAAGGATTTTTTTGAGACATGCTTTGATCTGTGCTCAATCAGCCGAATCAATCTAGAAGTCTCAGAATTTTAGCAGGTTCTGTACTTCCTTTGATGTTCTCAGCTTGAATATTAATTGCAATCTTTTACTTTTCCCACCGTCTTACATCATTCCCCTTCTCCACCCACCCACTTTCGAAGACCTTTCCTGCGCACTCTTTGCAAACTCTCCTTGCTCGGACATTATTTTAACCCTTGCTCTGCTACAACTTCCACAGGTCAATTATTTTATAAACGGTTTTAGTTAAACATTTATAGGAGGTGATTTTTATTTGTTATCCCCTGGCGGGTTTTATCCTTAACATCAAAGGTGGCAATGAAAGTATTGCATGTGTAAATCGTTTATTTAAAGGAGGATAAATGAATTTCAACCTCACTCTGGTGCCCCTCCTCCATCCCTTTATCCCACGGTCCACTGTTTGCTGCTATCAGCCCTTTGCCTATCACCTCCCAGCTTCTTACTTCATCCACCTTCTTAATCTGGCTTCTTTCAGCTTCCTTGTCAGTCTTGACGAAGGGACTTTGCCCAGAATGTTGACAATTATTCCCCTCCATGGATTCTGTCTGACCTGCTGAGATCCTCCAGCATTTCGTGTGTTGCTCAAGAGTTCCGGTATTTGCAGAATCTCTTGTGTTTTGATTTGCTGGGGTGATTTGTTTTGTTCCTGCCTCAGTGCTGAGGAAAGCTGAACCAGTGATCTGTCTATTGGTCAATCTGCCTTGACTCCAAAGTGCATTTTGAATGAACGCATTATCTTCCTCCTCCTTTTCTCCTTCTCAGTGAATCAGAGCCAATGACTCACACGTCATGGAGTGCGACTTGGGGGATGTACCACAGAGCAGACAGCACAAGTGAAATGGTACCACAGCAAATGGTCACTCGATTCAGCAAAGAGAGAGAAGGTACTTAGCAAAGAAAATGGAACATAGGCATTAACTAATTCATATGGTACTTCACTTCCATCTGTATCAGGGTTGTCTACCATACCTGGTGTTTCTGATGCAGTCGTCTCTATGTGGATGAGCCCTGACATAGACTGGGGGGCTGCTTCATTGAACACATGACTTCGTCCACCACAATAGCTGGGATTGCCCGTGGCTACCCATTTTAATTCTAATTCCTATCCCCATTCTGACACGTTGGTCCATGGCCTCCTCCACTGCCACAAAGAGACCACCCTCGGGTTGGAGAAGCAGCAGCTTATTTTCTTTCTGGGCAGTCTCCAACCTGACGGCATGAACATCGACTTCTCTAACTTCCAGTAATTTCTTCCCCCTTCCCCTTCTCTGTTCTTCTATCCCCTAATCTGGTTCCCCTTTACTACTTCTCACCTGTACATCACCTCCCTCTGCCACCCCCTTCCTTTCCTTTCTCCCATGGTCCACTATCCTCTCCTATCAGATTCGTTCTTCTTCAGCCCTTTACCTTTTCCACCAAACACTCCCTCCCTTTCAGTTCACCCTCCCCATCATCTTATATCTTCCCCCAAGCTGATTTCAGCAACTGCAGAATCTCGTGTTTATTGTGCGATAACAACCAAAGTTCAGAGTCCAGTTGTCAAGCAACTATTTGAACTGCCCTCTGAGAGTTTCAGATGCCTGTCAAGAGACACAGAGACATAGAAAAATACAGCACAGAAAGAGGCCCTTTGGCCCATCTAGTCCATGCCGAACTATTTAGACTGACCTGCGCTCGGACCATAGCCCTCCCACTCATATACTTATCCAACTACTTTTGAACATTGAAATCAAAATCGCATCCAACACTTGCGCTGCAGCTCGTTCTACACTCTCACAACCCTCTAAGTAAAGAAGTTTCTCTCATAATCACCTTTCACCCTTAACCCATGACCTCTTTCATAGTCCCTCCCAACCTCAGTGGAAAAAGCCTTCTTGCATTTATCTCATCTATACCACTCATAAATTTTGTACACCTCTATCAAATTTCTCCTCAATCTTCTGCATTCTATGGAATAAAGCTCTAGCCTATTCAATCTTTCCTTCTAATCCAGGTCCTTCTGTCCCAGCAACATCCTTGTAAATGTTCTCTGTACTCTTTCAACCTTATTTACATCTTTCCTGTAGGTAGGTGATCAAAACTGCACACAATACTCCAAACTGGGTGGCTGTAGAGGCCAAGTCATCGGGTATGTTTAAAGAGGAGGATGATAGGTTCTTGGTTAGTAAGTGTGTCAGATGTTATGAGGGAAAAGCAGGAGAATGGTTTTGAGAAGGATAATAAATCAGTCATAATGGACTGGCAGAGCAGACTCAATAGCCAAAGAGCCTACTTCTGCTCCTATGTCTCATGGTCTTATAACATCTGACAAAAGAATAGTCAACATCACTAACCAATACACTTGTACATCAGGAAAGGGAATGTGAGGTTGTTTGGACCTGCTGTGATCTGACTGTCTTCTTCTTCTTCTTGTTTTCTCGGTGGTTGGCACCCAGCTTATTGGTGCATTACCTCCACCTTCTGCTCTGGAGTGTGCAATAGACACATTCCAAATTCCTTCACCCACTCACATACGCACATACCCTAATCTACATTTTATCCTCCCATCTTTGGCCATCCTAGTACCCTATTTCTGCTTATCCATCATATCCTATAAAAAACCCCTGTACCCCTTAAGAAAGCTAAAAATACCCTGACCTGTGCTCTCTCACCCATGCCCAGCAACCCTTTTAATGTGAATTCCTGCACCCCCAATTCCCTTAGATTGATTCTCATCATCTCTCTCTGTAACCCATACTTCCTGCAACTCAGAACTGCATGTTCTACTGACTCCTCTTCCTGACATTCCTCACACAATCCTGTCTGGTGTTTCCCTATCATTTCCAATGTTTTGTTTAATGCACAGTGCCCTAGCCTTAACCTAGTCCACACAGTTTCCTCTCTTCTGTATCCACTACCTATCCCAGTACCTGCAACACTCTTTTGTATTTGATATAAATGTCCCCCTTTCCCCTTTCTGTCCCATTTTTCTTGCCACATTTGGTTGATTTTTTTCCCAGATTACACACTTAACCTCTGCTTTACTGATACCAATGTGCATTTCTATATTTTATTTCTTTAACGCCCTCTTTGCCAATTCATCCACCCTCTCATTCTCCTTCACCCCTACATGTGCTGGAACCCATAGAAATTTTACCTGACCTCCCTGATTTACAATTCTTGTGACTGACTGAAGGACTTCATAAAGTACATCTTGCCGACTGTTTGAGTGAAAAGACCTTAAACTTGCTGGAACTGAGGATGAATCTAAGCATATCAACACTTTGACTTGTCTAGCTTTCTCCACCCATCACAGCGCAACCAACACTGCCAGAATCTCCACTGTATACACCCCTAACTTACTAGATGTTCTCCTGCTGATTCCAATTTCTTTTGAAATTCCTCCCCAAACCCTGTCACTCTTGTTTCAGGTTCTTTAGCACCATCTGTATAAATCTGAGTATAATCACTATATTTTTCCATCACATGACAGTTAAATGCACTTACCAAATCAGTTTTATATTTTCCTTTCCTTTTTACCTCAAACAAATGCCAGTCTATGTCAGGCCCTACAAGCTTCCATGGAGCTACAATTGGATAAACTACTGACAGACTTATCCTTAGATCAAACACTCCACATTCTTTAGCAATATCATTTCCTCCCCAATAAAAGTTATCCCTCTGAAACCTCCCATTTTCCCAGCACTCCTGCAACACTCCTTTTGCAGGGTGAGAATCATTGTGTCCCTGCAAATTAGCCCAGTAGTTTGCCATCAATTGCATCCTTCTTAGTTCCAAAGGCATTACTCCCACTTCTACCTGTAGGGCTTTCACTGGTGATGTTTTAAAAGCGTCACTACACACTCTCAAAGCCTGAGACTGAATCACAACCAGTTTCCTTATCAGAGACCTAGCTGCTAATCCATATGCTATATTTCCATAGTCCAACACAGATCTTACTAAAGCCACATACATTCTCTTCAACGCTGAACAACTTGCTCCCCATTCCCTACCAGTCAAACATCTCATCACATTTATTATTTTTTTACATTTCTCCTCAACTTTCCTGATATGGTCTGCCCATGTTAATTGTGAATCAAATATAACTCCCAGAAATTTAAATGATCCAACTGTTTCTAATTCAATCCCATACATCCTTAACTTCTTCCCTACCTCAATTCTTTTCCTGGTGAAAAATACAGTTTGAGTTTTTTCTACTGAAAATCTACATCCCTAATCATAACCTCACTCCGCCACTCATCAATTGCTCCTTGTAGTTTCCTGACTATATCCTCCATGTTCCTGTCTCTTTTCCACAAGGCCCCATCATCCGCAAACAGTGACCTGCCTATATCCACTGGTACCTTTGTGAAGACATCATTGATCATAATGATGAAAAGTAACGGGCTAATCACACTACCCTGAGGTGTGCCATTTCCCACTATGTACTGTTTCGATAATTCTGATCCAATCCGAACTTGAATTTTTCTACCAAACAAAAAATCTTTAATCCAATTAAAAACTCTCCCACCAACCCCCATCTTGTGCAGTTTAGTTAACAATCCTTCCTTCCACATCATATCATAGGCTTTTTCAATGTCAAAAAACACTGCAACTACTGACTCTTTATTTGCCTGGGCCTTCCTTATTTCAGTCTCTAACCTTATCACTGGGTCCATGGAATTCCTTCCCTTCCTAAAACCACTCTGATAACTTGCCAGCATTCTTCTCTTCTCAAGCTCATACGATAACGTTTCTGTTATCATCTTTTCCATTACCTGTGTACACATTCTAGTATTTTAATAGGGGACACTTTGAACTAAAAACACTGGGCAGGGTACCTGTTGTGTTCAATAAGGAAGAGCAGCTATTCACAATATTTATTGTTCACAAGATGTCACATGCAAGGATGTATCAATTTGATTTACATCAACACCAGTGTTCAAAAGGAAATGCATTTCCTGCCATTAATCACTTCGATTTTTAATCCTAATGCTTCAGAAAACTGCTGAAATGGCAAAATTGCAAATGGAATGCATACTTTAGATTTGTAAACACAGGAGATTCTGTAAATGCTGGAAATCCAGAATAACACACATAATACTGAAGGAACTCAATGGGTCAGGCAGCATCTGTGGAGGAGAGTAAACAGTCAATTCTCTTCAGGATCCTCCACAGATGCTGCCTGATCTGCTGAGTTCCTCCAGTATTTTGTGTGTATTACTTTAAGTTTGTGTTTCTTTTGTACTTTTCACAAGAACTCAAGAAAATCGGGCCTGGATTTGGCTTGACAGCCGTTCAAACATACTCTGCCATGCAATATGATCAAGGCTGATCAAAGTCCTCTTCTAAGCCAGTTCCCTGAAGCCCTCAATTCCTCAGCTTTTCAAATATTCATCTATCTCACCTTATACACATCAGATGGAATACATTTGGCCTCCACCACTCTCAGAGGCCGATAACATCACTACTTTCTGAAAGAAGAACTTTCCATGCATCTCAGTTTTAAATAGCTGGCCCCTTATTTCATAGCTGTTTTTCAGTCTTCCACTGATTGGGTAAGAGCTCATTCAAAGAAATACCAGAGGAAGCAAATATCACATCTCCTCTGACATCAGAATTACATCAGCAATCCACTTCCATTAAAGTTTCAGGGCTGTGTTATCAGTAATGAGCTCAACAAGACAAGGTTTTCAAACCGATAAGGAGTATTGTATAAATAAAGGAACTGCTCCGAAAATGTTTTCTGGCAATATTAGTAGACAAATTCTTAATGTAAAGGTGTAGCATTCCTCTTTGAACATCTCTAATTTATCTATAAAAATATGAAAATTAAAGCCCTTTATCTTCTTGTATTGAATACAGAACGGATATATGCTATCTTGATAAATGCAAAACAAATAATTAATAAGGGTCCTTTGACATGAGAACTAGGTACAGGGAACTTGGCAGATATCAAAATTAGTTGGAAGGTAGAAAATCCTGAGGAATTTTCATTCACAGAAAGTATGTACCACTGGCCATTCCATAATTATGGCTGGATTCAGTTCTTCTCTGATCTTGGCAATTTACTTGCAAACGCTTCATCGCCGTATGAGACAACAACATCAGTGCACTGTTAATTGTGACATGTCCTCCACATGCTTGGCTCCTTCTATGATGACAAAACATTTGCAAGTCATTTGCCAAGACTGGAGAACAACCCTACCCTATCGTCAGTCAATTACAGACTTCCCAAGTTATTTCCATCCCATAATTATCTTGAAGTAAGTGTCTCACCCGGGCCACTGTAGGCTCTGCCAGGCTGCCCTGGCTTCAGAATACTTGTGAACAGGCCAAGTAAGGTTAGCAGATATTGAACATTTACAGAACTTTAAACAGCAGTCAGGTAACTTCATCGTCTCAATTACCAGTGCTGGACCCTTAGTTGCTGATTTATTTACTGACTCAAATTAAAATTTCCTGGCTACTAAAGTGGGATATGAATTCACATCAGTGGATCCATGGTAAATATCCCTGGTACTAGTTCAGCGTTTGGACCATTGTGGTATCATGCTCATTGCTGTATGCTGTTAACATGAAAGGGGCTTTTCACTGTGGTAGAAGGAGAGTGGAGACCAGCTGCAGGGAAAACTGCCAGAGACTCAGGAACAATGTCTGGAAGTAGGAATCCCGGGAAAATCTGAGGTCCCACTGCAACAGATGCAGGAAGGGAGGGTTGTTCTCCCTGGAGCCTAAAGTCACCTTCCTCTCAGTGAAGGGTTTAAAGTTATTTGGGTGGAGATAACAGAGTGAAAATGAAATCACCAAGTCCACTGGATCTTTGAACAAACAATGAATAGTCTTGATTGCCGTGCCAGAATAAATGGGCCCACTGATAATCCAATCATTTTATTAACAGGTCACAGCTTGCACTGAGCAAACCTTTCTGAGAACAGTCAGCAACCTCCACAAGTCAGCACACAAAATATGGAGACATCCTGTTATCTGCTCTCTCAGAGAAGCTGTCAGGCCATCCACCGCATACATCTTTCAATTAAACTGTACTACCGTCAGGGAAGAACTACAGCAGCCCAAAAACACGTACTCAATGTTTTAGGAACAACTCCTACCCTCCACCATCAGATTCTCAACAGTTCATGAACATCACTGTTGTTTTGTAACTCCAGAAATGAATCTAAAGAAAAAACACAGGAGCCAAGATTATTTGTCTACTCAGTTTTTCTTTTTAGTGAGGAGCTCATATATGACGTGATGTCGTAATGACATATGCCATTCACATACTTTTATATATAACCGAAATAAATTATGTAGGCAAACAAAGAATGCTGAGTCAAACAATATATTTAAAAGATTACTCAAATATCACTGAAGTATTAAATACACAACAATCCTCCCTGCTTAGCTATAAACTCTAACTCAATATAGAATCAATCTCAACTCAAGGATATCATGAATTACTCTCTAGACTATATATATATATTCTATTATTATTGCTATATAGACATCCACAGCATAGTAAATTTTAAACTGTCTCATTCAGACCTAAAGATTTAATTGCTGTGGAAAGTGCCTCATTGTGATATGCAAGGAGGGAATTGGTGAGCTTCTGATTCAGTGTCAGTGTAGTGTGTTCTGCTGACATTGCTTGTCATGTGTTCGTTAGACTCTGGACAAACCTTTCCACCAGGCCATTCGTAGCTGCGTGATACAGTGCAGATGTGATATGTCTTATTGCACTCATTTTCAGAAATGACTGAAACTGTTCCATTATCACAAAGTGTTCTGGAGCACCAGTCCTTGGGAAGAGGATTCTCCACACATCAACAGTGTGTGTAGCTGTAGTGAAGGTTATTGGGAACACTTCTGGTCACTTTGTAGCTGCATCCACTACTACTAAGAAATTTGTGCCCATGAATGTCTGACAAAATCTACCTGAATCCTCTACCAAGCCCAGGGATGGAGAGGCGCTGCTCTTGGCATCCTCTGGTCGTGTTGGCATCTGGAACAATGCACGGCAAACCGTTCAATCTGCAGATCTATCTCAGGTCACCAGACAATACTTCTAGTCAATACTTTCATTTTGACCACAACTAGATGACCTCCTAGTAGCTCCTCCAACACCTTAGCTCTCAGCTTGGATGTTACAACAAATCTCAATCCCCACATAAGGCAACCCCCGTCAAGAGCAAGCTCACCCCAGCGTTGGTAAAAATGAGGGAACTAGAATTTTGGCTGCATATTGCAGCCAGTTTGGATTGCCATGTAGACCTGAGACAGTGGAGGACTTTTTATTAGTTTTCTTTCAGATCATCTCTGCTGAAATAGGGAGACTTTTGAATTGTGTTAGGGAGAAAATGTCCTCTTATAAATTTTTCAGTTATTTCCTTTTCCGTGGGCAATTGGGACAATCCATCAGCATTTCCGTAATGAGTGTCCTCCTGAATTCGATCTTGTAATTGCGTCCTCCAAGTACACAGAGCCCGTCTCGGCATTCGTTCTGCTGCTGGTCGTGGATCACCCTTCCACGCACTGAAAATGGACACTAGTGATTGATGATCAGTAATGAGGGTAAACTCTCTCCCGTACAACTACTGGTTGAAATGTTTTACACCCCAAACAAGACTCAAGGCCTCTCTGTCAATCTATGCATAATTTTTCTCTGCAATGATAAGGGAAAGTGATGCAAATTTTCCATGCTTTGTCCATTGTAATTTCTTTCTGATCTGTAGTAATGAAGTTCAAGGTGTGAAGCAGAGTAGTCAGCTTTGGCAGGAACCTGTTATAATAATTGACAAATCCTAAAAAGGATGCAACTGTGACATGTCTTTTGGCCTTTGGTTGAATTTTTTCAGCACATTTGTGTATTAATGGTGTGACCACAGTAAGTGACGCTCGCTTTAAAGATCTCACACGTGTTGCATTGTGCTCTGAGCCTATAATCTTCCAATCTTTATAAAACTGTCTTGAGATATTCTTTACAACGATGTCATCCAGGTAACTCTGAGTACCTGGGCAACTTTGCAGTGCCCAGTCCACAGCCTTCTGCCAGAGTGCAGGAGCAGATACTACTCCAAAAATAAGCCTATTACAGCAAAAATGCCCTTTGTGAGTGTTTATGGTGCGAAACACTTTAGACTCTTCTTCCATCTGTGAGGTAGGCCTCAGTTGTCCACTTTGCTGAAATGTTTTCCTCTAGAAAGGTTTGCAAAGATATCCTCTATCCTGGTCAGAGGGTATTGATCTACTTACAGTACTGGGTTGATGGTGATCTTAAAATCATCACAGTTCCTGACAGACCCATCCTTATTAGTTACTGGGACCGCCGGTGTTTCCCCCCCAAATCTTGGAAAGAATTTCTTTAGCCTCCACGCAATCTAGCTCACTGACTACTTTATCACGGATCGTATAAGGAACCAGAAGGGCTCTTTAAAACTTGGGTCTGGCATTTCCATGCAACATTATTTTACCCTTGATATGTTTGAGTCTTCCAGATCCAAATTTGAACACTGCTGTGGCATCATCCAGTACTTTATGTAATTCACTTTCTGTTGACTCTATTACAGGGAATATGGCATGTAAATGGTGGGTGGATCTCCAATCAAGTTGTAGCTGTCTCACCAATCACAGCCCAATAATGCTGGTCCTCTTGTTTTTAACACATACAAGCCCAATGTAACTTGTTGGTTGTTGTATTTCACTGTTACGAATGTCGTTCCCACATGAGTTATCTTTTCTCCAGTACAAGTTCTTAGATGGCTAACTGCAGGCTTTAGTTCAGTATCTCTAAAATGCCATTCAAACTCATTTTTTTGAAGGGGATGGAAACAGCCAATCCAGTATCCAATTCCATTTCAATTAATTTGCTGTTCACTTCTGGTGTAAACCAGATTGCTTGTCTACTGTTAGTTTTCACATTGTAAATCTCAAGGCCACTCAGTCCTGTGTCACTCTCAGCATTATCAGATTTTTCATCAACAGCATGCAAATTAGGGCTCTTTTTGAAACTGCAACTTGGCTTTTTATCTTTTTCTAATCCCTGTGCAGTCCATTTATTTTTGTCTGCCTGCATGCTCTTCATGTGTGCCCTACTTTGTAACATTTTCTGCATTTTCGCCCATAACCCTGCATTGATCTGGTGTATGTGAGCCCCTGCCACAATGGTAAGACAATTTGTTCAGCCAGGCAAGTTTCTGTTTAGACATTGAAATTTTGTTCATGCTCACTTTCATTTCTGATTGCAACTCAATTGCTTTTCTGGTTGCTGTTTCCATTGATACAGTGATTTCAATTGCCCTTTTAAATGTGAGTTGTGCTTCAGTTAGGAGCCATTTTTGAATTGTTCCATGAAAGATTCCATGAACTAAATGTCCTCTCAGTGCATCATGCAGCCAATCACTGAATTGTGTTGTGCTGTACTGCTGCAGCAAAACAGCAAATTTCACAACATACATCAATGTTAATACATCGGGTTCTGGTTCTGATTCTGATGTAGTGAGCAAGTGCTGAGAGGTGTCCTGTGATGCATGACCATCTTCAAGAATGGTATGAATTTGCCTTTCACAAGTAGTGTGGAGCAGCAGTGGGCATTAATGCCTTCTAACACCTGAGAGTGAAGTTTCACCCAAGCTGAACGGGTTCGAATCAAATCCAAATGAAATTGAGTAAATCAGTGCAAAATTATTGGAGAATTTAAAGGCCATAGACTGCTGTTTAAAAAAAACAGAGGAATAACATTCATCACCTTTCAGTTGTATAATAAATCTCTGAAAATTAGCACCTGAAGTTTGGAAAGTCCTGTTGGTTTTAGGACAGAGATGGGGAACAACTACTTTTCTCAGAGAGTAATGAATCTGTGTATTCTCTGTCCAGGGAAGCAGTAGATGTTACCTCATTAAATATACTTAAGAAACAGATATTTCTTTGTGAACACAGCAGGCCAGGCAGCATCTATAGGAAGAAGTACAGTCGACTGTACTTCTTCCTATAGATGCTGCCTAGCCTGCTGTGTTCACCAGCATTTTTTGTGCGTGTTGCCAGCATCTGCAGATTTCCTCGTGCTTGTGTTAGATATTTCTTTGCATAGCAGGGGAATTAAGAGATATGAGAAAAGGCAGGTATAAGGAGCTGAGTCCTTGGCCAGATTAGCCATGATCTTACTGAACAGCATTGCAGTCTCAGCAGGCCAGAAGGCCAACCCCTGCTCTTATATCGGAACTGACTCCACACCTACAGACTCACTGACTTTCAAGGACTCAACAACTTCTGTTCTCAGTGTTATTTATTTATTTATCTATTTGTCCCTTTTGCATATTAAGTGTTTGCTAGTCTTTGTTTATGTCTTTATTTTCCTGTAAATGCCTGCAAGAAAATAAATCTTACAGTGATGTGCATTTACTTTGACTTTGTTCTTATGCTTGGCATCTAGATCATTCATTCACAACCTTCAGTCTCCAGAGTACCATGCAGGGCTACCGCCCGAGCAAGTGGGACCATGGGCTAGATATGAAGCTGAGGCTGGGGTTAGGGTCTTGAACACCAGGGGTTACAGACATGGGTAGTTTTGCGACTAGTGCCAGGGTCTGGAGAGTTTGTGTATTCCCACTGTAAACTCATCGAGTACACCACAGTACATACTGTAAATATAGTGAAAAACGAGAAGTTTGCAAGTTTCATTCTTGGTGGTCTTCCTGTGTTCTCCCCGTGCTGAGTAAGTGTGACTGAGTATGTGTAAGTTAACAAATTTCATAACACATTCTGGTGATAATAAACCTGATTCTGACCCCCTGCCCATACAAAGGACTACCAGGCTGCTGTTGCTTGAGAGCCGCTCAATCCTGTAATAAAATTCATGCATCTTCTTCCAGGAACAGCACCTTCAGACATCCGGAGAGCTGTGACTAGCCACGCAGAACAGAAATGGCAAAAAGCTGATGTGGACATGTCCTCTGTGGCAACGCTATTGCAGAAGGTGTCAGAAGTTGCACAGGAACTCCCTGATGACAAAGCAACGGGCTGTTGTGCAACCATCACCAATCATTTAGGCAAGGTGCCAGTAGGAGCATCCTCCTGAAGAGGGAGAGAAAGAATGGGCAACCTGGAGCCCTGAGCTATCTCAGAACCCAAGACACCCAGTCAAGAATCAAAATGGTGAGATGGAGCCAATGATTCAATCACTAGGACTTGCAGCCGTAGCAAAAGGCAGTTCTGACAACACTTTTTAGATTTATTGACTGCTTGAAATCTTGTGTAAGCCAACTCAGCAGAAAGGTCTAGGAACACACATCAAAGTTGCTGGTGAACGCAGCAGGCCAGGCAGCATCTCTAGGAAGAGGTACAGTTGATGAGGCCCTTCGTCAGAACTACCTGAAGGAAGAGCTAGTAAGAGATTTGAAAGTGGGAGGAGGAGAGGGAGATCCAAAATGTTAGGAGAAGACGGGAGGGGGAGGGATGGAGCCTAGAGCTGGACAGGTGACAGAAAGATCTAGGAGCTTAGACTATAAGAAGACCACCAGAAATAAGAAGTAGGTCAGTTGAGTCCGTGTCATCATTCAATGAGATTCCAGCCAATCCAACTTTCCTCAGCCACTTTCTGTGTTGTCCTCATAACCACAGATGTCTCTACTGATTAAAAATCTATCTTAGCCTTAAATATATGCAAGGATTCAGCCTTCATAAATGTGTGCAGCAAGAAATGCTAGACACTCAAACCACTGAGAAAAGGAAATCTTTCTCATCTCAGTCTTAAATGAATGCTCGTTTGTTGAGAGGCTATATCTGCGGGTCCTAGACACTGCTCCCCACCAACAAGTAGCATCTAGTAGATTGATATATAATGGTATGTCTTCACTAGTGCCTTATAACAGCTGTGATATGAATTTCCCCTTTGAAATAAAAGCTGGCATTCCAAAATCCTTTCCTATCGCCTGCTGTACCTATAGTTTCATATACGAGGAGCCCCAAATACCTTTGTGCAGCAGCTTCCTCCACTTTTTCACCATTTAATAATCATTTTATTACTCTTCCTTCCAATTTTCTATGTTCTATTTGCCGACTTATTGTCCACTCAATTCACTTACCAAAACCTCGTTGTAATCCAGGGGTTCCCAACCTGGGGTCAACAGACCCCTCAGTTAATGGTAAGGCTCCATGGCATCAAAAAAGTTGGGAACCTCTGCTGTAATCTGTTTTGCCCCCACCGACTCTGTATCATCCACAACGCTGGTTACAGCAGAGACACAGAGACACAGAGCAGGAGAACAGGTTCTTGCTCATCAAAGCCAGTCCCATTTGCCCCTGTTTGATCCATTTCCCTCTAAGCATTTTCTAATCATGAATCTGTCCAAGAGACTTTTAAATGTTGTTAATGTATCTGCGTCAGCCACTCCCTCTGCCTGCTCAGTTCATGTACTGACCGCTCTCTGCTGCAAAGATTGCACATTAAGTTCTTACTGAAACTCTCCTCCGCACCTCAGACCAATGCCCTCTACTACATAGTTCTCCAGCTCTGGGAAAGAGACTCTGAATTCATCCTGCCTGTGCTCCTCATTATTCCACGCGACTCTATAAGCTGAACCTTTGTCCAATGAACGATGTCTGAGCCTGTTCACCCTCTCTCTATAACTCTGTAGTTCACTTCCCTTCCCTTTGCCTGATGTATTAGTAGGTAGCTGCTTTCCAGAACTGAGCCCCAAAGCATCTCATAGGTTACAGGTAGCCAGTCTGAAAATGACCCCCTCTCCCTATTGCTGATTTCTGCTCGACAGCCAGACCCGTAAAAATGATAACATATCACCCCCAATATTGTGAGATAATCATTTGTGCGGCTTTTTTTAAAACACCTTTTGCAAATCCAGATGCACTACAGCTATCAGTTCCCCTTTATCCCCTCAGGATGATACTTCCTCGAAGCGCCCTAATAAATAATTTCCGTTCCCTGATGTTATATTCAATTTCCAAATGTTTGCCAATTCCTCCTGCATGACAACATTAGACCAATCAGCCTTCAGTTGCCTAAACTTTCCCAAAGGTGACACTAGACCAATTGGCCTTTGGTTGCCTGATTTTTGTCTTCACATTTATATGAATAGGAGTGTCACATCGGCTATTTTCCACTCCTACAATTCTTTTCCAGAATCTAAGAACCTTTGGAAAATTACAAACACGTATCTACAGTCTAAATAACCATTTCTTTTGTATTGTAGAATGGAAGCCTTCCTGTCCTGGAAACTGATCGGACTTTAGTCCCATTAGCTTGCCTCCCGTGATGCTGACATTATTTAATTCCTTCCCTTTGGTGGAAGAACTGGAGAAGAAGTAGTTGTGTGGATAAATGTCTCCGGGGAGTCACTTTCTGCAGTATTTGTAATGGGCTGCGACTGGAAATGGACCTCCTGTTTCAATAGACCTCTCAGCATTCCATCTGTTTCCTTTTCCTCCCTCACTTCCTCTGCTCCTTCTCCCTGCTGCATATTTAGTTCCCAATGTAGTGAGGCACACGGCTCTTTGCAATTGTTTTGGATATTTCCATCAGTCCCTTACTGAGTGCACCACCCTAATGGTTCAACTCTGGAGTGTGTCAGTATCAGTCTCTCAGATATCAGATAGCATGCAGGTTAAACGAACGAAGCACTTTATCAAACAGGAGAGAGAGAGAGAGAATGGTGGGGAGGAGGGGAAGGGTGAGAGAGGGGAGAGAGGAAGTGAGCAAGAAAGGGAGAAAGGGAGGAAGGAAGGGAGAGAGGGACAGGGAGAGAAAGGGGGAGAGAGGGGAGAAGGAGGGAAGAAGAAAGGGAGAGGAGGGGGGAGAGGAGGAAAGGGAAAGAGGGAGAGAGAGGAGAAAGGGATGAAGAAAGGGAGAGAAGGGAAGAGGGAGAAATGGAGAGAGTTTTTTTCTGTGTCTTCTATACAAGATAGGTAAACTGATTCTATTACACTGAACACTAATGACGTAGCAATAATCACACAGAGAGCAGTTGTTCTTAAGAGGCTACACATACATCAGCCACACATGAGCTTGTCTTGCTTTCTGAGATAACTCCAGTTCTACTCTACTTTCACTCGGTGAAATCTGCAGCATCGGCTGGCGAAGGTAACCCTGAGCTGCCACCAGCATTTTCAAATAATAATTAATACTGTGATCCCTCATCCCTGCTGATCGTGACATCTGGTCAGCTAGTCCCATTTGACAGAGTTTGGCTCATATTTCTCTTAACCCTTTTATTTTGATCAGTAGAGCTCTTGATTAGCCAGGGTGTCAAAGGTAATGGGGAGAAGGTGGGAGAACGGGGCTGAGAGGGAAATTAAATCAGCCATGATTGAATGGTGAAGCAGGTTTGATGAGTAAAGTGGCCTAACTCTGTTCCTATCTTTGATGGTCTGACCTATTAATCTGCCTAAGCATCTTTGTGATTGTCCCCTTTCTCCAGTAATGCACCTCTTTAAGATGCTCCTATGTCCAATGTCCCTCCAACAGAAAGGAACCCTTTGAAGATTAACCCAGTTATTATTCTTCATTTTTTTCTTTGCTTTGTCACCTTGCCAGCCAAGAAATGAAGTTAAAAATTGTGCCTCTTCTCTATGGTGTTATTAAGCTAGGCTTTGCTGTGAACTCAAATGATAGTCTGGAATGCAGAGTCTATAATCAGTGGGAAAACAAACCTCAGGGTGGTACGTAGGAGTAAGAAAGGCTCACTACAATTACTCAGGACTTTGGTCTGACCATGTGTCCAATTTCGGTGTCTTCATTTAGAGAAGGAAACATATTGGAGGCAATGCAAAGTACATCCATCGTACTGATTCCCAAAAAAGGAAAGAATTAATAAACTGAATCAGAATCCCATCACAAACAAGAGAAAATCTGCAGATGCTGGAAATCCAAGTTACACACACAAAATGCTGGAGGAACTCAGCAGGCCAGGCAGCATCCACTGAAGAGAGTGCAGTTGAAGTTTGGGTCCGAGACCAGAGGGAGGCAATGGACAGGCAAGGAGAGAGGGAAAAGGGGATGGAGAATAGAGGGGGCTATCACAGGAAGTTCAAGAAATCGATGTTTATCTTTACTTCACCAACCAACTTCCCAACTCTTTACTTCACCCCTCCCCCCACTCCTGGTTTCACCTATTACCTTGCTTTTCTCCCTTCCCTTCCCCCACCTTCTAAACCTGACTGCTCATCTTTTATTCTCCAGTCCTGCCGAAGGGTCTCAGCCCGAGATGTTGACTGTACTCTTTTCCATAGATGCTTTCTGGCCTGCTGAGTTCCTCCAGCATTTTGTGCGCGTTACTCAAAAGGTTGGTTTGCGGGTGCAGCAGGCTATCAGGAAGGTGAATGGAATGTTGGCCTATGTTGATAGAGGGATTGAATTTAAAAGCAGGGAGGTTTTCTGCAATTGTCCAGGGTACAGGCGAGGCTGCATCTGGAGTACTGCGTGCAATTCTGGTCTCCTTTCTTGAGGAAAGATGAACCGACTTCAGAGGTTGATTCCAGAGATGAGGGGGTTAGACTATGAGGAGAGATTGAGTCATCTGGGACTGTACTCACTGGAATTCAGAAGAATGAGTTGAGATCTTATAGAAACGTATAACATTATGAAAGGGATAGATAAGATAGAGGCAGGAAAGTTGTTTCCACTGGTAGGAGAGACTAGAACTAGGGGACATAGCCTCAAGATTCAGGAGAGTAGATTTAGGATGGAGATGAGGAGGAACTGCTTTTCCCAGAGAGTGGTGAATCTGTGGAATTCTCTGCCCAATGAAGCAGTGGAGGCTACCTCAGTAAATATATTTAAGGATAGGTTGGATAGACTTTTGTATAGTTAAGAGTTATAGAGAAAAGGCAGGTAAGTGGAGATGAGTCCATGGCCAGATCAGCCATGATCTTATTGAACAGCAGAGCAGGCTCGACAGGCCAGATGGCCTACTCCTGCTCCTATTTCTTCTTATGTTCTTACTTAGATCAGAATCAGAATCAGGTTTATAATCAGGGATATATGTCATTAAGTTTGTTGTATTGTGCCAGCAGTACATTGCTATAAAAATTAAGGCCATAACACCATAAGATATAGGAGCAGAATTAGGCCATTTGGCCCATTGAGTCTGCTCCACAATTTCATCATGGCTGATCGAATTTTCTTCTCAACCCCAATCTTCTGCCTTCTCCCCATATCCTTTCATGCCCTGACGAATCAAGAATCTATCAACCTCTGCGTTAAATATACATAAAGACTTGGCCTCGACAACTGCCTATGGCAAAGAATTCCACAGATTCACCACTCTCTGGCTAAAGAAATTCTTCATCTCTGTTCCTAAAGGACACCCCTCTATTCTGAGGCTGTGTCCTCTGGTCCTAGTCACTCCCACCATAGAAAACATCCTCTCCACATCTACTCTGTCGAGGCCTGTCAACACTCGATAGGTTTCAATGGGGTCATCCCTCATTCTTCTGAATTCTAGAGAATATAGGCCCAGTGCCATCAAACAATCTTCCAATGACAAGCCATTCAATCCTGGAATCAGTTTCGTGAACCTCCTTTGAATCCTCTCCAATTTCAGCACATCCTTTATAAGATGAGGGACCCAAAGCCGCTCACAAAACTCCAAGTGAGGCCTCACCAGTGCTTTACAAAGTCTCAACATTACATCCTTGCTTTTATATTCTAGTCCTCTTGAAATGATTGCTAACATTGCATTTGCCTTTCTCACCACAGGCTCAACTGCATATGAACCTTCAGGAATCCTGCACAAGGACTTCCAAGTCCCTTTGCACCTCAGATTTTAGTATTTTCTCTCCATTTAGAAAATAGACATCCCTTTCATTTCTTCTGTGAAAGTGTATAACCATCATCCAAATCATTGACATATAACGTAAAGAGAATCAGTCCCAACACAGACCCTGTGGAACACTACTAGTCACCGGCAGGCAGTCAGAAAAGGCTCCCTTTATTCCTACTCTTTGCCTCCTGCCAATCAGCCACTGCTTTATCCATGTTAGTATCTTTCCTTGGAGTCATAGCTTATGTGGCACTTTGTCAAAGGCCTTCTGAAAATCTAAGTACAAAATATCAACTGACTCTCCTTTATCTATCTTGCTTGTTATTTCTTCAAAGAATTCCAACAGATGTGTCTGTAGGATTTTCCCTTGAGGAAACCATGCTGACTACAACCTACTTTATCATGTGCCTCCAAGAACACTGAGACCTCATCCTTACTAATCAAATCCAACATCTTCCTAACCACTGAGGTCAGATTAACTGGCCTATAGATTCCCATCTTCTGCCTCTCTCCCTTCTTGAAGAGTGGAGTGAGATTTGCAATTTTCCAGTCTTCCGGAATCATTCCAGAATCTTTTGATTCTTGAAAGAACATTACTATTGCCTCCATGATCTCTTCAGCCACCTCTTTCAGAATTCAGGAGTGTACACCATCTGGTCCAGGTGACTTATCTACTTACAAACCTTCCAGTTTCCCAAGAACCTCCTCTCTAGTAAAGGTAACTTCACACACTTCATGACCCCTGACACCTGGAATTGCCACCATACTGCTAGTGTCTTCCACAGTGAAGACTGATGCGAAATACTTATTCAGTTTGTCTGCCATTTCCTTGTCCCCCATTGTTCTCTGGTGGTCCAACCTCCACTCTCTCTTCTCTTTTACATTTTAAGTATCTGAAGAAACTTTTGGTATCTTCTGTAATATTATTGGCGAGCTTACTTTTGTATTCCATTTTTGCCGCCTTAATATTTTTTTTTAGTTGCCTTTTGCTGGTTTTTAAAAGTTTCCCAATCCTCTAACTTCCCACTAATTTTTGCTCTATTATATGCCTTCTGTTTGGCTTTTACGTTGGCTCTGACTTCTCTTGTTAGCCCCGGTTGTGTAATCTTTCCTTTAGAATATTTCTTCCTCTTTGTGATGTATATATCCTGTGCCTTCCAAATTGCTTCCAGAAATTCCAGCCATTGGTGCTCTGCTGTCATCCCTGCTAGAATTCTCTTCCAATCAATTCTTTCCCTTCACTCCACTGTAATACTGATACATCTGACTTTAGCTTCTCCTTCTCAGATTTCAGAGTGAATTCGGTCATATTATGATCACTTTCCCCTCAGGGTTCTTTTACCTTAAGCTCGCTAATCAATTCTGATTCATTGTACAACACCCAATCCAGAATAGCTCAACCATGAGCACCTTTAAAAAGCCACCGTCTAGGCATTCTAGAAATTCCCCCTCTTGTAATTCAGCACCAACCCGATTTTCCTAATCTACCTTCATATTGAAATTCCCCATGACTATTGTAACATTGCTCTTTTGGCATGCATTTTCTGTCTCCCCTTGTAACTTGTAGACCACATCCTTACTACTGTCCAGGGGTCTGCATACAACTCTCATAAGATTCTTCTTATCCTTGCAGTTCCTTAGGTCTATCCACAATGATTTAACACTTCCCAACCCTAAAAATTACTGTAAGTTAAAAAAAATTTAAGAAAAACTAAAAGATTTATTAAAAAATACTACGCTACAAAAATAAATATAAACAAAAGTAGTGTAAAAGTTAGTGACATACATCAAAGTTGCTGGTGAACGCAGCAGGCCAAGCAGCATCTATAGGAAGAGGTGCAGTCGACGTTTCAGGCCGAGACCCTTCATCAGGACTAACTGAAGGAAGAGTGAGTAAGGGATTTGAAAGCTGGAGGGGGAGGGGGAGATGCAAAATGATAGGAGAAGACAGGAGGGGGAGGGATAGAGCCGAGAGCTGGACAGGTGATAGGCAAAAGGGATATGAGAGGATCATGGGACAGGAGGTCCGGGAAGAAAGACGGGGGGGGGGGTGACCCAGAGGATGGGCAAGAGGTATATTCAGAGGGACAGAGGGAGAAAAAGGAGAGTGAGAGAAAGAATGTGTGCATAAAAATGAGTAACAGATGGGGTACGAGGGGGAGGTGGGGCCTTAGCGGAAGTTAGAGAAGTCGATGTTCATGCCATCAGGTTGGAGGCTACCCAGACGGAATATAAGGTGTTGTTCCTCCAACCTGAGTGTGGCTTCATCTTTACAGTAGAGGAGGCCGTGGATAGACATGTCAGAATGGGAATGGGATGTGGAATTAAAATGTGTGGCCACTGGGAGATCCTGCTTTCTCTGGCGGACAGAGCGTAGATGTTCAGCAAAGCGGTCTCCCAGTCTGCGTCGGGTCTCACCAATATATAAAAGGCCACATCGAGAGCACCGGACGCAGTATATCACCCCAGTCGACTCACAGGTGAAGTGTTGCCTCACCTGGAAGGACTGTTTGGGGCCCTGAATGGTGGTAAGGGAGGAAGTGTAAGGGCATGTGTAGCACTTGTTCCGCTTACACGGATAAGTGCCAGGAGGGAGATCAGTGGGGAGGGATGGGGGGGACAAATGGACAAGGGAGTTGTGTAAGGAGCGATCCCTGCGGAATGCAGAGAGAGGGGGGGAGGGAAAGATGTGCTTAGTGGTGGGATCCCGTTGGAGGTGGCGGAAGTTACGGAGAATAATATGTTGGACCTGGAGGCTGGTGGGGTGGTAGGTGAGGACCAGGGGAACCCTATTCCTAGTGGGGTGGTGGGAGGATGGAGTGAGAGCAGATGTACGTGAAATGGGGGAGATGCGTTTAAGAGCAGAGTTGATAGTGGAGGAAGGGAAGCCCCTTTCTTTAAAAAAGGAAGACATCTCCCTCGTCCTAGAATGAAAAGCCCCATCCTGAGAGCAGATGCGGCGGAGACGGAGGAATTGCGAGAAGGGGATGGCGTTTTTGCAAGAGACAGGGTGAGAAGAGGAATAGTCCAGATAGCTGTGAGAGTCAGTAGGCTTATAGTAGACATCAGTGGATAAGCTGTCTCCAGAGACAGAGACAGAAAGATCTAGAAAGGGGAGGGAGGTGTCGGAAATGGACCAGGTAAACTTGAGGGCAGGGTGAAAGTTGGAGGCAAAGTTAATAAAGTCAATGAGTTCTGCATGCGTGCAGGAAGCAGCGCCAATGCAGTCGTCGATGTAGCGACGGAAAAGTGGGGGACAGATACCAGAATAGGCACGGAACATAGATTGTTCCACAAACCCAACAAAAAGGCAGGCATAGCTAGGACCCATACGGGTGCCCATAGCTACACCTTTAGTTTGGAGGAAGTGGGAGGAGCCAAAGGAGAAATTATTAAGAGTAAGGACGAATTCCGCTAGACGGAGCAGAGTGGTGGTAGAGGGGAACTGATTAGGTCTGGAATCCAAAAAGAAGCGTAGAGCTTTGAGACCTTCCTGATGGGGGATGGAAATATATAAGGACTGAACATCCAGTCCTTATATTAAAAGTTAGTGAGGTAGTTCTCATGGTTTGATGAACTGTTCAGCAATCTGACGGAGGGGAAGAAGCTATTCCTGAATCATTGAGTATGTGACTTCAGGCTCCTGGACCTCCTCCCTGATGGAAATAATGAGAAGAGGGAATTCCTTACTGGTGTGAGTCCTTCAAGATGGATAGGCTCCAAAGGCTCAAACAAAAATGACTAAAGGGTGATCATATCAAAAAAATTAAAATCCAGAAGAGTTAATGAGTCAATATCAAAATGTTTCCAGTAGTTGGAGATCCCAAACAAGTGGTATTTAGTTACAAGATCAGGTGGTGGTGATTTATAACTGAGGTGTTGGAACTTCCACGGGGCTGTGGAGGTTTGACCCATGGGGTACTTGAAGAGGGGGGAGGGAACGTCGACTCAGACCATGAGAGGTCTGCGTCGGGCATTTTCATGAATTACAAGGTGCAAAAAGGAACCGGATATTTTTTAATAGGTCAGGGAATTCATGGCTATGGGGAACGGCTGTACCAGATGACTGGAGAAGGTCCAGAGGAGATTCAGAGTGATGCCGGGAATGGAAGGGTTAGTGTAAGATAAGTGTTTGATGTCTCTGGGTCTGTACTCACTGGAGTTTAGAAAAATGAGTGGGGATCTCATTGAAACCTATCGAATATTGGAAGGCATAGGAAGAGTGGATGTGGAGAGGATGTTTCCTACTGTGGGAGAGACTTGAATCAGAAGGCACAGCCTTAAAATAGAAGAATGTTCCTTTAGAACAGAGATGAGGAGGAATGTTTTTAGCCAGAGGGCAGTGAATCTGTGGAGTTTTCTGCCACAGACGGCTGTGGAGGCCAAGTCATTGGGTATATTTAAAGCGAGGTTGATAGATTCTTGATTATTAAGGGGAGGATCAAAGGTTATAGGGAGAAGGTAGGAGATTGGTATTGAGAAGGATAATAAAGCAGCCATTGTGGAACGGTGGAGAAAACCTGATGGGCCGAGTGGCCTAACTCTGTTCCTATGTTTTAAGGTCTGATTTCGGGGACAAACCAGCAATGATCATATTACTTGGCAGATCAGGCTTGAGTAGCTAAGAGTCTTAACCCTGCTCACATATGTTATTTCCTATGCTGTTTGCTTTTTGACTTATTCAGGATCCTGAGGGAAACTGACAAGGTAGTCATGAATATTTTCCTTGGTGTGTTACCCAGAACAGAGGCATCGTTTCAGGATAAATGTTCAAGGCAGACATAAGGACAGATTTCTCTTGTGAACTTCAGACTACTTTGGAGGATGAGTCATTAAGCATATTCAGGACTGAGATGAATGGAGTTTTATAATTTGGTAGCATTGAGAAATAGAGAGACCAGTTAGGAAAGTAAGGCCAAGGCAAAGACCAGATCAGTAATGATGTAACTGTATAGAAGAGAAGTTAGAGAGCCTACACCTGCTCCTATATGCTTACAAGTCGGCTGAATAAATCGACATTGATACATTTCCAGGGAAAAATATCCCAGATTACTGAAACTATCAGGCTAAGCAAAGCAAAGAGTAACATAATTCTATCCTTGGAGCACACAACTCATGGCAGAAAAAGCAATGAGTCAAGTGCTGGGAAATGAGATACAGACAAGAATGTCGCTGGGACTTGAGGATCTGAGTTATAAGGAAAGCTTAAAACTTTGTTGGCTGGGGCACAGGAAAATGAGGGGAGATCTTACAGAAGTATACAAAATTATGAGGGATACTGATAGGGTAAATGTATGCAGTCTTCTTCTCCTCAGGTCGAGTGAGACCAAAACTAGATAGGTTAAAGGTGAAAGGTGAAAAGGAACCTGAGGGGGAGCATTTTCTCTCAGAGGGGTGGGTCTATTGTGGAACGAGCAGCTGGTGGAAGTTTTAAATGTGGGTTCGCTTGTAACATTTAAGAGAAGTTTGAATAGGTAATGGATGAGAGTGCTATGGAAGATTGTGGTCTGGGGGCAGGTAGATGGTACTAGGCAGAAGACCAGGCCAGCATTACTAGATGGGCCAAGTGCCTGTTTCTGTGCTGTAGTCTCTGTGAAATCTGTGGGTCAGTATGGATACACCAGGCTGAAGGGCCTGTTTTCCTACTCAGTGCTTCTAAGAATATGATGACAAAATTAAAATTCCATTCATCCCAGTGAGTATAAAAGATGTTTTAGCCTTTGTAAAAGAGGTCTCTGCCTACATATCACTACATGCAGTTTTCTTACAGGGTAACTAGATTATCAAACATTCAGAGTACTTGGAGAGTTTTTAATCATATTTTAGCTGTTTTGCAGAAGTGCAGCATTCAAGCCTTCTCCCCTCGAAAATGAATTTATTTGGCTGAAAATTAGTTACTTATATTACAGTGACAGAATGCCTGTGAGGCCTGCTGTTGTCTACACACGTTCACCGTGTTCTATCACTGTGAGGCCTGCTGTTGTCTACACACGTTCACCGTGTTCTATCACTGTGAGGCCTGCTGTTGTCTACAAGTGTTCACCATACTCCTCCGATCACTGTCAGCTAACCTTTCTAGATGCCTAACAAACAGGAAATCTTTTGGAAGAGATAATCAGTATCAATGTCAAGAAAAGGCAGACATCGTCAGTGGTAACCTTCCAGAAAGGCTAAGACATCATTTCTGTGTGAACCTGACTACTTTTAATGGTTTGATTGACTAGATTAGTGGTTCCCCACCTGGGGGTCCATGGACCATGCAGATAATGGTAGAGGTCCAAGGTAGGGACCCCTGAACGCGATAAAAGCAACTCTTCACAATGGAGACACAAGAGACTGCAGGCACTGTACCTCAGTAGGTCGAGCAACATCTGTTGGGGGTGGGGGAAGAATTCTTTACAATACACAGCAATTGGCCTGGTTTCTGTGTCTGGGAAATTCCTTGGGTTTGTTCCACTATCCAGGCCATAAATATGACAGAAGCCTGAGAGAGTTGGAGAAATTTCAAGAAAATTCCCCGTGTAACTCTATTGGCTTAAGCTTCATTTCATTTAGATTTAATTATAGAAAAAATATTATGATCAACTCACGCGCACAGTAGTTTAGCCGTTAGTGTAATGTTTTACAGAGCCAGGGATCAGGTTTCAATTCCCGCCTCTGTCAGTAAGGAGGTTGTGCATTTCCTTGTCACCACGTGGATGGCCTCAGGGCGCTCCAGTCCCTCCCACATTTCAAAGACGTAGGGGTGAGGGTCAGTGACTGTGGACGGGCTATTTCAAAGACGTAGGGGTGAGGGTCAGTGACTGTGGACGGGCTATTTCAAAGACGTAGGGGTGAGGGTCAGTGACTGTGGATGGGCTATTTCAAAGGTGTAGGGGTGAGGGTCAGTGACTGTGGACGGGCAATTTCAAAGACGTAGGGGCGATGGTCAGTGACTGTGGATGGGCTATTTCAAAGGTGTGGGGGTGAGGGTCAGTGACTGTGGACGGGCTATTTCAAAGGTGTGGGGGTGAGGGTCAGTGACTGTGGACGGGCTATTTCAAAGGTGTGGGGGTGAGGGTCAGTGACTGTGGACGGGCTATTTCAAAGGTGTGGGGGTGAGGGTCAGTGACTGTGGACGGCCATTTCAAAGACGTAGGGGTGAGGGTCAGTGACTGTGGATGGGCTATTTCAAAGGTGTGGGGGTGAGGGTCAGTGACTGTGGACGGGCTATTTCAAAGACGTAGGGGTGAGGGTCAGTGACTGCGGACGGGCTATTTCAAAGACGTAGGGGTGAGGGTCAGTGACTGTGGACGGCCATTTCAAAGACGTAAGTGTGAGGGTCAGTGACTGTGGATGGGCTATTTCAAAGCCGTAAGTGTGAGGGTCAGTGACTGTGGACGGGCTATTTCAAAGGTGTGGGGGTGAGGGTCAGTGACTGTGGACGGGCTATTTCAAAGGTGTGGGGGTGAGGGTCAGTGACTGTGGACGGGCTATTTCAAAGACGTAGGGGTGAGGGTCAGTGACTGTGGACGGGCTATTTCAAAGGTGTGGGGGTGAGGGTCAGTGACTGTGGACGGGCTATTTCAAAGACGTAGGGGTGAGGGTCAGTGACTGTGGACGGGCTATTTCAAAGACGTAGGGGTGAGGGTCAGTGACTGTGGATGGGCTATTTCAAAGCCGTAAGTGTGAGGGTCAGTGACTGTGGACGGGCTATTTCAAAGACGTAGGGGTGAGGGTCAGTGACTGTGGACGGCCATTTCAAAGGTGTGGGGGTGAGGGTCAGTGACTGTGGTCGGGCTATTTCAAAGCCGTAAGTGTGAGGGTCAGTGACTGTGGACGGGCTATTTCAAAGACGTAGGGGTGAGGGTCAGTGACTGTGGACGGCCATTTCAAAGGTGTGGGGGTGAGGGTCAGTGACTGTGGTCGGGCTATTTCAAAGCCGTAAGTGTGAGGGTCAGTGACTGTGGACGGGCTATTTCAAAGACGTAGGGGTGAGGGTCAGTGACTGTGGACGGGCTACTTTGGCCCCGAAAGTGTGGTGACACTTGTTAGTTGTCTCCAACACATCCTCGGACTGTTCCAGTCGTTGTTGCAAATGATATATTTCACTGTGTGATCTGATGTTTCAGTGTATGTTTGAGAAATAAAGCTAATCTCATCTTAAACAAAACATCATATTTTGAGTATTTCACTTCAAAGTTCTAAAAGTCCATTTATTATCAAAAAATACAACCTGAAATTCTTCTTCTCCGGGTAGCCATGAAACCAAGAGAAAAAAGGAAGGCAGCATGATCATCAACTCCCAAGTTCCCCGCTTTCCGCACAAAAAGATACCAAGAACAAAACAAGCACATCAACCGCCAAATCCCCCCCACAAAAAAATAACAAAATACAATAAGCACATTAACCCCCCACAGAAAAACAAACAAAATGGGATAGGTACATCGATCCCCAAATCCTTTCTCCCACACACAAAAAAAGAAAAATCAGGTGAGAAACACAGAAAATAAAAAAGCATTTAAGACTGAAAAGAAGTCTAGAGTCCCAAGTCCATACCCAAAACGCAAAACACCTGGGAAAAGTCAGCGGCATGCCTTCCCCTCTCCGTAGCTGGTCGATCAAAAGGCAGGCAGCCGGCACTCACCCTCCACACTCGCCTTGCTGCTTCAGTCTCGTGGTTTAACTGAATTCTATTCATGTTACTACAGCAATCGCTTCACCAGCTTTTATAGGTAAAGCAACTTTGACCTGCAAAAACTTTCTAACCTGCTTCTCTGACAGGTCAGGGATGGTCACAAGGCCTATATCAGGAGTATTCAATAGTTAAACACTGCAATCTTTCACAAAGACAAGGTGTGGACCTTTGAGCCTTTCTATCCAGCACCCCCCAATTTAAACCGAACCTAATCATGGGGTAATTGACAATGATCAACTAACTTACAGGCCTAACGTCTTTGGACTGTGGGAGGAAACCAGAGCACCAGGGAAAACCCATGCATTCCACCGGGAGAATGAACAGATTCCTTACAGATGACATCAAATGTGAACTCTGAACTCTGAAGCCCAGTCTGTAATCGGGTAGCGCTAACCGCTATGCTATGTAATCGGTAGCGCTAATCGCTATGCTATGTAATCAGTAGTGCTAATCGTTATGCTATGTAATTGGGCAGCGCTAACCACTATGCTATGTAATCGGTAGCGCTAATCGCTATGCTATGTAATCAGTAGCGCTAATCGCTATGCTATGTAATCGGGCAGCGCTAACCGCTATGCTATGTAATCGGGTAGTGCTAACCGCTATGCTATGTAATCGGTAGCGCTAACCGCTATGCTATGTAATCGGTAGCGCTAATCGCTATGCTATGTAATCGGGCAGCGCTAACCACTATGCTATGTAATCAGTAGCGCTAACCGCTATGCTATGTAATCAGTAGTGCTAACCCCTATGCTATGTAATCAGTAGCGCTAACCGCTATGCTATGTAATCGGTAGCGCTAATCGCTATGCTATGTAATCGGGCAGCGCTAACCCCTATGCTATGTAATCAGTAGCGCTAATCGCTATGCTATGTAATCAGTAGTGCTAATCGTTATGCTATGTAATTGGGCAGCGCTAACCACTATGCTATGTAATCGGTAGCGCTAATCGCTATGCTATGTAATCGGGCAGCGCTAACCGCTATGCTATGTAATCGGGTAGTGCTAACCGCTATGCTATGTAATCGGTAGCGCTAACCGCTATGCTATGTAATCGGTAGCGCTAATCGCTATGCTATGTAATCAGGCAGCGCTAACCACTATGCTATGTAATCAGTAGTGCTAACCCCTATGCTATGTAATCAGTAGCGCTAACCGCTATGCTATGTAATCAGTAGTGCTAACCCCTATGCTATGTAATCAGTAGCGCTAACCGCTATGCTATGTAATCGGTAGCGCTAATCGCTATGCTATGTAATCGGGCAGCGCTAACCCCTATGCTATGTAATCAGTAGCGCTAACCGCTATGCTATGTAATCAGTAGCACTAACCGCTATGCTATGTAATCGGGCAGCGCTAACCGCTATGCTATGTAATCGGGCAGCGCTAATCGCTATGCTATGTGATCGGGCAGCGCTAACCCCTATGCTATGTAATCAGTAGCGCTAACCGCTATGCTATGTAATCAGTAGCGCTAACCGCTATGCTATGGTGGTGCTTGTTAGCTTGCTTTCCCAATCTTTTTATTGATGTAAAAAGAGCACATATACACACAAGGAAAATTATCTCAAGTGTATATATCAATAGCAATACATAAAGAAGGTGAAATAAACATTATCAAAATCATGCATAGTATTAATCTGATATAGAATGTATAATAAGGAAAAAGATAATTAATTCTCCTCTTATCAATTCATGAAGTGAATAAAGATTACTTGTTAGCTTTTTGTAAAGTTAAATCTCACTGAGATTAGCCAGATTTAAAGATGTACGCTGGGATCTCCTCGAAATTGCTCCAGTTTCCTTAAGTTCCCATTACGTTTATGGTCTCTATACTGGGAACAAGCCCAGGGAAATTCCCAGGTATCAAATCCATGCCAATTGCTATGGTAATTTAGAACATTATTCAGCAAACAAAGGACAGAGTCTTGTTACAGGCTGAAATATTTCACAATTTTTGAATGATCTGTTATCAGTTATCAGTAGGAGGATATGAGTATCTCTTACTCCCACATCAAAGGAAAAAGATTTTGATCAGAGCGTTAATGTCGGTTGACAGCTTTTGTGGGCTAAACCTTACACTGAGGTTATAAAAAGCTTTGGTTGACCGCACTCAGCATCTGCCATGTGTCACACCAAAAGATGGGTATGCTGGCTCTGGACAATTGTTATATTGAGACATTTGAGTGACCTCTGGACGGAGGATAAAATTAAACAGGTAGGCTGCACAGGCAAAGTAGTGGCCTGCAAGTTGTTTTGTAATATTGCTTACTAAGGTAAATAAAAGAGGTAGATGTAAATACAAAACATCCGAAATTGAAGATAGTCAGCTGCTAACTGAACTGCAATGGCTGGTGGAACAAATGATCAAAAGTTACACCACCCACCTCACTCAGTTCTGAAAGAGATAAGTTCTGAAGGAAGCCCATGTAGTGTTGAGGCATGAGGGTCAGTAAGCCCCTAGGTCTGAGAGTCTGGAGTTCAGGGTCCAGTCAATAGCAAAGACTGAAGGCCAAAGGTCAGTGGGAAATCCTGAAGTCAAAGCCTAGAGACTGAAGACTGGAGACAAGAGACTGGAGTTGGGGGTGGGGGCTGTCTGTGTGTGTTTCTGGGTGGATAGGAGGGAAGAAAGGAGCTTGTTTGGCCATTATTGTTTATTGCTTGTTGTGTTCTGAGCATTATGGGTACGCTATGTTGGTGCTGGAATGTGTGGTGACACTTGCAGTCTGACCCCAGCCCCCAGTGCATCCTCGGACACATTTCCACACCGTCCATACACAGAAGAAATGGCTGAGACGACATTCAGTGCCTGTCATACAAAGAGAATCCCCTGCCCACATTCAGTGCCCGTCATGACAGAACCCCATTCCTGCGTTCAGCACCTGTCGTAACAGAACCCCATTCCCGCGTTCAGCGCCTGTTGTAACAGAACCCCATTCCTACGCCCAGTGTCCGTCGTAACAGAACTCCATTCCTACGTCCTGTGTCCGTCGTAACAGAACTCCATTCCTACGTCCAGTGTCCGTCGTAACAGAACTCCATTCCTACGTCCAGTGTCCGTCGTAACAGAACTTCATTCCCGCATCCAGAACCTGTCGTAACAAAACCCCATTCCGCGTCCAGTGTCTGTCTTAACAGAACCCCATTCCTACTTTCAGCGCCTGTCATAACAGAACCCCATTCCTGCATCCAGTGTCCATCTTAACAGAACCCCATTCCCGCGTTCAGCGCCTGTCGTAACAGAACCCCATTCCCGCATTCAGCGCCTGTCGTAACAGAACCCCATTGTAATTCATCTTGCATCTACACACTCTTGACTCGTCAGCAAACTCCTTAATGCTGATGTTAATGGTGGCAATTAGGAGAAAAGCAGTTACCAGCTGAAAGCTCGGGTTGAATTCCCACCACTCTCAGTAAGCAGTTTGTACTTCTTCCCCGTTCCTATGGGCAACTCCGTTCCATCCCTCCTTCCAAAGGCATGCAGTCAGAGTCAATGAATTGTCTGCATGTTTGGTTGGCTTCAGAATCATGGCGACATAATCGTCGCTGATTGATTTCACACAAATAACTCCTCTCACTACATGTTTTGAAATTTCAATGTCCATGGGACAAATAAACCCAATCTTTAATCTCTATCTATCAATGGAGCTTCACCTTTTGCAGGGCAGGGACCTGAACTAACAATGTAGGATCTGTATGGAGATCAGCTTGCAAGGGATTAAACTGGAAAATCTGCTCTCAAATCCTGCTCCAATCAGATCTGAAGACCAGACCTGACTGGTGAATCTGTAATTCTCTGGAACACAATTGGATTGCCTGTGGCTCACCCAATGGGAGACAAGCTGCTCCATACTCATTCTTGCAGACACACTGCTCTGGGGCACTTATCCCTGTCACTGTATGTCCAGTGTTTTGCACCTTAGCCCAGAGGAACACTGTTTCATCTGGCTGTGTGACTGTATGTACAGTGTTTTGCACCTTAGCCCAGAGGAACACTGTTTCATCTGGCTGTGTGACTGTATGTACAGTGTTTTGCAGCTTGGCCCAGAGGAACACTGTTTCATCTGGCTGTGTGACTGTATGTACAGTGTTTTGCAGCTTGGCCCAGAGGAACACTGTTTCATCTGGCTGTGTGACTGTATGTACAGTGTTTTGCACCTTAGCCCAGAGGAACACTGTTTCATCTGGCTGTGTGACTGTATGTACAGTGTTTTGCAGCTTAGCCCAGA
The DNA here is from genome assembly GCF_963921235.1 of Mobula hypostoma. Taxonomy (NCBI): domain Eukaryota; kingdom Metazoa; phylum Chordata; class Chondrichthyes; order Myliobatiformes; family Myliobatidae; genus Mobula; species Mobula hypostoma. The sequence continues at coordinate 2,487,032 of NC_086115.1, forward strand.
GGAACACTGTTTCATCTGGCTGTGTGACTGTATGTACAGTGTTTTGCACCTTGGCCCAGAGGAACACTGTTTCATCTGGCTGTGTGACTGTATGTACAGTGTTTTGCAGCTTGGCCCAGAGGAACACTGTTTCATCTGGCTGTGTGACTGTATGTGTGTGAATTAAATGAGAAAATGCAGAATGTGATGTACAAGGTTATTGGTTTGGATCTAAGCTCCCTCTCATTCAAAGCAATGTTCTATATTCAGGCCTGTTTAAATGTTATTTTTTGTTTAGAATTGTATATTTTTGATCAAAAAGATACTTTATTTAGGTGTACCAATCTACTTAACTTGATGCAGAAGACAATGTTGCTTCCTTACAGGAAAGTAACTATATAACTGAATTTCAAATCACAACATGCAAATCTTGTTGGCTAGGATTAGGTTTATTTGAAAATATATTCCAATAGATTTTTGTGGTGCCATATCTGAATCAGAGAAATTTGACAACAGTGTAACTTTGTCTAAACAGGCAAGACTATGGGGAGAGCATGACTTGCCTAAAAATATTGTTTGCTTCCTGATGGTAGATCTTAATCATTAAGTCAGATGTCTATTTAACATTTATTGTAAAGAACCGCTAAAACCACAATTGGTAGTCTTCACATTTCTAGGGATATTTATAAAATCATGCAGCTTAACTCTGACATACAATTTCCAGTTTCAAATCAGTATCAGTAAACTTACCAAAGATCAGTGAGCTGCAACTTGTTCTGTGCACAGAACATAGAACAGTGCAGCAGTGTACAGGCCCTTCAGCCCACTGACCCTTTAGCCTACTACAAGATCAATCTAACCCTTCCCTCCCACATACTCCTTGATTTTACTTTCATTAAAAAGCCTATCTAGAGTCTCTTAAATGTCTCTAATGTACCTGCCTCTACCACCACCCTTTTACACCCCTCTCTGTGTAAAAAGTACTATCTCTGGCATCCTCACTGTACTTTCTGTCAACTCGATCTTAACAACTTGTACACCTGTATCAAGTCGTTTCTCATCCTCCTTCTCTCCAAAGAGATAAGTCCTGGCTCACTCATCCTATCCTCGTAAGACATGCTCTCCAATCCAAGCAGCATGCTGGTAAATCTCCTCTGCACCCTCTCTAAACTTCCACATCCTTCCTATAACGAGGTGACCAGAAACGTAATGAAAGCCTGTCCAGGGACACGTATGCAGGCTTACAAACTCACTTCCCCATGCAGCCAAAGTTTCATGAAGTAAAGTGCAAGTAAGAGCATTTGATTTTCCGTGCTGTTGAAATCTTTGAAAACAGTGCTTACCAGGGACTATTAAAATGTGGTTTTTCACTAGGTAAAAGCTACAGAGCTCAAATAAACTGAAAAATTACACAAGTTGATGTATAAACCTTGGACCTTGCTCCTTCTCATGCATTCAGGGAAATGTTCAATGTGTGGGACCATGCAGGCATGTTTAATTTACACCCATTCAGTTAGAATTGTACATTTTTGATGTATGCAAATGTTGTTAAATTGATAAAGAAGAAAAACTTGCTTTCTTGCACGAATGGAACTATGTAACTGAATTTCAAAAGAGGATATGACAAAAGGACCTAGTCCTTTCTCGGCATATATGACAAATAAACTTGTCTCAGGCTTCCAGCTGGGTACAGGTTATCGCTTTTAACTGTTGTTTTGATGACAAACTCCGCCATCTCCATCAGGGATGATGCCTGGGCACGTCCAGTCCGGTGGTATTTATACCCTGTTGTTCGTCCCTCCTGATTGGTTAGTCCTCATCCAATCAGGTTTCTGCTCTCCCACTTTGTTTACAATCGAAACCAAGTTCTCAGAGCAAATCCTTCGTCTTTGTTTAAATTCTTTCCCTCTAGTTTTATTTCAATGGCTCCCTTCACCAGATGGTCCTAAAAGCCATTGGCACGGCGCAGTAGTTTTGTGCCATCAAAGTCAATCCTGTGGCCATTGCCAATGCAGTGTTCTGCTATCGCTGATTTCCCCAGGTAACCCAAACAGATCCACCTCCTGTCTGGCTGATATACACTACTCCGCATTCACAGGGAATCCTGTAAGTGCCAGTCACCTGGAGTCCCAGATCATCTTTGACCCACGTAAGCTGTGATTTGAGCTTCCTTACAGGTTTGTGGATGGTATTAATCCGATATTTCTTCAGGATCCTGGCGATCATTCCAGACACTATGGAAACCAACTGGCCCTCATGGTGGAGGACACGTCTAACATGCCATAGAGAGATGTTATGGATGTGGTGGGAGGTGAGGATCTCGATACAATAGCTATCACTAAAGAGATAGTGCTGAGCAAACTCGTGGGCCTGAAGATAGACAGATCCCCTGGTCCTGATGGAATGCATCCCATGGTACTGAAAGAAATAGCAGAGGTCATAGTGTAGGCTTTGGTGATAATTTACCAAAATTCTTTGGACTCTGGCAAGGTCCTGGTGGATTTGAAGAAGGCAAGTGTCACGCAACTGTTTAAAAAAGGATGTAGGCAAAAGGTAGGTAACTATAGGCCGGTTAGTTTAACATCTGTAGTTGGGAAAATGCTTGAACCTATCATTAAATAAGAAATAGCAAGGCATCTGGAAAGAAATACATCCATCAGGCAGATGCAGCATGGATTCAGCAAAGACAGGTCCTGTTTGACAAACTTACTGGAATTTTTTGAAGATTTAATAAGCGCAGTGGATAGAGGGGAGCAGATGGACGTTATTTACTCTGGATTTCCAGAAGGCTTCCAATAAGGTGCCACATAAAAGAAATCCATAAGATAAGGATGCATAGAGTTGGGGGTGATATATTAGCATGGATAGGGCATTGGTTAACTAATAGAAAGCAGAGAGTTGGGATACGTGGGTGTAACTCTGGTTGGCAATCAGTGGTGAGTAGTGTGCCACAGGGGTCGGTGCTGGACCCGCAACTGTTCACAGTATACATTAATGATTTGGAAGAATGTAGTGTATCTAAGTTTGCTGCTGATACTAAATTGAGTGGAAAAGCAAATTGTGCAGAAAATACGGTGAGTTTGCAGAGAGATATAGATAGGTTAAGTGAGTGGGCAAGGGCCTGGCAGATGGAGTATAATATTGGTAAATACGAGGTCATCCACTTTGAAAGGAAAAATGAAAGAGCATATCATGATTATCACATCAACGATATCTTGAAGTGGGAAGGAGAACAGCCAGAGGTTGTGGTACATATTGGTACCAATGTCATAGGTAGGAGAAGGGAGGAGGTCCTGATAACAGATTACAGGGAATTAGGAAGGAAGTTGAGAAGCAGGACCTCAAAGGTAGTCATTTTAGGATCACTGCCTGTGCCACGTGACAGTGAGTATAGGAATAGAATGAGGTGGAGGATAAATGTGTGGTTGAGGGATGGAGCAGGGGGCAGGGATTCAGATTTCTGGATCATTGGGACCTCTTTTGAGGCAAGAGTGATCTGTACAAAAAGGACTGTGTTGCACTTGAACCTGAGGGAGACCAATACCCTGGTGGGGAGGTTTGCAAAGGCTATTGGGGAGAGTTTAAACTAGAATTGCTGGGGGGTGGGAACCAAACTGAAGTGACGGAGGAAAGGGAGGTTGGCTCACAAATAGAGAAAGCTTGGAGACAGTGCGAAAGGGAGGATAGGCAAGTGATAGAGAAGGGACGCTGTAGTGTTCTCGTGCAATGTATTGAAACTCTGGCTAAACACCAAGATAAACCGGAGTCAATGAAGACAGAGTCGTAGTAAGGTTAACCATTTACTGTTCACTCTTCCACATTAACATCATATGGTGAAAACTGTTGATAAAAAATACAAACATATACAGCGTCTGTTTCATTCTGGAGACCACGCGTGCTCTCTTCTTTTAGCGAGTGTCTCCAGCTGCCCTGAGTAGGGGGCGAGAGGGTCGCGTCAAACCACCAAAGCACCCGAGTCCACCCCACGTTTGAAATTGAAAAGCCGACACATGCGCCACTTCCCTTAACAGAAACCGCACTAATATTTTTACTTCAAATACTTTCTTCTGAACTTACGGCGTTGCTTCTATAATGTTTCTTTGTGGGTAGAAACGGAGCTCTACACGATCATGCTGCATGCGCGGCGCCCACCTTCACACCTTCCCGAACCCAGACGCGGCAAAACCGGTGGTGACGTCATCACATGCCGTGATATACCATAGACCATGAATTTACCTTTGTTAAACTGTAACATATTTATCAGCCTTTAACTTTAACTAGAAAATAGTTACAAACAAATCATTTAAAACGTAGACCCAAAGTCAAATAAATGCCTTAAGGGCAACACACTCCCCGCTTGACTTTTGTAAGGTCACTATAAACATGGTATCGAACTGTAGTCTCTAGATCAGTCTTTAGGTAGAAGTAGAACGACCTCTGTAACTGGTCTCAGGTAAGTTTTCATATCACCCTGGTCAGTAGTTTTTAACTCAACCTTCCTGACATGTCCATCCCTTCCAGGGAGTGTGGCAGTGATTCTGGCCATTGGCCAGCAGTTGCGAGCGATCTGCTTGTCCCTGAGCAGGACTAGATCTCCAACTTGAAGGTCCCTGCGAGGTGCTGTCCACTTCTGTCTGTGTTGCAACAAAGGTAGGTATTCGTGGCTCCATCGGGTCCAGAACAGATGTGCAAGAGCCTGAAACTGTCGCCATTGCTTCGTGTACAAGTCCTTGTCTGAGAAGACTCCAGGTGGAGGGGGAACTCCTGCCTTCTGTGTAAGGAACATTGATGGTGAGAGTATGCTAATTGACCTTCAACGCAAATGAGATCATTCTCTAGGATCAGGCTGAGTTTCCTCGAGGGGCTGTTCTTGGGTATTGGTTTATTAGTTTGGAGGGCTAAAAGTTCCTTTGCAAAGGCTGCCCTTTGAGTTGCTTTAAGGATGACATCCTTTGCCTTGGCAATTCATCCGGAGTGCGAGGTAAGCCACAGTTGTACCATCCTTTGCATTTGCTATTTTGGGGTGGGTGTTTGTGGGATCTGGCGATGTGGATGAGGAATGCAATTCTTCTCACTAAGGAGTTCAAGGTGGAGAATCGCTGAAAGCGGTCAGTGGTGTGTATTGACTCTTCCTGTAAGTGGTGCAGGTTTGTATTGGCGGCTGGATTTCCAAGTCTCTTTCGGGTTCGACCAGCTCAGATGTCTCACTCGTTTGTGTCTTTTCTGCTGGTGGCTGACGCAGGAAGGAGGGTCCGGTGAACCAGGAAGTTTGCGCCAAACGGGATGCAGGTAAAGATCTTGGTGCGTAGTCTGCAGGGTTTTCCTCTGTACATACATAATGCCATTGTTCAGGCGGATGCGTTGAACTCTATTGTGAACATACACGTGGAAACGTTTTGATTCGTTATAGGTATAGCTGAGCACTACTTTGCTGTCTGTGTAGAACTTGGTGGCATTCAGTTCAAGGTCTAGCTCGTCCTGGATAAGATCTGCCATTTCCACAGCTAGAACAGCTGCGCAGAGCTCAAGCCTTGGGATTGTAGGCTCGGACTGAGGTGTTAGCTTCGCCTTGCCAGTTACAAATCCTACTTCAACTTGACCATCTTTCCGAACTACTTTCAGGTAGGCCACAGCACCGATGGCCTTAGTTGTCGCATCCGAGAACACGCACAATTCTATGTGCGCGGCCTTGGTGAGTGAGGTCACAGTGTACCTACGTGGGACATGAAGCTGTTTTAGGTCTTGAAGAGAATCTCTCCAAGTTTCCCATCTGCTTAGCTTGTCTTCTGGTAGCGGAGTGTCCCAGTTGGAGAGCTCAGAGGTAAGTTCTCTGTGGAGGGCTCTTCCCTGGATCGTAACCGGCACCAGTAGACCCAGGGGATTGAAAACACTGTTGACAGTGGAGAGAACTCCACAGTGGGTGAATGGTTTGTTCGTGGTCGGCACGGAGAACGTGAATGTGTCAGTCGTGATCTCCCAAAGGAGACCGAAATTCCTTTGTGTGGGTATAGTTTCTCCGCCTAGACCTAGGTCCTTGATCGCCTGAGCACAGTCATCGGGTGGGAAGGCCTCCATGGCTGCCTGCTCTTTGTTGTTTGGCAAGCGCTGGCATGGTTCTCTGAACGGTAGTGGGGCGACCCAGTTGTTTGCTTCATCTCTAAAGACCTGTGTGTCCATTATTTTTAAGGAGATGGTGTTTTCCACAGATGGAGCAAGTTTATTATCGTGCTTAGTTTGAGCGAAGACTGACTGTCCCAGTGTCTTCTCAGTTACTTTACTATGCTCGTGCCTTTGCTGTGCTTCCTTGATACAGTTAACACTTGTGGAGGGCTGAGAAATTGAATGGCGGCCTCTCTCTAGCACGTTAGTCTTGAGCGTGTTAACTGTCAGTTTGTGTACGTTGCCAGGGCACACCTCTCCTATCACCATCCAGCCCAGATCCAGACGTTGGGCGAAGGGGGCTTTGTGTGGTCCATTGACCTGCTGCCTGACTTTGTGCACCCTAAGAACGTCTCTTCCGAGTAGCAGGAATATTTCTGCTTCCGGATTCAGTTCTGGGATGTGCTTAGCAATGTGGTGGAGATGGGGCTGATGTAGCACTGCGCTTGACGTCGGAATCTCGGATCGGTTATTTAAGATCTCATTGCACTCCAAGAGTGGAGGAAGACTGATGACGACCTCGCCATCCAGCGACTCGAGCTGGAAGCCTTCTGCCTTCCTGCCATATGTTTCTGCAATGCCAGGGCAAGTTCTGAGGTAGTATGGGAATGGAATAGCCTTTATGCTGAACAACTCGAAGAACTCTGGTCTCACTAGTGAGCGGTTGCTCTAGTCGTCCAGAATTACATAGGCCTTGATGGCCTTGTCTTTGGCTCCCTTAGGGTATACCTTAGTGAGGCAGATCTTTGAGCACGAACGGCTCGACCGACCTGGACTGCAAACTTCTGTGCAGCTTGAGCTGACAATAGTTGTATTAGAGTGATGCTCTCCCTCCCTGCCATCCTCTTGTGGGAGCGGAGGAGCCTTGGCAGTTTGCGGTGACAGGCCGGGATGCATGGCTCCATCGAGATTAGTGCTGTTACATTCCGAGCACTTTACGGGGAACATACACTCTTTAGCGAGGTGGGAGGTAGAGGAACAGCGCTTAAAACATATTCTTTTTTCCCTGACAAGGGCCTTTCTTTCGTCAAAGGGTTTATTTTGAAACATTCTGCATTTTTTGAGAGGGTGAGGTTTGTTGTGCAATGGACAGTTCTTGCTAGGGTCATCGTTGATTGCAGAGACTTCGGTTTTATGCACTGAGATGGGTTTATTGATGACAAAATTGTTCAAAATGGGTTTGACTGGGTTGGTGTGAGTTGTGGCACTGCCTTGATTCATGAAGCTAGGGTCGTTTCGCCTCTTCGCCTCCTTGCACACAAACCTGCTAAAATACTCAAAGGGAGGGAATCGACCACTGTTCTCTTCCTTGTACTCTGAGCCAATAGACACCCAGCTTTCCTGCAGCCCAAATGGAAGTTTGTCCACTATTGGTCCAACTCCGCATGAAGTATCCAGATACGACAGGCCAGTTAAATGGCCGACTTCCTTCTCACTTTGAATCTCCATGAGTAAATCTCCGAGTTCTCGTAATTTAGTGTGGTCCTTGGCTGACACCCTAGGAAAATTGTCCAGCCATTGAAATAGCACCTTCTCAATAATTTCAGGGGCCGCATAGCAGTCCCGAAGTCTCTCCCATGCTTTGTGTAAGGATAGCTTGGGGTTGTTGACGTACACTGAGCGTATATGTTTCACCTGTTCACTTGATTCCTTTCCCAGCCATTTAGTCATAAGGTCCAACTCTTGGATTGCTGTGAGCTGGACTCCGCCGCTGGCACTGGTGAATGAGGAGTACCACGCATGGTAATTTTCAGGCTTATCGTCAAACTGGTACAGTCCTGAATTGTCGAGGTCTCGTCATGCTAAATACTGTGCCAAGGGTTCTGCTGCAAGTGGTGTGCTAGCTGGGGGAATATGTTGGGGAACATATGACTGAGCGTGTACGTTCATGATGGGCTTTGATGTTCTGACTTCAGCCTTTGTCTCTGATCGCGCCGGATCTGGTAAGTTTGGTTTCGAGAAGTATTCGTAGTCAGCCCTTTCATACTTGAGTTTGTGACAAGGGTGCAATTGTAAGTTGTCTTCCCCAGGTGGACGCGATGCAACGAAGCTTCCCTGTGATTTCACATGAGATGGGACGCCAACAAGCAAGTATGGAGAGGGAGAATGAATCTGCAGGTCAATTTGAGATTGGACATATTCGCTGGTGCGTTCCAATTTGGCCCTTTCTGACATAGATTTTCCTGTTTCGTCTAGAACATGAATCTCTTCAGCGTTTTCCAACACTTGTGCTTCCACCGCGGCCACATCAGCTTCTCGTTGTAGCGTCAGCACTTCTAACTCTGTATCTATCCCTGCCTTTTCCAACTGGTTTTCCACTTCTCTGGCAGCTTTTTCCATTTTCAGTGTTGCTTCTTGGTTAGCGTATGACACTCAGCTTCTGCTTTAGCTCCTGCGAGGGCAGCCACACTTGTCAACGTCCTACTGCTCTTGGCGCTGAGTGCAAGTGACCTGGTGCTTGATCGCGAAGCCATTGTACCACTTGTCGAAACGTCTGATGATTCCGCCTTTTCACTGTAGTGTTCTCGTGCAGTGTGTTGAAACTCTGACTAAACACCAAGTTAAATCGGAGCCAATAAAGACAGTCGTAGTGAGGTTAACCATTTACTGTGCACTCTTCCACATTAAGATCGTATGGTGAAAACTGGTGATAAAAAAATACAAACATATACAGCATCTGGAGACAACGCGCGCTCTCTTCTTTTAACGAGTGTCTCCAGCCGCCCCAAGTAGCGAGCAAGGGGATCGCGTCAAACCGCCACCGGGCCCGAGCCCACCCCACGTTTGAAATTGAAAAGCCGGCACGCGCTCCACTTCATTACCAGAAACTGCGATAATATTTTTACTTCAAATGAACTTATGAACTTACGGCGTTGCTTCTATAATGTTTCTTTCTGGATAGAAACGGAGCTCTACATTATCATGATGTAGGCATGACACCCACCTTCTCAGCTTCTCCAAACCGGAAGTTACACATCAGATGCAGCGAAACAGTAGATGACCTCATCACATGCCGCGATATACCATACACAATGAATTTACCTTTGTTAAACTGTAACATATTTATCAACCTTTAACTTTAACTAGAAAATAGTTACGAACAAATCATTTAAAGCGTAGACCCAACAAAGTCAAATAACTGCCTTAAGGGCAACACAGACATGCTCAGACCGATGGCTTGAGATGTGTCTATTTTAATGCGAGGAGAATTATAGATAAAGCAAATGAGCTTAGAGTGTGGATCAACACTTGGAGCTATGATGCTGTGGCCATTACAGAGACTTGGATGGCTCAGGGGCAGGAATGGCTACTTCGAGTGCCAGGCTTTAGATGTTTCAGAAAGGACAGGGAGGGAGGCAAAAGGGGTGGGGTCGTGGCACTGTTGATCAGAGATAGTGTCACGGCTGCAGAAAAGGAGGAAGTCATGGAGGGATTGTCTACAGAGTCCCTGTGGGTGGAAGTTAGGAATAGGAAGGGGTCAATAACTCTACTGGGTGTTTTTTTATAGACCACCCAATAGTAACAGGGACATCGAGGAGCAGATAGGGAGACAGATTCTGGAAAGGAGTAATAATAACAGGGTTGTTGTGGTGGGAGATTTTAATTTCCCAAATATTGATTGGCATCTCCCAAGAGTGAGGGGTTTAGATGGGGTAGAGTTTGTTAGGTGTGTTCAGGAAGGTTTCTTGATACAATAAGTAATAAGCCTACAAGAGGAGAGGCTGTACTTGATTTGGTATTGGGAAATGAACCTGGTCAGGTGTCAGGTCTCTCAGTGGGAGAGCATTTTGGAGATAGTGATCACAATTCTATCTCCTTTACCACAGCATTGGAGAGAGATAGGAACAGACAAGTTAGGGAAGTGCTTAAGTGGAGTAAGGGGAAATATGAAGCTATCAGGCAGGAACTTGGAAGCATAAATTGGAAACAGATGTTCTCGGGGAAACATACGGAAGAAATGTGGCAAATGTTCAGGGGATATTTGCGTGGGGTTCTGCATAGGTACATTCCAATGAGACAGGGAAAGGATGGTAGGGTACAGAAACTGTGGTGTACAAAGGCTGTTGAAAATCTAGTCAAGAAGAAAAGAAGAGCTTACAAAAGGTTCGAAAAACTAGGTAATGATAGAGATCTAGAATATTATAAGGCTAGCAGGAAGGAGCTTAAGAATGAAATTAGGAGAGCCAGAAGGGGCCGTGAGAAGGCCTTGGTGGACAGGATTAAGGAAAATCCCAAGGCATTCCACAAGTATTTGAAGAGCAAAAGGATAAGAGGTGAGAGAATAGGACCTATCAGTGGAAAAGTGTGTAAGGAACCGGAGGAGATGGCACAGGTACTTAATGAATACTTTGCTTCAGTATTCACTATGGAATAGGACCTTGGTGATTGTAGGGATGACCTGAAATGGATTGAAAAGCTTGAGCACATAGATATTAATAAAGAGGATGTGCTGGAGCTTTTGGAAAGCATCAAGTTGGATAAGTCACCGGGACGGGATGGGATGTAACCCAGACTACTGTGGGAGGCGAGGGAGGAGACTGCTGTGCCTCTGGTGATGATCTTTGCATCATCTATGTGGATGGGAGAGGTTCCAAAGGATTGGAGGGTTGCGGATGTTGTTCCCTTATTCAAGAAAGAGATTAGAGATAGCCCAGAAAATTATAGACCAGTGAGTCTTACTTCAGAGGTTGGTATGTTGATGGAGAAGATCCTGAGAGACAGGATTATGAGCATTTGAAGAGGAATGATATGATTAGGAATAGTCAGCATGGCTTTGTCAAAGACAGGTTGTGCCTTACGAGCCTGATTGAATTTTTTGAGGATGTGACTAAACACATTGATGAAGGTAGGGCAGTAAATGTAGTGTATGTAGATTTTAGCAAGGTATTTGATAAGGTATCCCATGCAAGGCTTACTGAGAATGTAAGGAGGCATGGGATCCGAGGGGATATTGCTTTGTGGATTCAGAACTGGCTTACCCACAGAAGGCAAAGAGTGCTTGTAGACAGGTCATAGAAACCATAGAAACTACAGCACAGAAACAGGCCTTTTGGCCCTTCTTGGCTGTGCCGAACCATTTTCTGCCTAGTCCCACTGACCTGCACACGGACCATATCCCTCCATACACCTCCCATCCATGTATCTGTCCAATTTGTTCTTAAATGTTAAAAAAGAACCCACATTTACCACCTCATCTGGCAGCTCATTCCACATTCCCACCACTCTCTGTGTGAAGAAGCCCCCCCAATGTTCCCCCCTCACCCTTAACCCATGTCCTCTGGTTTTGTTCTCCCCTTGCCTCAGTGGAAAAAGCCTGCTTGCATTCACTCTATCTATACCCATCATAATTTTATATACCTCTATCAAATTTCCCCTCATTCTTCTATGCTCCAGGGAATAAAGTCCTAACCTATTCAACCTTTCTCTGTAACTGAGTTTCTCAAGTCCTGGCAACATCCTCGTAAACCTTCTCTGCACTCTTTCAACCTTATTTATATCCGTCCTGTAATTTGGTGACCAAAACTGAACACAATACTCCAGATTCGGCCTCACCAATGCCTTATACAACTGCATCATAACATTCCAGCTCTTATACTCAATACTTTGATTAATAAAGGCCAATGTGCCAAAAGCTCTCTTTACGACCCTATTTACTTGTGACGCCACTTTTAGGGAATTTTGTATCTGTATTCCCAGATCCCTCTGTTCTACTGCACTCCTCAGTGCCTTACCATTAACCCTGTATGTTCTACCTTGCTTTGTCCTTCCAACGTGCAATACCTCACACTTGTCTGTATTAAACTCCATCTGCCATTTTTCAGCCCATTTTTCCAGCTGGTCCAAGTCCCTCTGCAGGCTCTGAAAACCTTCCTCACTATCTACTACACCTCCAATCTTTGTATCATCAGCAAATTTGCTGATCCAATTTACCACATATCATCCAGATCATTGATATAGATGACAAATAACAATGGACCCAGCACTGATCCCTGTGGCACACCACTAGTCACAGGCCTCCACTCAGAGAAGCAATTCTCTACCACCACTCTTTGGCTTCTTCCATTGAGCCAATGTCTAATCCAATTTACCACCTCTCCATGTATACCTAGTGACTGAATTTTCCTAACTAACCTCCCATGCGGGACCTTGTCAAAGGCCTTACTGAAGTCCATGTAGACAATATCCACTGCCTTCCCTTCATCCACTTTCCTGGTAACCTCCTCGAAAAACCCCAATAGATTGGTCAAACATGACCTACCACGCACAAAGCCATGTTGACTCTCCCTAATAAGCCCCTGTCTATCCAAATGCTTGTAGATCCTGTCTCTTAGTACTCCCTCTAATAACTTACCTACTACTGACGTTAAACTCACCGGCCTATAATTTCCCGGATTACTTTTCGATCCTTTTTTAAACAACGGAACAACATGAGCCACTCTCCAATCCTCCGGCACCACACCCGTAGACAGCGACATTTTAAATATTTCTGCCAGGGCCCCCGCAATTTCAACACTAGTCTCCTTCAAGATCCGAGGGAACACTCTGTCAGGTCCCGGGGATTTATCCACTTTAATTTTCCTCAAGGCAGCAAACACCTCCTCCTTTTCAATCTGTACAGTTTCCATGATCTCAATACTTGATTCCCTCAATTCCATAGACTTCACGCCAGTTTCCTTAGTAAATACAGATGCAAAAAATCTATTTAAGATCTCCCCCATGTCCTTTGGTTCCGCACATAGCCGACCACTCTGATCTTCGAGAGAACCAATTTTATCCCTTACAATCCTTTTGCTCTTAATATACCTGTAAAAGCTCTTTGGATTATCCTTCATTTTGATTGCCAAGGCAACCTCATGTCTTCTTTTAGCCCTCCTGATTTCTTTCTTAAGTGTTTTCGTGCACTTCTTATACTCCTCAAGCACCTGATTTACTCCCTGTTTCCTATACATTTCATACAACTCCCTCTTCTTCTTTATCAGAGTTGCAATATCCCTTGAGAACCAAGGTTCCTTATTCTTATTCACTTTGCCTTTAATCCTGACAGGAACATACAAACTCTGCACTCTCAAAATTTCCCCTTTGAAGGCTTCCCACCTACCAATCACATCCTTGCCAGAGAACAACCTGTCCCAATCCACGCTTTTTAGATCCTTTCTCATTTCTTCAAATTTGGCCTTTTTCCAGTTCAGAACCTCAACCCTAGGACCAGATCTATCCTTGTCCATGACCAAATTGAAACTAACGGTGTTATGATCACTGGAACCAAAGTGCTCCCCTACACAGACTTCCATCACTTGTCCTAACTCGTTTCCTAACAGGAGATCCAATATTGCATCCCCTCTAGTTGGTCCCTCTATATATTGATTTAGAAAACTTTCCTGAACACATTTTACAAACTCTAAACCATCTAACAGTATGGGAGTCCCAATCAATGTATGGAAAATGAAAATCCTCTACCACCGCAACTTTATGTTTCCTGCAGTTGCCTGCTATCTCTCTGCAGATTTGCTCTTCCAAGTCTCGTTGACTATTGGGTGGCCTGTAATACAATCCCACTAATGTGGCCATACCTTTCCTGTTTCTCAGCTCCACCCATAAGGACTCAGTAGACAAGCCCTCTAATCTGTCCTGCCTGAGCACTGCTGTAATATTTTCCCTAACAAGCAATGCTACTCCCCCACCTTTCATTCCTCTGCCTCGATCACATCAGAAACATCGGAACCCTGGAATATTAAGCTGCCAGTCCTGCCCCTCCTGCAGCCAAGTTTCACTAATTGCTATAACGTCATAATTCCACGTGTCAATCCACGCACTCAACTCATCCGCCTTCCCCGCAATACTCCTAGCATTGAAATATATACACCTCAGAAGACTTTTACCACCACTCACAACCTTTCTATCTGCATGGAGGTCGGTGACCAGTGATGTGCCTCAGGGATCTGTTCTGGGACCTCTACTCTTTGTGATTTTTATAAATGACCTGGATGAGGAAGCAGAAGGGTGGGTTAATAGATGTGCTGATGACACAAAAGTTGGGGATCTTGTGGATAGTGTGGAGGGTTGTCAGAGGTTACAGCAGGACATTGATAGGATGCAAATCTGGGCTGAGAAGTGGCAGATGGAGCTCAACCCAGATAAGTGTGAATTGATTTATTTTGGTAGGTCAAATGTGATGGCAGAATATAGCATTAATAGCAAGACTCTTGGCAGTGTGGAGGATCAGAGGGATCTTGGGGTCCAAGTCCATAGGACACTCAAAGCTGCTACACAGGTTGACTCTGTGGTTAAGAAGGCATATGGTGCACTGGCCTTCATCAATCGTGGGATTGAGTTTAAGAGTCAAGGGGTAATGTTGCAGCTATATAGGACCCTGGTCAGACCCCACTTGGAGTACTGTGCTCAATTCTGGTCGCCTCACTACAGGAAGGACGTGGAAACCATAGCAAGGGTACAGAGGAGATCAACAAGGATGTTGCCTGGATTGGGGAACATGCCTTATGAGAATAGGTTGAGTGAACTTGGCCTTTTCTCCTTGGAGCGATGGAGGATGAGAGGTGACCAAGATAATGAGAGGCATTGATTGTGTAGATAGTCAGAGGCTTTTTCCCAGGGCTGGAATGGCTAGCATGAGAGGGCATAGTTTTAAAGTGCTTGGAAGTAGGTACAGAGGAGATGTCAGGGATAAGTTTTTTACACAGAGAGTGGTGAGTGCATGGAATGGGCTGCTGGCAGTGGTGGTGGAGGCGGAAACGATAGGGTCTTTTAAGAGACTCCTGGATGAATACATGGAACTTGGAAAGATGGAGGGTTATTGGCTAAGCCTGGGTAGTTCTCGGGTGGGGACATGTTCGGCACAGCTTTGTGGGCCTAAGAGCCTGTATTGTGCTGTAGGCTTTCTGTGTTTCTGTGTAAAAAACGCAGCACGCTGCTGCGCAAAGGGACTTGGGAGTGTTTGTGCATGAATCACAAAAGGTTGGCTTGCAGGTGTAGCAGGCTGTCAAGAAGACAAATGGAATGTCAACCTTTCATTGATAGAGGGATTGAATTTAAGAGCAGGGACGTTATGCTGCAACTGTATAGGGTACTGGTGAAGATACATCTGGAGTACTGTGTGCAGTTCTGGTCTCCTTACTTGAGGAAGGATATATAGGCTTTGGAGGCAGTGCAGGGGAGGTTCACCAGGTTGATTCCAGAGATGAGGGGGTTAGATTATGAGGAGAGAGTGAGTCGCCTGGGATGGTACTCACTGGAATTCAGAAGAATGAGAGGAGATCTTATAGAAATATATAAAATTATGGAAGGAATAGATAAGATAGAGATAGGAAAGTTATTTCTACTGGTAGGTGAGACTGGAACTAGGGGACATAGCCTCAAGATTTGGGGGGGGGGGGTAGATTTAGGACAGAGATGAGGAGGAACTGCTTTTCCCAAAGAGTGGTGAATCTGTAGAATTCTCTGCTCACGAAGCAGTGGAGGCTACCTCAGTAAATATATTTAAGACAGGTTTGGATAGGTTTTTGCATAGTATGGGAATTAAGGGTTATGGGGAAAAGGCAGGTAGCTGGAAACGAGTCCATGGTCGGATCAGTCATGATCTTATTGAATGGCAGAGCAGGCTCGACAGGCCAAATAGCCTACTCCTGCTCCTATTTCATGTTACGTTCATATATTCTTAAAACAGGGAAGACAGGCAGTAGTGACAGGTTCCTCTTCATTGTTAAGCTTCCTGGTTTTTCTTTTGGCTGTTTTAAGGGCCCAGCTGAGTTCCTTCACCTTGTAGCAATGCTGTTGGAATGTCGCATGTAATCATCTTATTTCCCTGGGGAGTCTCCCTGGGTCTGAAATAGTTTTTGCACAGTTAATCAAAGTAAAAAGAACCGCTCTATGTTAGGAGGTGTGATGGTGGCTGTTATTGTTGAGGTATAAGTCTGTGTGAGTGGGTTTCCGATAGATGCCATGTCCGAAGCTATCATCTGGTTTCCATTGTATTAGAATGCCCAGAAATGAGAGGCAACCATTCTTCTCCATCTCCATCGTACACTGAATGTTTGGATGTATGCTGTTCAGATGGCTGTGGAACCGTTGGAGTGCCTGGAGTCCATGAGGCCACTCTGCAAAGGTGTCATTGATGTATATGAACAAGCATTTGGGGCGTAAGGGCGATGAACTCAAGCCCTCTCCTCAAAGTCCTCCATGTAGAAATTAGCAATAGCCAGTAACAAGGGCAATCCCACAGCCATTCGGCCCATTTGTTCATAATAGCTCTCCTTACAGAGGAAGTACATCGATATAAGGATGGGTTCAAAAAAGTCAGTGGTATCCTTATCAAACCTTGACTGACGGAAGACCAGGCTATCTTTAATGGGAACTCTCATGAACAGGGACGAAACCGACCATTATGTCCTCCGGGGTCAGCTGGATGTTGGTTATCGTTTTTACAAAGTCAGTCGAATTCTTGACGTGATGCTCACAGCCCCCAACAAAGTGGGGGGAGCATGGTCATTAAACGCCTAGCAGGGTAGTAAGTTGGAGAATCTATCCCACTGATGATAGGCCTCAGAGGGCAGCCATTCTTGTGTCTCTCAGGGAGCCTGTCAAGTCCTGGTGGTACCAGCGTCTGAGGTAGAATTGTCTCACAGATGTTTGCTGGCAGTCCAGATTTCTTCAGTAAGGCAAAGCTCATCCTCACAATCGAATCCGTGGGATCCCGCTGTAGAACTCTGTAGGCGGGATCATCCAGAACCCGGTGGACTTTCCTGTGGCAGGACATCAGGACTTCAGCGTTTGCTTTGTCTGCTGGTAAAACCATGATGGCTGGGCTTCACCATAGTGCCTGGAGGGCCAGTCACTCTCCTTTTGCGATGTTCGGTTTTGGCAAAACGACCCTTTTTAGGGCAATGCTGACCCCTATCCTGACCTCCTCTGCAGTATCTGGTGGTAGTTTCCGGACTGATTGCTCTACTCCGCTAATTAGTCCTGCTAAGGTATCGCTCTGGGGACTGGAGTGAAGTTTAACCCCTTGGCAAGGACTGGCCTAGTGGCTTTGCCCAGTTTGGTGGATGACAGTCCTTTCTGGGTCCAGTGGTGAAAGGGGCTGCACATTGTTTGAGTAGTTTGTTGTACATCCTGACCTGCTTCATAGTGTTCCTTCATGAAACCAGTTCACCTTGGGCAGTCAACGTACTCCCAATCAGTCAGGGACAAGAGGGTCAACCATTCCATCAAAATAAAACTAAAGGAAAGACAAAGACAAAGGTCTTGCTCCAAGTCAGAACTGCAATTCGATTGTAAACAAAGTGGGGAGCGGAAACCTGATTGGATGAGGACTAACCAATCAGGAGGGACAGACGATGGGGGTATATATACAACCAGACTGGACATGCCCAGCCATCATCCCTGATGAAGATAACAGAGTTTGTCATCGAAATGTTGGTTATAATCGATACCTGTACCTGGCTTGAAGCCAGAGAAGAGTTTATTCATTAGAACATGACAATGTTCAAATCTTGTCAGCTAGGATTACATTTATTTCAAAATAAATTCTGTTCAATGTTTGCAACACAAAGTTTAATTAACGAGAAATTTGACTCATACAGATTTGTAGATTCGCTACGTTAAACTGGCCACTTTCATGTCAATGTGTACAATAGCCGTAGTATAAAAGAGGTAATCACGAAAGCATCTTTTGGTGTTCTGCTGTTTGTTGGAAGATTATCAATTGTAAAGACGTCATTAAGGTAGAGCACAGGGAGGTGTGCTTTGTTTCCATGTGGTGTCACAGTTCCTAAATGAGAAGAGAGACAAGTATTTGGCATTAACATCACCTGAGCGGATAACTTTGCTTGCTCACACACTGAACTAATTCCACAACCCATGGACTCGATAACTCACCTTCTCAATATTATTTATTATTTATTCATTGATTATTGTGTTTTTATTTTTTTGTATTTGTATCATTTGTCATCTTCCACACATTAGTTGTTCATCTTTGTAGTTTTTCATTGATTCTCTTGTGTTTCTTTGTATCTACTCTGAATGTCCACAAGAAAATGAATCTTAGCAGAGTAAATGGTGACAAATGTGTACTTTGATAATAAATTTACTTTGAAATTTGAGCTTTTAAACTTTGACTGAACAGGAAAATTTGCCATTAAAAAGACATTTGCCTAAGAGGATGTTACAAAGAGCTTTGCCAGAGAATAGAAAGCAATTTTGGGTCGGTCAGTCCCAGGTGACAATGTAGTAAGCCATTGTGTAAGAGTCTGGGTTGTCAGGAAATCAGGAAAATTACCTTTGGGAATGCAGTCAGTATGATATTTCTGCCTATCCTTGGAACAGCACCACCAGAAGCTTGTAAATATTGTTTATCTCCCCTTCCTCCACTCTCTTCCCCGTCAATGATTAAATCTGAACGTAAAGCTTAAGGAGCACAGAGATTCTGCAGACGCTGGAAATCCAGAGTGAAACACATAGAGAATGCCAGAGCAGCTCAGCGGGTCAGGCAGCGTCCACGGAGAGGAGCAAAGTCTTGATGTTCTGGGCTGACAGCCTTCATCAGGACTGGAAAGGAAGGGAGATGAAGCCAGCATAAGAAGGTGGGAGACGGGGAGGAGTACAAGCTGGAAGGTGATAAAGTGAAGTC
This sequence comes from Mobula hypostoma, assembly GCF_963921235.1. Lineage (NCBI taxonomy): Eukaryota > Metazoa > Chordata > Chondrichthyes > Myliobatiformes > Myliobatidae > Mobula > Mobula hypostoma. The sequence continues at coordinate 2,505,813 of NC_086115.1, forward strand.
AGATGAGGGGGAGGCAGGAGAGAGAGGGCGGGATGAAGTGAGAAGCTGAGAGGTGATAGCTGAAAAAAGTAAAGGGGTGAAGAAGGAATCTGAAAGGAGAGGAGAGAGGGAAGGAGGAGGGGACCCAGGGAACCTAGTGGGGAGATGAGGGGCAGGTAAGGAGAAGAGAAGGAGTAAGAGGGGAGCCAAAATGGGCAATAGAAAAGGAGAAAAAGGGGAGGGGGAGAAATGACTGGAAGATGGAAAAATCAATGCTCCTTCCATCAGCTTGGACAGTATCCAGATCTCTCTTTCTCTCTCTCTCTCTCTCTCTCTCTCTCTCTCTCTCTCTCTCTCCCCCTCTCTCTCCCTCTCTCTCTCTCCCTCTCTCTCTCATTCTTACTCTCTCTCCCCCTCTCTCCCTCCCTCTCTCTCTCCCTCCCTCTCCCCCTTTCTCTCCCTCTCTCTCTTATTCTTACTCTCTCTCACTCTCTCTCTCCCTCCCTCTCTCTCTCCCTCTTTCTCTCTTTCTCTCTCTCCCTCCCTCTCTCTCCTTCTCTCTCCTTCTCTCTCTCCCTCTCTCTCTCGCTCCCTCTCTCTCTCATTCTTACTCTCTCTCACTCTCTCTCTCTCACTCTCCCTCTCTCTCTCATTCTCTCCCTCCCTCTCTCTCCATCTCTCTCTCCCTCTCTCCCTCCCTCTCTCTCTCTCATTCTTACTCTTCTCACTCTCTCTCTCACTCTCCCTCTCACTCTCACTCTCTCCCTCCCTCTCTCTTTCTCTCTCACTCTCTCTCTCCTTCCTTCTCTCTCATTCTCACTGTCTCTCTCTCTCTCACTCTCCCTCTCTCTCTCACACACTCTCTCTCTCTCGCATTCTCATTCTCATTCTCTCTCTCTCTCCCTCCCTCTCTCTCTCGCTTATTCTCACTGTTTCTCTCTCTCTCACTCCCTCTCTCATTCTCTCCCTCCCTCCCTCCCTCTCTCTCTCTCTCTCTCTCTCTCTCTCTCTCTCTCTCTCTCTCTCTCTCTCTCTCTCTCTCTCTCTCTCTCTCTCTCTCTCCCTTTCTCTTCAGGTTTCACCTATTGCCTGGTGTTTCTCTCCCCTCTCCCCACCTTTTAAATCCACTCCTCAGCTTTTTTTCTCCAGTTCTGTCGAAAGGTTTCAGCCCAAAACATCGACTGTGCTTTTTTCCATACACGCTGCCTGGCCTGCTGAGTTCCTCCACCCTATTATGACTGTTGCTTTGGATATCCAGCTCGGTGGAATCTCCTGCATTAAATATTTCGCTTGTTCCGATGACTAGTGCTGTAAAGTAGTCTTGTACGTTGTGTAGGCGTTCTCATATTCATCCGTGGGTGTATCATAAAAGAATACTTTGGGTTCTGCAAAGTAACTTGAATGTTTAACATTTAAGAGACAAATTAATTCAACTTAAACTGTCCCACACCTTCAAAACAACCAAACAGCAGCAGCAGCAGCTGTCCTTAGTCAGCCGATTTGACACACTGGAAATGCACAGCCACAGGCAATAATACAATTATCCCTGGAGAGGAAGAGAGGAAAACAAGGGCAGGAGAAGCCATAACAAGGATGAAGCAAGTTGCACAAAGTGACAGCATGCTCCAGGTCCCTTCTGACGATAGGCTGGAAGAGTGTAATCCAGCATCGAAACTGTACCAAACCAACAAACAATGTGCGAGAGAAGCTCAGCAGGAAGAGGGCCATGAGAGGCAGGTGAGAAGAGTTGGGGTGTCAGAGCACCAGAAGGGACAACGGGGAAGAAGTTCCTCCAACCCATTACTTGTTGCTCCAGATTCCGGCATCCGCAGACCCTTGTGTCTCTAAACTACTGGCAGGTCCCTGGAAGTAATAAAAAACAGGAGAAGCCTCAAGCAGGATGAGTTGTGACAAAATTATTTATACCCAGCTCTGTGCAACTCAAGCTTATACATAGAGGAAAGAGTCTTCAGATAGGCTGAACGTATTCCAGCATGAAAGATGCCCGTTACTGTATCTGACTTCAAAGCTTCCGTTTTAAGCACATACTGTCCTTAAGTCTCCATCATCTGATCATGGGATTGTCATGCAGGATGAATCAAACATTTAACACAATCTGTGAGAGAGAGCATTCATGCTGTAATAAACTGGAAAGTGACTGATGATTATACTTAGAACATGCTCTGATAAAGTTTGCAAGAAGATGGACCTCATTGCATGACATTTATAACCATGAACTGCTTATACAGGCATCTGAGAAGCCAGTTTAATGTTCAAACTAAACTTGGTTCACGTGTTGTTGTTATGTTTTCATAGTCAGCTTCTACGTTTTAGATCCACATTAATGCTTATTTAATATGCTAAAGGTGTTTCAGTTGTTAACCAAACTAAAACAGAACATAGAAGAGTACAGCATAGGGACAGGCCATTCGGCCCACACTGTTATGCTGAACCAGCTAAACAGAAAATCAAAAACACTAAACACTAATCCCCCCTACCTACACCATGTCCATATTCCTCCATCTTCCTTATATCCACATATCTGTCTAAATGTCTTTTAAAAGTCTCTAAAGTATTTGCCTCTACCACCGTAACAGGCAGTGCATTCCAAACATCCACCATCTCTGAGTAAAAAAATCACCCCTCACACCCTGCGAAACAGATCTTCCCTGTCTACTCTATCTATGCCTCGCATAGTCTTATAAATCTCTGTCAGATCTCCCCTCAGCCTCTGACACTCCAAGGAAAAATTTTTTCCAGTCTCTCATGATAGCACTTCTTCTGCACCACCTCCAACAGGATCCCACCACTGAGCACATCTTTCCCTCTCCCCTTCTCTCTGCTTTCTCCCAGGGATCACTCCCTACGTGACTCTCTTGTCCATTCGTCCCCCACATCCCTCCCCACTGATCTCCCTCCTGGCACTTATCCTTGTAAGCGGAACAAGTGCTACACATGCCCTTACACTTCCTCCCTTACCACCATTCAGGGCCCCAGACAGTCCTTCCAGGTGAGGCGACACTTCACCTGTGAGTCGGCTGGGGTGATATACTGTGTCCGGTGCTCCCGATGTGGCCTTTTATATATTGGCGAGACCTGACGCAGACTGGGAGAGCGTTTCACTGAATACCTATGCTCTGTCCTGCAGAGAAAGCAGGATCTCCCAGTGGCCACACATTTTAATTCCACGTCCCATTCCCATTCTGATATGTCTATTCATGGCCTCCTCTACTGTCAAGATGAAGCCACACTCAGGTTGGAGGAACACCACCTTATATTCTGTCTGGGTAGCCTCCAACCTGATGGCATGAACACTGACTTCCGTTAATGCCCCTCCTCCCTTCCTTACCCCATCCCTTATTAATTTTTTCCCCTTTCTTTCTCTCTCTCTTTCTTTCTCCCTCTGTCCCTCTCACTATATCTCCTTGCCTGCTCTCCATCTTCCTCTGGTGCTCCTCTCCTCCCATCCCATGATCCTCTCCCTTCTCCAGCCTTGTATCCCTTTTGCCAATCAACTTTCCAGCTCTTAGCTTCCCCCTCCCCCTCCCGCCTTCAAATCTCTTACTATCTTCTTTCAGTTAGTTCTGACGAAGGGTCTCGGCCCGAAACGTCGACTGTACCTCTTCCTATAGATGCTGCCTGGCCAGCATTTTGTGTGTGTTGGATGAAAACGTAGATGGGTGGGTTAGTGAGTTTGTGGATTATACCAAGATTGGTGGAGTTGTGGATAGTGTAGATGACTGGCAAAGAATACAGCACAATATAGATCAGTTGCAGATATGGGCAAAGAAATGGCAGATGGAGTTTAATCCAGATAAATGTGAGGTGCTTCACTTTGGTAGAGAAAAAGCAAGAAGACAGTACACCAGTAAGGGTAAGAGCTCTATGCTATTGTTGCACCATAGTTGTAGTTTTGATTGTGTTAGACAATTATCAAGTGTACTATTCATTCAGTTGCTATTCATTGGCTGCAAAGTAATGGCTTTATTATTTGGATGATAACTCATTTTATTGTTTGATGCAAAACGATGGGCTCTCTGGGTCAAAGGGCCTGTGTCAATGCTCTATAACCCTATGATTCAGAAACAGTATGTGTTTCTTCAGCTAATGTCATGCTCCCAGTACTGTCATTGTGTACATAACATGATTCAACAATGTAGACATTCACTTTAGATTCACTTACAAAAAAAATTTCTTTCTTTTCTCTTGAAGAATTTTGATGAGTAGTGCCTTCTTCATCTCTGTGGGGACTGCTATATAACAAGAGCCTACATGAAGGACAGAGATAATGTCCTCTCTTGGCTTATGAAGTCACCATTTCCTTTCACAAGAAAAAGATAAAGTCTTTCTCTCATATACAGCTGTTCCTGGCCTCAGGTCATTCAAAGATAGAGAAAATTAAAGATAAAGATTAGCTTTACATCGAAACTACAGTGAAATGTGTTGTTCACGCCAATGACTGACACTGTCCGAGGCTGTGCTGGGGGCAGCCCACAGGTGTCACCCTGCTTCCGGTGACAATAATGCATTCCCAGTACTCACTCACCCTAATTCATACATCGTTTTGGAATGTGGGAGGAATCCAGAGTTTCCACATGGTCATACAACTCGTCACAAAGAGCGCTGAGAACTGATTCCAATCGTTGAACTGACACTGTAAACCATTACACTGACCATTGCACTACCACGCTGTTGTTACATAAAGCAACCATGCATCCAAACTATTACACTATCATGCTGCTCTTACATAAAGCAACTGTGCATCCAAACCGTTACACTACCACACTGTTCTTACATAAAGCAACTGTGCATCCAAACCGTTACACTACCACACTGTTCTTACATAAAGCAACTGTGCATCCAAACCGTTACACTACCACACTGTTCTTACATAAAGCAACTGTGCATCCAAACCGTTACACTACCACACTGTTCTTACATAAAGCAACTGTGCATCCAAAGCAGTAATCTCTCAGATGGAGTTACTGTTATAATGTAGGAAATGGACAGCTTCCACACTGCAAGGTGCCCAATGTGATAATGACTGCGTAATTAATTGTTATGATGTTGACTGAAGGGCAAACATCTCCCAGAAGACTGGGGACAACCCACATGTTGTTCTCTGAAATAGTGCCATGGGACCTTCTACATCCACCTGGGAGAATCCCTCAAGAGGCTGAACTTCTTCTGAAAGGCAACATCACTGTTTAGATGAGGAATGAGGAACCCATGCAGAATTCGAGGTCAGCGTTCAGCCTTGGCCCAATAAGTGACAAGTAATATTTGACCCAATGAATGTCAGGCAGTGACCAGCTCCAGCAAGCAATTCCTTTCAATATTCAATGGCACTGTCTCCACCATCAGCGCCATGTCCAGAAAGTGAGCTACTCACTGTTGGATCCGGAGATGCTATCGTCTAGAAGGTTCTTTTTGGAGGGCAAGAATGAGTCACAAATCTTGATTAAAGCCATTTTACTTATTTTTTTTAACTAATAGAGGTAGAGCAGAGTAAAAGGATCTTGCAGCCCACAACCCCCAGTTACACCTATGTGATCAATTCACCTGCTAATCCATATGACTTTGGAATGTGGGAGGAGATCAGGGTGCGTGGAGGAAACCCACACAATCACGGGGAGAATGTACAAACTCTTTACAGAGAGTAGCGAAAATTGAACATTCGATGGCTCTGGGTCTGTACTCACTGGAATTTAGAAGGATGGTGGGGGGGGATCTCATTGAACCCCTTCGAATGTTAAAAGGCCTAGACAGAGTAAATGTGGAAAGGATGTTTCCCATGGTGGGGGAGTCTAGGACAAGAGGGCACAGCCTCAGGATAGAGGGGTGTCCATTTAAAACAGAGATGCAGAGAAATTTCTTTAACCAGAGGGAGGTGAATTTGTGGATTTTGTTACCACAGGCAGCTGTATGGTCAGGTCATTGGGAATATTAAAGCAGATATTGATAAGGTTTTGATTGGATATGGCGTCAAAGGTTATGGGGAGAAGACCAGGGAGTGTGGTTAAGGAGGGGAGAAAGGGATCAGCCATGATTCAATGGTGGAGCAGACTTGATGGGCCAAGTGGCCTAATTCTGCTCCTATGTTTTATGGTCTTAAGGTCTTATGGCCTGTAACCAGCTCTAATCATACCCGAGTCATTCAGTTGTAAATAATCATCTCTAACCGTACCCAAGACATTCTACTGTAAATTACCACCTCTAATTGTACCAAAGTCGATCTGCTGTAAGTTACCAACTCCAACTCTACCTAAGTCACTCTACAGAAAATGCTGGAGGAACTCAGCAGGCCAGGCAGCATCTATGGAAAAAAGGACATCGACGTTTCCCGCCAAGACCCTTCAGGACTGCCGAAAGGTTTTGGCCTGAAACGCTGACTGTATTTTTCTGTGTGTTGCTCAGATTTCCAGCATCTGCAGATTTTCTCATTTCTAAGTCACTCTACACCCAATTCTAACCATACTCAAGTCACCCTACCATAAATAACCAGCTCCAACCTTAACCAAGTCAACCTACAGTAAGTAAAAGACTCTAACCATATCTGGGTCATTCTACTGTAAATAACCAACTCTAGCCATAACTAGGTCAATTTACAGTAAGTAAAAGACTCTAACTTATCTGGGTCATTCCACTGTAAGTAACTAACTCTAACCATAACCAAGTTAATTTACAGTAAGTAAAAGACTCTAACTTATCTGGGTCATTCTACTGTAAGTAACCAACTCTAACTGTACTGTTGGCCATGTTGGATTTAAAATATGGAAGAAAACGTTGAACTCGAACGGGTCAAGGACAGTGGAAGCAGATGGATCAATTGTCTCTGTTCCTGCCATGTGCTTGGAGATGGAGGCTGCCATTTCTGGGTGTTGTACATCCTCCATCTTGTGAGATGGAGTTGCTTTGCTCTCTGTGTTTTAAAGTAGACAAAATATTGTTTCAGATAATCTGTAGGACTGGAGATAATTTCAAATAAGAAGTTATTTGTGAGGTGTCTTTGATATAACATAGCATGTAGGTTTGTGAATGTTGGGGTTGGTGCCTGCCTGGAGTGATTGGATGTGGTTACTGAAGAGAACAAAGAGTCACAAATTACCGACGTCACTTGCCGGGAAGACGGTAATAAATGGATGCTGGCCTGGGGCAGAGCCAATAAAACATGTTTAAGGTCAATCAAATGACCTACAGCCAATGACTCTGAATGCAATGTTTAAATTTGGAAGGAAAGAATATAAAAGTGGACACTTCGCGTGTGCTATCAGCAATAACTCTCTCAAGAACACAAAATACTCTGCAGATGCTGGGGTCAAAGCAACACTCACAAGACGCTGGAGGAACTCAGCAGATCGGGCAGCATCCGTGGAAACGATCAGTCAACGTTTCTGGCCGGAACCCTTCGCCAGGACTGTAGAGGGAAGGGGCAGAGGCCCTATAAAGAAGGTGGGGGGAGGGTGGGAAGGAGAAGGCTGGTAGGTTCCAGGTGAAAAACCAGTAAGGGGAAAGAAAAAAGGGGTTGGGGGGGGGAGGCAGGGAAGTGATAGGCAGGAAAGGTGAAGAAGGAATAGGGGAAAACACAATGGGTAGTAGAAGGAGGCGGAACCATGAGGGAGGTGATAGGCAGCTGGGGGAGGGGGCAGAGTGAAATAGGGATAGGGATAGGGGAAGGGAGGGGGAGGGAATTACCGGAAGTTGGAGAATTCTATGTTCATACCAGGGTGGTGGAGACTACCCAGACGGTCTATGAGGTGTTGCTCCTCCAACCTGAGTTTAGCCTCATCATGGCAGTTGAGGAGGACATGTATGGACATATCCAAATGGGAATGTGAAGCAGAGTTGAAGTGTTTACCAGCCCACCAGCATCTGGATCCAGCACATTATCCTCCGCAACTTCCGCCACCTTCAACAGGACCCCACCACTAAGCACATCTTTCCCTCTCCACCCTTCTTCGCTTTCTGCAGGGATCGGTCCCTCCGCGACTCCCTTATCCACATGTCCCTCCCCACAGATCACCCACCGGCACTTATCCCTGTAAGCGTAAATGCTACACCTGTCCCTACACCTCCTCTCTTGCCACCATTCAGGGCCCCAAACAGTCCTTCCAGGTGAGGCAACACTTCACTTGTGAGTCTGTTGGGGTCATCTATTGCATCTGGTGCTCCCGGTGTGGCCTCCTCTACATCGGTGAAACCCGACGCTGACTGGGGGACCACTTCGTCGAGCACCTCCGCTCCGTCGGCCAAAAAAGACTGGATCTCCCTGTAGCCACCCACTTCAACTCTGCTTCCCACTCCCATTCAGATATGTCCATACATGGCCTCCTCTACTGCCATGATGAGGCTAAACTCAGGTTGGAGGAGCAACACCTCATACACCGGCTAGGTAGCCTCCAGCCCCTTGGTATGAACATAGAATTCTCCAACTTCCGGTAATTCCCTCCCCCTCCCTTCCTCTATCCCTATTTCACTCTGCTCCCTCCCCCAGCTGCCTATCACCTCCCTCATGGTTTCGCCTCCTTCTACTACCCATTGTGTTTTCCCCTATTCCTTCTTCACCTTTCCTGCCTGTCCCCTCCCTGCCTCCCTTCCCCACCCCTTTATCTCTCCCCTTACTGGATTTTCACCTGGAACCTACCGGCCTTCTCCTTCCCACCCTCCCCGCACCTTCTTTATAGGGCCTCTGCCCCTTCCCCCTACAGTCCGGACGGAGGGTTCCAGCGGAAACGTTGACTGATCGTTTCCATGGATGCTGCCCGACCTGCTGAATTCCTCCAGCGTGTTGTGAACTCTCTCAAGAGATCCACCATCGCAAGGAAGAACCCCCATGCCAGGGGCTGGGCGAGGAAAGGATCGATCACCTGGCCAGCGGAGATCCCCTATTTCGGTGTTATAAATTGGAAAAGTTGTCTGAGTGAGTATTGGTACAAAGAGAATTCATGTTCTAAGCTGTTGGCCCGGGGTCAACATAGCTACATTGTTGTTTGTGCAGAGACGTTAAAGTGTGAGCTTTGATTAATTATGAGTTGTGTAGTGAGTTTCCTAACCGAGTTCCGCTGATGAATGGTCAACAGTACCTAAGTCGTTCCACTGTAAATAACCAATTCTAACTGTACCCAAGTCACTCTACTGTTAGTAACCACCTCTAACTATATCCAAATTGCATTACGGTAAGTGACGAACTCTAACTGTACTCAAGTCGCTCTATGGTAAGTTATCGACTCTGACCGTACCCAAGTCACTTTACTGTTAGTAACCAACTCGAACCGTACCCAAGTAACTCAGCTGTAAGTAACTGACGCTAACTCTACCCAAATCACTCTACTGTAAGTAACTGACACTCTTAACTGTACCAAAATTGCTCCACCCTCCACTTTCAGCAAGTCCCTTGTCCATTCGTCCCTCCCCACTGATCTCCCTCCTGGCACTTATCCTTCTTGCAAGTGGAACAAGTGCTACACCTGCCCCTACACCTCCTCCCTCACTACCATTCAGGGCCCCAAACAGTCCTTCCAGATGAGGTGACACTTCACCTGTGAGTCTGTTGAGATCATATACTGTGTTCTGTACTCCTGGTATGACCTTCTGTATATCACTGAGACCCGCTGTAGATTGGGAGACCACTTCACAGAGCACCTACGTTCTGCCAGAAAAGGTGGAATCTCGCAGTGGCCATCCATCTTAATTCCACTTCCCATTCCCGCTCCTACATGTCCATCTATGGCTTCCTCTGCTGTCGTGATGAGGCCACACTTAGGCTGGAGGAATTCCGACCTTATATTCCATCTGGATAGCCTCCAACCCGATAGCAGGAACCTCAGTTTCTCTGACTTCCGGAAATGTCCCCCCCCTTCACCATTCCCCTCTCTCATCTTGTCTCCTCACCTGCCCATCGCCTCCCTCTGGTGTTCCTCCCCCTTTTTCGTTCTTCCATGGCCTTCTGTCCTCTTCTGTCAGATTCCCCCTTCTCCAGCCCTGTCTCTCTTTCACCAATCAACTTCCCAGTGCTTTACTTCACCCCTCCCCCTCCCAGTTTCACCTATCACCTTGTTTTTCTCTCTCCCCTTCCCCACCTTTTAAATCTACTCCTAAGCCTTTTTTCTCCAGTTCTGCTGAAGGGTCTCAACCTGAAATGTCGACTGTGCTCTTTTCTTAGATGTTACCTGGCCTGCTAAGTTCCTCCAGCATTTTGTGTTAGTGGTTGTGAATTATGTGCATTTGCACCAACCGCCCCCCCCCCCCCCCACAGAATTCACTAAATCTGGCATTGTGAGCCAGTCTGGAGCTCGGACAAGCCGCTCAACTTGGATCCTGTGTTGCATGGGTGGAGGAACAACAGAGGGCCCTGGCTCATCCAGAGGTGTGGTGACATACTCGGGGTCACATTGTACTGCCAGGGGCATGGCAGCAGAATTCTCCAAATCTTGGTGGGCCAGTTTAAGGTGATCTACCAAAAAAATTCAAGTTTATCCATGATAAAATTCTTTTCTCTGTTCCAAAACACAGAACAGGCCATTGTAAGGGGGCCTAAGGGGATGTTGTGTGCATCATAGTGAACAAAAACAAACGAAGTGGAATGTAGGTCAACAGGAACCCAAGGGTGCTGTACGCCAAGATGGGAGGTAGGAACAGTGAAAAGGAATTGAATTTACTGAGGAGGGTGGAACGCCGCTGAGAGGCCAACCGGGCAGTCGTGGCATCAGTAATAAAATTACCCGGCACTCGTAACGGGTACCCATGTACCAACTCAGCGGCAGACAACTGCAGGTCCTCTTTTGGAGCTGTTCTGAGCCCCAGCAGGACCCACGGGAACACAGATCATCCATCAGGAGGGCCCTCAGAGCAGCCATTAAGGAGCAGTGAAACTATTCACATGGGCCATTGGACTGTGGGTGATGCACTGTGGTGTGATGTAGCCTAACACCGAGGTTCTGGGCCATCGCAGCCCAGAGGTCTGATATGAATTGGCGACCACAGTCAGAGGAAATATCAGACGGGGTGCCAAGCCGAGCATTCCAGGTGATGTTGAATGCCCAAGCCAGCGTCTGCGGCCATTGGCGATGCGAGAGTGTTGAATCTCTAGCCACCTGGTGGTACAGTCCATCATGGTAACGAAATGTGTGAAACTGCGGGAGGGAGAAGAGGGCCAACGAGGCCAAACTGTTACTCAGGGATCTCAAAAGATGCCAATGGCACCTGAACATGACGGTTTATTTTTACCCACTGACACTCCACACAGGCTGCAGTCCAATCATGCGCATCCTTTCTAAGGCCGTGCCACACATACTTTAATGCAACCAGTTTCTGTGAGGCTTTCCGGTCCAGATGCGAGAGGCCATGTATGTAGACAAAAACCGTCCACCTCCAGTCTGCAGGCACGATGAGTAAGAGCATCTGATTGAGACATCACACAAGAGAGAAACCCTAGCTTTCCCAAACTTAATGTCAGCCAACTACAGGCCAGTGACTGCTGTTCAGTTAGCCTGGACCTCTGGGTCAAAGCCTGGTCCGCTGCCATGCTGGCATAGTCAGCCCCTATATGTGTACGGTCTCAATGGCTGGCCGTGAGAGGCAATCAGCCTGGGCATTACTTTTCCCCCTTGATATGAGTATATCCGTTGTGAACTCTGATACGTAGGCCAGGTGGTGTTGCTGTTGTGCAGACCAAGGGTCTGATATTCTGGCCATTGACAATGGAGAGGGTTCAGAGAAGATTCACGAGAATGATTCCAGGAATGAAAGAGTTACTGTATGAGGAACGTCTGGCAGCTCTTGGGCTGTATTCTCTGGAGCTCTGGAGGAGAATGAGGGGGGATCTCATAGAAACATTCCAAATGTTAAAAGGCCTGAACAGATTAGATATGGCAGTTATTTCCCATGGTAGGGAAGTCTAGGACAAGAGGGCACGACTTTAGAATTGAAGAACATCCATTTAGAACAGAAATGCAGAGACATTACTTTAGTCAGAGGGTGGAAAATCTGTGGAATTTGTTGCCACAAGCGGCTGTGGAGGTCAAGCCATTGGGTGCATTTAAGACAGAGGTAGATAGGTTCTTGATTAGCCAGGGCATCAAAGGTTATGGGGAGAAGGCAGAGGAATGGGGATGACTGGAAGAATTAGATCATCCCATGATTGAATGGGCCAAATGGCCTACTTCTGCTTCTATATCTTCTGGTCTTTTGTCTCAAGCTCCACTTCACTTCACTCTTCCTTCCTTTCTTGGAATTGTAGGTGTAAAAATGTATAGTCAGTGCAATATGCTACATGTAGATGTGATTGGGGTGTATGGGCTGTCAGGGAGAGGTAGCACCTCTGGTGGGGGAACATGTTGCGTGCTTTTCAAGGTGGTTTGTCCACCTTTTGTCCCCGCCTGGCACTCAGCTCTCACATGTGGCTCCCCGTAGCTGATTGCATGCGACAGCAGCCACACCCCGGGCAATGGCTTCGACAAGCCGGCTAAACCAGGTGAGGGTAGCCGACGGGTCTCAAACCCTCGGTGAGATAGGGAGTTGTCCATCCCAGCATGTGAAGACAGACTCCGGCAGATTGAGCGGACGAGACGAATGGAAGGTCCAACGGTCAAGAAGGCGATCTCTGCAAGCGTCGTGGAACGTGTAGAGCAGGACAAGACACAGAAGATGTCCTGGTCATCCACTGCGCCTAGTCCCATCTCCAGCCGTGTCGACTCTTGTCTTGCCACTGGATCCAGATGGGAATTGGGAAGAGAGAGTGAGGCTGACGCTGCGCAACTCTCCCTCACTTAAATCCACATCAAGAGCTAGTATCGGCACCATCATTATTTGACTAATGGTGTCGAGGTCCTCATCGACAACGATGGACCAACACACACAGATGTGATTCATAGGGTTAGCTCCATTCAATTTGAAGCATGTAAATATTATTGATTAGCTCATTGTCTATTGACTGACAGGTGACTTTTCCATTTTTGTGCCCTTTGCTGTGAAGAGCTGTGCTGATCCTGAGCTAAGAAGGCTGTGAAAGAGACCTGGAACACAAGAACACAGAACAGTACAGCACAGGAATAGGCCCCTCAATAATGCCATAACTTCTTGACTGAGAACTCAATACCTTGACTAATAAAAGCAAGCATTCCATAAGCCTGCTTAGCCATCCTATCGACCTGTAGCCACTTTGATGGAGCTGTGAACTTGAACCGAAAGATCTCTCTGCTCAGCAACACTGTTAAGTTTGTCACCCTTAATAGTGTACTGTCTCCTTACATTTGCCCTACCAAGGAGCAGCGTCTCATGTTTAATGTCTATTATTTAATACAGGATAGATAACCACGTCTTAGTTCCAACTATATCATTCTATTTCCATGCAAGATATGCATTTTATTAGCATGACGTAGTTTTTCTTTTCACGAGTGACAGGTCTGAGAGATTTTTATGTAGATTCCACCTCATCAGTAAGTGTGATCTTTCCCCTAAAGCCTTTCTGATGACTCGAGCGAGTTTAAGTCTCAACATGTTGTCTGAGATTTCCCTACATGCCAATCTACAACACTGCTGTAGGAGTTTCTTGCACTGGAAACCTTCCCTTAAAATACCAGAAGGCCTTCAGAAACATGTTTCAAAACCAGCTGACAGCTATTCATGTTTGCACTTGCTTTACGTTGATGAAGTTGCAGATTGCTATGCAAGATTAGTTTAAGAAATTCATGGAGAAAGGAACCCATGGGTGTGGCATGAATCTGTTCACTCTCTGTAAAGTGATGATGAAGTGATTCACTACCCAGTATTCTACCTGCATAACTATTATGAGAACAAAATATAATCGGGCTGTATTTTCCAAAACAAACTACAAAGTTTGTACAAAAAAGTAGAAAATGGCAGTCACAATCAAGAAATAAGGTGATAATGGGACAAAAAAAGATTCATAAATTGCTTCTTCAGAATTCTGCATGGCATGAATGTCCAATTGTAAGAAACAAAAGAAGGAGATAGAAAAAGCATGTAAAAAGGATTACTGCCTATGCCATGCGACAGTGAGAGTAGGAATGCAATGAGGTGGAGGATAAATGCGTGGCTGAGGGATTGGAGCAGGGGGCAGGGATTCAAGTTTCTCGATCACTGGGACCTCTTTTGGCGCAGGTGTGACTTGTACAAAAAGGACGAGTTGCACTTGAATCCTAGGGGGACCAATATCCTGGCGGGGAGATTTGTGAAGGCTGCTGGGGAGACTTTAAACTAGAATGGTTGGGGGGTGGGAATCAAATTGAAGAGACTAGGAGAGAGGAGATTGGTTCACAAATAGAGAAAGCTAGTGGACAGTGTGTGAGGGAGGATGTGCAGGGGGCAGAAAACGGGAGCACTCAGACCGAAGATGTAGGGGAGAAGGAAGAAAAAGGTAACAAAATTGTTTGCACCATTAGGGATAAACAGAGAGTAAGAGGTGGAGAGTTTCTTAAATGCATCTATTTTAATGCTAGGAGCATTGTAAGAAAGGTGGATGAGCTTAGAGCATGGATTGATACCTGGAAATATGATGTTGTAGCTATTAGTGAAACATGGTTGCAGGAGGGGTGTGATTGGCAACTAAATATTCCTGGATTTCGTTGCTTCAGGTGTGATAGAATCAGAGGGGCAAGAGGGGGAGGTGTTGCATTGCTTGTCAGAGAAAATATTACAGCGGTGCTTTGGCAGGATAGATTAGAGGACTCATCTAGAGAGGCTATTTGGGTGGAATTGAGGAATGGGAAAGGTGTAGTAACACTTATAAGTGTGTATTATAGACCACTTAATGGGGAGCGAGAATTGGAGGAGCAAATTTGTAAGGAGATAACAGATATTTGTTAAGCACAAGGTTGTGACTGTAGGAGATTTTAATTTTCCACACATAGACTGGGAAGCCCATTCTGTAAAAGGGCTGGATGGTTTGGAGTTTGTAAAGTGTGTGCAAGATAGTTTTCTGCAGCAATACATAGAGGTACCAACTAGAGAAGGGGCAGTGTTGGATCTCCTGTTAGGGAATGAGATCGGTCAGGTGACGGCGGTATGTGTTGGGGAGCACTTCGGGTCCAGTGATCACAATGCCATTAATTTCAATATAATTATGGGAAAGGATAGGACTGGACCCAGGGTTGAGATTTTTAATTGGAGAAAGGCTGACTTTGAGGAGATGCGAAAAGATTTAGAAGAAGTGGATTGGGACAATTTGTTTTATGGGAAGGATGTAATAGGGAAATGGAGGTCATTTAAAGGTGAAATTTTGAGGGTACAGAATCTTTAGGTTCCTGTTAGGTCGAAAGGAATGGTTAAAAGTTTGAGAGAGCCATGGTTTTCAAGGGATATTGGAAACTTGGTTCGGAAAAAGAGAGAGACCTACAATAAATATAGGCAGCTTGGAGTAAATGAGGTGCTTGAGGAATATAAAGAATGTAAAAAGAATCTTAAGAAAGAAAATTAGAAAAGCTAAAAGAAGATATGAAAACGCAAACATGAGGAAATCTGCAGATGCTGGAATTTCAAGCAACACACATAAAAGTTGCTGGTGAACGCAACAGGTCAGGCAGCATCTCTAGGAAGAGGTACAGTCGATGTTTCGGGCCCAGTCAGTTAGTCCTGATGAAGGGTCTCGGCCCGAAACATCGACTGTACCTCTTCCTAGAGATGCTGCCTGACCTGCTGCGTTCACCAGCAACTTTTATGTGTGTTGTTAAAAGAAGATATGAGGTTGCTTTGGCAAGTAAGGTGAAAATAAATCCAAAGGGTTTCTACAGTTATATTAATAGCAAAAGGATAGTGAGGGATAAAATTGGTCTCTTAGAGAATCAGAGTGGACGGCTATGTGCGGAGCCAAAAGAGATGGAGGAGATTTTGAACAATTTCTTTTCTTCAGTATTCACTAAGGAGAAGGATATTGAATTGTGTAAGGTAAGGGAAACAAGTAGGGTAGTTATGGAAACTATGATGTTTAAAGAAGAGAAAGTGCTGGCACTTTTAAGGAATATAAAAGTAGATAAGTCTCCGAGTCCTGACAGAATATTCCCTAGGACCTTGAGGGAAGTTAGTGTGGAAATAGCAGGGGCTCTGACAGAAATATTTCAAATGTCATTAGAAACGGTGATGGTGCCGGAGGATTGGCGTATTGCTCATGTGGTTCCATTGTTTAAAAAGGGTTCTAAGAGTAAACCTAGCAATTATCGGCCTGTGAGTTTGAGGTCAGTGGTGGGTAAATTGATGGAAAGTATTCTTAGAGATGGTATATTTAATTATCTGGATAGACAGGGTCTGATTAGGAACAGTCAACATGGATTTGTGCGTGGAAGGTCATGTTTAACAAATCTTATTGAATTTTATGAAGAGGTTACTAAGAAAGTTGACGAAGGTAAAGCGGTGGATGTTGTCTATATGGACTTCAGTAAGGCCTTTGACAAGGTTCCACACGGAAGGTTGGTTAGGAAGGTTCAATTGTTAGGTATTAATATTGAAGTAGTAAAATGGATTCAGCAGTGGCTGGATGGGAGACACCAGAGAGTAGTGGTGGATAACTGTGTCAGATTGGAGGCCGGTGTCTAGTAGTGTGCCTCAGGGATCTGTACTGGGTCCAATGTTGTTTATCATATATATTAATGATCTGGATGATGGGGTGGTAAATTAGATTCGTAAGTATGCAGATGATACTGAGATAGGTGGCGTTGTGGATAATGAAGTAGGTTTTCAAAGCTTGCAGAGAGATTTAGGCCAGTTAGAAGATCGGGCTGAAAGATGGCAGATGGAGTTTAATGCTGAAAAATGTGAGGTGTTACATTTTGATAGGACTAATCAAAATAGGACATACATGGTAAATGGTAGGGCATTGAAGAATACTGTAGAACAGAGGGATCTAGGAATAATGGTGCATAGTTCCCTGAAGGTGGAATCTCATGTGGATAGGGTGGTGAAGAAAGCTTTTGGTATGCTGACCTTTATAAATCAGAACATTGGGTATAGGAGTTGGGATGTAATGTTGAAATTGTATATGGCATTGGTAAGGCCAAATTTGGAGTATTGTGTACAGTTCTGGTCACCAAATTATAGGAAAGATGTCAATAAAATTGAGAGAGTACAGAGAGGATTTACTAGAATGTCGCTTGGGTTTCATCTCCTAAATTACAGAGAAAGGTTGAACAAGTTGGGTCTATATTCTTTGGAGCGTAGAAGGTTGAGGGGGGACGATAGAGGTATTTAAAATTATGAGGGGGATAGATAGAGTTGACGTGAATAGGCTTTTTCCATTGAGAGTGGGGGAGATTCAAGCAAGAGGACATGAGTTGAGAGTTAAAGGGCAAAAGTTTAGGGGTAACATGAGGGGGAACTTCTTTACTCAGAGAGTGGTGGCTGTGTGGAACGAGCTTCCAGCAGAAGTGGTTGAGGCAGGTTCGATGTTGTCGTTTAAAGTTAAACTGGATAGATATATGAACAGGAAAGGAATGGAGGGTTATGGGCTGAGTGCAGGTCGGTGGGACTAGGTGAGAGTAAGAGTTCGGCACGGACTAGAAGAGCCAAGATGGCCTGTTTCCGTGCTGTAATTATTATATAGTTATATGGTTAAAAGGGATAATGGTCATGGGGGATTTCAATATGTACAGAATATTGGGGAAATCAGGTTGGTGCTGGATCCCAAGAGAGGGAATTGTAGATCCCTACAAGATGGCGTTTTGGAGCAGCTTGTGCTCAAAACCTCTATGGAAAAGGCAATTCTGGATTTGGTGCTATGTAATGAACCAGATTTGATTAGGGAATTTAAGGTAAAGGAACTCTTAGGAGGCAGTGATCATAATATGATATAATTCACCCTTCAGTTTGATAGGGAAAAGATAAAGTCAGATGTATCAGTATTGCAGTGGAGTGAAGGGAATTATAGAGGCATGAGAGAAGAGCCAGCCAAAACTGATTGGAAGAGGACACTCACAGGGAATAAGATAACTAAACAAGCCATAAGGAGAGAAAAGATGAAATATGAAGGTAAGCTGCCAATAATATAAAACAGGATACAAGTACTTTTTTTCAGTTGTACAAAGAGTAAAAGGGAAGTGAGAGTGTATATCAGACTGCTAAAAATGATACTGGTGAGGTAGCAAAATGGTAAATGAACTTCCTAACTTCATCCCTTCACAAACAGAATGCCGGAAAATAGAGAGCTTCACGGGCAGAAGAGTGTCGTTGCTTTTACTCGGGAGAAGCTGAAATGTCTAAAGGTAGATGGGTCACCTTGACCAGATGGACTACACCACAAGGTACTGAAAGAGGTAGTTGAAGAGATTATGCAGGCATTAATTGTGATCTTTGAAGAATCACTAGATTCCTGAGGACCAGAAAATTGTAAATGGTCCTTTAAGAAGGGAGTGGGGCAAAAATAAGGAAACCATAGGCCAGTTAGCCTGCCTTTAGTGTTTGGGAAGATGCTGGAGGCCATTATTAAGGATGATGTTTCAGGTACTTGGAGGCACATGATAAATTAGGCCAAAGTCAGCATGGTTTCCTCAAGGGAAAATCTTGCCTGACAAATCTGTTGGAATCCTTTAAGGAAATAACAATCAGGATAGACAACGGAGAGTCATTAGATGTTGTTGATTTGGCCAAGGGAATCGCAGCGTTAGTAGCTGAGGCTGATGAAACTACGACAGAGGAGGATGGGGAGGTACCGGTGCTGAACATGGGGCCTGTCCTCGCAGAGAGCTGCTGAATAGTAACAGTAATGGCTGCCACGATTCTGGCTGTGTGTTGTGAGTTGCTCAACTGTGGTTGTGAGTGCTGACATCTTCTCTTTCATCTGGGAATAGACTTGCCGCCTGAGTGTATTGTCGCACTGCGAGAGTCACTTCTACCAACTCAGCCTCCGCTGACTTTAACTTCTCCCCCACCTGACAACAAAACTCAGTGCTGGTTTCAGCTGCTCTCTCTCCAGTGGCTCAAGTCTTGGTGGCAAGAGTTCAGAGATGGCCCAACTGCAGCGGGAGAGATACAGACACGGAACCAACAGTTGGTTAGGCTTTAATAAGGACTGTATTGAACTAAAGAGAATAATAAACTCTAGGCCAACAGGGCTGCTAACTAAACACTCACAAACTAACTAAAGCCTAATGTCATTACTGCAGCTTGAAAGCAGTGACTTAGAATTAAACTAAAACCTCTCCTTTAACAGTGTCTAACACAATCTGTCTTTCCCAGAACAAGGATTAAAGTAAGCTGTGCTTCGATCAAGACTTGACAAGACTGAACCAAAAGGAAGAGAGTTAAACACAGCTACAAAGAAACCTTAATTGGCTGGAATGTGCGTGGTTGCTGACTCCTTTTAGCCGCCCGCCTGCAAGAGTGCCTGGATTCTGCGGCAGTGCCACTGTAGTAAGAAGATAATGGAATTTGTGGATGATTCAAAGATAGGTGAAGGGTCAGGTAGTGTTGAGGAAGCAGGGAGCTTGCAGAAGGACTTGGATAGATTAGGAGAATGGATAAAGTGACAGATGCAATATAGTGTTGGGAATTGTATGGGCATGCACTTTGGTAGAAGGAGTAAAGGCGTAGACTATTTTCTAAACAGGAAGAAAACTCAGATTTCAGAGGTGCAAATGACTTGGGAGTCCTCATGCAGAATTCCCTAAAGGCTAATTTGCAGGTTGTGTGGATGGTAAAGAAGGCAAATGCAATGTTACCATTCATTTTGAGAAGACTAGAATATAAAAGCAAAGACATACAGTAATGCTGAGACTTTATAGGGCGTTGGTCAGACCGCACTTAGAATGTTGTGGGGAAGACTAGGACCAGCATGCACAGCCTCAAAGTAGAGGGAAGTCCAATTAGAACAGAGATGAAGAGGAATTTCTTTAGCTAAAAGGTAGTGAGACTGTAGAGTTTATTATCACGGACAACTGTGGAAGCCAAGTCATTGAGTATATTTAAAGCAGGGGCTGTTCGGTTCTTGATTAGTAAGGGCGTCAAAGGTTATGGGGAGAAGGCAGGAGGATAGGGTTGAGAGGGAAAATAAATTAGCCATGATGAACAGGTGGAGCTGACTCAATGGGCCAAATGGCCTAATTCTTATGGTCTTATGGAATACCCTTCCTGTTAGATGATAAGGGGGCAGGAAGGGTGACCATGGAAGAAGCGTGTGTTTTCCACAAAGCTCAGAAACAAAACTGCCATGTTGGCAAGTAGTGACAAACTTGGGAATTATTTATTTATTATTAACTTTTGGAAGTGGTGAGCAAAATGGAATGGGGAGGTCATTATGTTAATAAAGCATTAGATAAAGGCAAAAGAGGGGAAGGAGGGTGAACCTCAACCCCGGCCCCCACCTTAGATGCAAGGTAGCTTTCCTTTAATTTGCTGGATCACTAGATGATGGTCAAGTGACAGAGACTCTGCCCCAAACTATCCTTCTCACATGGTGGAGAGTTGCCCACTGACTCACTCATCATCACTGCATGACAGAATTTACAGAACATTCAGCTCGTTTAGTGCACAATACAAAAGGAGCCCTGCACCATGATAAAATCACAAGGAAGATGCACCAGTCTCATTACTTTTTCAGGAGGTTCAGTTTGTCACTGGACATTCTAACAATCTACAAAGATACTGTTGGAAGTTTCCTGACTGGTCATCATGGTCTGATATGGCAATTCAAATGCATGAAGACATAAGAGAGAGGTGTGTACTCTGCCGGAAACATCTTTCTCCACCATCGGTAGCACCCACTGGAAGCATTGCCTCAAGAAAGCAACTTCCATCATCAATGGTCCACACTGTCCAGGCCATGCCATCTCCTTGCAGCTGCCATCAGGCAAGAGGTTCAGAAGTCCGAAGTCCCAGACCAACAGGTTCAACAGTATGTACTTCCCATCACCCATTCCCTTCAACAATATCTACTTCCCGTCACCCATTCCGTTCAATGATATCTACTTCCTGTCACCCATTCCATTCAACGATATCTACTTCCCGTCACCCGTTCCCTTCAACAATATCTACTTCCCGTCACCCATTCCGTTCAACGATATCTACTTCCCATCACCCGTTCCCTTCAACAATATCTACTTCCCGTCACCCATTCCGTTCAACAATATCTACTTCCCATCACCCGTTCCCTTCAACGATATCTACTTCCCATCACCCGTTCCCTTCAACAATATCTACTTCCCGTCACCCATTCCGTTCAATGATATCTACTTCCTGTCACCCATTCCATTCAACGATATCTACTTCCCGTCACCCATTCCGTTCAATGATATCTACTTCCCGTCACCCATTCCGTTCAATGATATCTACTTCCCGTCACCCATTCCCTTCAACAATATCTACTTCCCGTCACCCATTCCGTTCAATGATATCTACTTCCTGTCACCCATTCCATTCAACGATATCTACTTCCCGTCACCCGTTCCCTTCAACAATATCTACTTCCCGTCACCCATTCCGTTCAATGATATCTACTTCCTGTCACCCATTCCATTCAACGATATCTACTTCCCGTCACCCATTCCGTTCAATGATATCTACTTCCTGTCACCCATTCCATTCAACGATATCTACTTCCCGTCACCCGTTCCCTTCAACAATATCTACTTCCCATCACCCGTTCCCTTCAACAATATCTACTTCCCGTCACCCATTCAATTCAACGATATCTACTTCCCATCACCCATTCCGTTCAACAATATCTACTTCCCGTCACCCATTCCCTTTAACAATATCTACTTCCCATCACCCGTTCCCTTCAACAATATCTACTTCCCGTCACCCGTTCCCTTCAACAATATCTACTTCCCATCACCCGTTCCCTTCAACAATATCTATTTCCCGTCACCCATTCCCTTCAACAATATCTACTTCCTGTCACCCGTTCCATTCAACGATATCTACTTCCCATCACCCATTCCATTCAACAATATCTACTTCCCATCACCCGTTTCCTTCAACAATATCTACTTCCCGTCACCCATTCCGTTCAACGATATCTACTTCCCATCACCCGTTCCCTTCAACAATATCTACTTCCCGTCACCCATTCCGTTCAACAATATCTACTTCCCATCACCCGTTCCCTTCAACGATATCTACTTCCCATCACCCGTTCCCTTCAACAATATCTACTTCCCGTCACCCGTTCCCTTCAACAATATTTACTTCCCGTCACCCGTTCCCTTCAACAATATCTACTTCCCGTCACCCGTTCCCTTCAACAATATCTACTTCCCATCACGCGTTCCCTTCAACAATATCTACTTCCCGTCACCCATTCCGTTCAACAACATCTACTTCCCGTCACCCGTTCCCTTCAACAATATCTACTTCCCATCACCCGTTCCCTTCAACAATATCTACTTCCCGTCACCCGTTCCGTTCAACAATATCTACTTCCCGTCACCCATTCCGTTCAACAATATCTACTTCCCGTCACCCGTTCCGTTCAACAATATCTACTTCCCGTCACCCGTTCCCTTCAACAATATCTACTTCCCGTCACCCGTTCCCTTCAACAATATCTACTTCCCGTCACCCGTTCCGTTCAACAATATCTACTTCCCGTCACCCATTCCCTTCAACAATATCTACTTCCCGTCACCCGTTCCGTTCAACAATATCTATTTCCCGTCACCCGTTCCCTTCAACAATATCTACTTCCCGTCACCCATTCCGTTCAACGATATCTACTTCCCGTCACCCATTCCCTTCAACAATATCTACTTCCCGTCACCCGTTCCCTTCAACAATATCTACTTCCCGTCACCCGTTCCCTTCAACAATATCTACTTCCCGTCACCCATTCCGTTCAACGATATCTACTTCCCGTCACCCATTCCGTTCAACAATATCTACTTCCCGTCACCCGTTCCCTTCAACAATATCTACTTCCCGTCACCCGTTCCCTTCAACAATATCTACTTCCCGTCACCCGTTCCAATCAACAATATCTACTTCCCGTCACCCGTTCCCTTCAACAATATCTACTTCCCATCACCCATTCCATTCAACAATATCTACTTCCCATCACCCGTTCCCTTCAACAATATCCACTTCCCATCACCCGTTCCCTTCAACAATATCTACTTCCCATCACCCATTCTGTTCAACAATATCCACTTCCCATCACCCATTCTGTTCAACAATATCTACTTCCCGTCACCCGTTCCCTTCAACAATATCTACTTCCTATCACCCATTCCGTTCTTGAACCAATTGACAAGACCCAAATCACTATGACAATTTTGATCACTCTTCCCTAAAATGGACTTCTTATTTGTTCTAATTCTGTTCTTTCATGTAAAAATTATTTATGTATTTGCTGTGAATGCTGCTTATCCTGTGAGGTTGCTGCAAGTAAGTTTTCCCTTGCACCTGTGCAAACATTTACTTGGGTACATGACAATAAACTTTGCTTTAACTCTGAGTCTTGTGAAAATATTTCACTACCAATGCCCATGTGCCTGATTAAGTTCTTAATATTTCCTGTGTTTGAAGTCATTTCTCTATTTTTTACAGTTAAAATCAAAGTTCAAAGTTCAAAATTTACTTTGAACTTTGAAAATATTACAGAAACATTCAATTGGTAATCTGAAATAGTTGATTTTTCACACTAAAAAGTAAATGTTGGTATGTAATTATTCACCATTTTCTGGCTTAACTTGAGTGTGTTGCTTTTACGGAGGCCACTTTATGAATTCTGATGTAACAGGGCTCTGTAAGCCTGCTGTTTCACCCTGTCCCATCGACTTCACTCTAAGAGACGTGGTGAATAAACTCACTCGTGCAATTCGGAAGCTGTAACCAGAAGAGGAAACATTGCGCAGAACAAATAAATGCAGGGGAAACTAATAAACTGATGACAAGTTGGAAGATAAATACTATGATGGTACTAGAGATCGATTTGATCTTCTGAGCTAGCCAGGTAGAGGGAGCAGAAAGTTGCTCAGGTTCAGTCTCCTGTTCGGAATGATTTGGATGCTAAAGTGTTCAAAGTTTGAGCTTCACAGTTCAATATTCAAGATTGTTAATTGTCGTTCTTCAATACACAAACGTAAAGGAGAATGAAATGTTTGTTACTCTGGATCTAATGCAGCATAAAAAAACACACAATAGAAAAAAAGCAGAAACACGCTAACTACAAATATCAACGCAATCCTATGAAACACCGTGTACAGATAAGTGTGATATACATGACTGGTTGTAAAGTGATGCTCAGTGATGTGTATCTACAGTACTGATGGGGTGGTGGGGTGGGGTGGTGGAGTGGGGTTTGTGGGTGGAGGTGTTGATCAACCTAACAGTTTAGGGAAAGGAACCGCTTGTGAGTCTGGGGATCCTGGTGTGGATGCTTTCCTGATGAGAGTGGGACAAACAGGCCATGAGCAGCGTGACCAGGATCCTTCGTGATACTGCTGCCTCTTCTGGCAACTTTCTGTTTAAATGTCCTGATGACGTGTGGGGGGTGCCAGTGATGCATTAGGCAGTTTAAACCGCATGTTGTTGAGTCTTTCTCTTCAGCACAGTGAAGTTTTGGAAAGTGACAGGAAGGGTGCCTGTTCCTCAGTATTCAGCAATTCAGCTTTGCTTGTTTAAATGTCAATTCATAAACAAGTTGGAGCTTGGTTAGATGAAGCAACATCAGTGGAAAGAGAAAGACAGCTAACACTTCAGACCAATGGCTTCTCATCAGACTTTCGAAATGAAGTAAAAACAAAGTTTTGGTTTGGGCCATCGTTTATCAACCCTTTGGCTAATGCACTAGGAGAAGGTGTCAGTGATAGGACACACAGTTTGCCCCACTACTCATTCACTCCCCTCTCCCATTCACATGCACTCACAGAATCACAGAATGAGTGCATCACCAAAGGAAGTTATCGGGCAGAGTGAAATCTGTACCAACTTATACAGCCATATAAGACCTTAGTTCAACCCCTCTGTGTTGATTTCTGGTTACCTCACTACAGGAAGGATGTGGATACTATAGAGAGAGTGCAGAGGAGATTTACAAGGATGTTTCCTGGATTGGACAGCATGCCTTAAGAAAGCAGGTTGAGTGAACTCGGCCTTTTCTCCTTGGAGCGATGGAGGACGAGAGGTGATCTGATAGAGGTGTATAAGATGATGAGAGGCATTGATCGTGTGGATAGTCAGAGCCTTTTTCCAGGGCTCAAATGGCTAACGTGAGGGGGCATAGTTTTAAGGTACTTGGAATTAGGTACAAGGGGAATGTCAGGGGTAAGTTTCTTACCCAGAGAGTGGTGAGTCTGTGGAATACACTGCCAGTGACAGTCATAGAGGCCGATACAATAGGGTCTTTTCAGAGACTGTCAGATAGGTACATTCAATGCTTCGGAAAATAGAGGGCTATGCAGTAGGGAAATTCTAGGCAGTTTCTGGAGTACGTTACATGGTCGGAACAACATTGTGGGCCGAAGGGCCTGTAATGTGCTGTAGATTTCTATTTTCTATGTTTATGCAAGGAAATCTAGCAAGTCCCATTAACCCAATCCTCTCCCCAAACCCAACTAACTCTCTCCTTTATCCACTCCCATTTCAAAGTTCAAAGTACATTTATTATCAAAGTACACGTACTGTATGTCACAATGTACAACCCTGAGGTTCATCTTCTTGCAGCATTCACAAAGAAACACAATAGAATCAATGAAAACAGCCAATACGAACAAACAACCAACATGCAAAAGTTAACAAGTGTGCAAATACAAAAAAAATGAGAAAAAAGTAATAACAAAAATAATATATAAATAAGCAACAAATATTGAGAACATGAGATGAAGAGTTTGTAAAAGTAAATCCATAGGTTATGGAATCAGTTTAGTGCTGGGATGACTGCAATTATTCCTTCTGGTTTAAGAGCCTGGTGTTTGAGGGGTAATAACTGTTCCTGAACCTGGTGGTGTGGGACCTGAGGCTCCTGTACATCCCTCGTGATGGCAGCAGTGAGAAGACAGCATGGCCTGGATGGTGGGGGTCCCTGACGATGGATGCTGCTTTCCTGTGACAGCACTCCCGATAAATGTGCTCGGTGCTGGGGAGGTCTTTATCTGTGATGGACTGGGCCCTATGTATTTCTCAACACTACAATCGATTCATCCTCCATGATTACTCCTAAATGCAGCTCCTGCTATGCTAAAGCAAAATCCTTGGAATATTTTTTACTTGTTATCGATCACCTTCCACTTACGGGAACAGTTTCTCTCTGACCATATCTTTTATGATTTGAAACTTCCTGGGATGTCCTTGCAAGGCCCTTTCCAAAGAGAATAATGTCACTTCTCTAATCCTGTCACTTCACTAACACCCTTCATTCCTGAAAGCATCACAGTCAATCTCTTCTGGATTTCTCCAAAATCTTCACACCTTTCAGGCAGCAAACACAATGGCTGTGAACCAGTGATTTATAAAGACTCAATGTTTTTGTGTTGTTCTATGTCTCTGTTTACATATAGAGCCCAGAATCTGAATGATATGTTAACATTTTCTTATTCAACCCTGCCACTTTCAATGAACTATGCACGTGTAGCCCCAGATCCCTGCCCTTGTAACACACTCAAAATGCTGGAGGAACTCAGCAGGCCAGGCAGCGTCAATGGAAAAGAGTACAGTCGATGCTTCGGGCCGAGACCCTTCCCTTGTACCCCCTTTTAGACCTTTCCCCTCCTATTTCTCTAAACACAGGAGGCTGTAGCTGGAATCTAGAGCAGAAAGCAAACCACTGAAACTCCGGTCGGCATGAACATCAAGTTCTCCCATTCCTGGTAACCTGCATCCATTTCTTTCTGTTTCTCATCTTCCCAGCATATCCAACCACATTCTCTTTTCCCTCCAATGCCCATGACCCACTTACTCCTCCCACGCCTCCCACCCTGTCCACTTTAGCTCCTTCACTTTAGTTTCATGGTGCACCTTCCTCTCTAGTCACACTCCATCACATGCAGTCCTTTCTCACCTTCCAGCCTCTGTTGTTATTTGCACCCTCACCTCCTTCACCTTCAACCCTCCTCACCTGGTTCCACCTCCCCCTCCCCACTTTACACTGCATATCACCTTTCAGTCCTGAAGAAGGGTCTCAATTTGAAACACTTACTGTCTGCCTTTCTCCACAAATGCTGCCTGACCCTTTGAATTCTCCCCAGCAGTTTCTTTTTTCTCGCTCTGTTTTATGCTGTCTGTTTTCACTCTTCTTATCCGAACATAATGCTTCACATTTCCACTATGAAATTCCATCTGTCACCTACCCACTCCTTCTACCAGCCAGTCCAATCTCTGGCCTGGTTCTCGCAAGCCACCTTACCCTCGGTGTTGTGCTCTGCAAAAGGGTGTCAGGATTGTGCTGCGGTCAGTGTGAAGCTGTTAGCCGAGTTCAGCTCCAACGTCATCTGTAAGGATGTTCTCCCTGTGTGTGCTCTGGCTTCCTCTCACAGTCCAAAGACTTATCGGCTACGTGGGTCATGGGTCATTGCAAATTGCCCTGTGATTAGGCTTGGGTTAAATAGGTGGGTTTCTGTGTGGTGTGGATCATTGGGCTGGAATGCTGTATTTCTAAATAATATTAATAACATGCCTGCCCAGGTCAGCTGGTTCCACCATGGGTACAGATCTCCGGGCTATCAATGACAACTGCAAGGGACAATGTCACAGAAAGGCAACATCATTATCAAGGACCCCACCATCTAAACAATGCTGCCATGAGGTGGGATATCTGGGTACAGGTGCCTGAATTCTCTCACCTAAAGGTTCAACAACTACCTCCTCACAGTTGTCAGCTCCTTCCCCAGTCTGAAGTACCCTGACACTGTTTCAACATTGGTCCACTGACACTTCAGCCATTTACAAAGGAAAGCCATTGATTGAAGGCCTCTTCAACAGCTGGATCCTTATCTTCACTCTTTTGTTTCGGGATGTTCCCTGTTGTCCCTCATATAATGCCCACCCTTCTCACAGTCTAGCTTGCTGATGCACCAAGTGTGCATTGTAGATTTCAGCATTCCAGTATCTTTCCCAGCTGGTGATAAACGGTGTGACGGAAATTCAGTCCAGTAGGGTAATATATTTCAGCTAGTGTCAAATCTTTTCATGGCAAGGGTCTCAGAAAATATTTTAAAACCAAAATTTAAAAAAAACAAAGTGATGAAAGATCACAACTCTTTCAATCAGCATTCATCAGCCCAAATAACATAAGGACATAGAACTGACACAACTGTTCCCTCTAAGCACTGTCTAGTGTCTAATGGCCACATGAGTGAACACGTCTGTCTTCTGCTCCAGTCCCAAATAAGTGATCCCAGCTATATCCTCAATTTACTTCTGCTTTTTAAGAATTGTGCCATAGAAGTAGCTGTCTCGATTAACTAGAATATCTGCCGTATACACAAACACAGACAGTGATGCACACATACATACAAGCACACACAAACACACTCACACACACACCAACACACACATACACACACAGACACACATATACACACACACAAACACAAACGCACACACACATTCTCACACACACACACACTCACACACATGCACACGCACACATACACACACTGACACACGCACACATACACACACTGACACACACACACACATTCACACGCAAACACACACACACATACACTCACACAGACACATACACATACATACACTCACACACACACACATAGACACATACATACACACTAACACACTCACATACACATACACACAAACACACAAACACACACACACACTCACACACACACATACACGCACAAATACGCACACACACAGTCACACACACATATAAACACACTCATGCACACACAGACACACACACATGCTCATACAAACACACTCACACACAAATATAAACACACTCATACACACAGACACGCTCACACACAAACACACTCGCACACACACACACACACACACACACACACATTATATATGTAACAAGCACAAAATGCTGGAAGCCAGGCAGCATCTATGAAAAAGAGTACAGTCGACGTTTCAGGCCAAGACTGGAAAAAAAGATCAGAAGACAGAACAAGAAGTTGGTGGGGAGGGGAGGGAGAAACACAAGGTGATCGGTGAAACTGGGAGGGGGAGGGTTGGAGTAAGGAGCTGGGAAGGTGATTGGTGAAAGAGGTACAGGGCTGGAGAAGGGGGAGTCCGATAGGGGAGAACAGAAGGAGATGGAAAAAAGGATGTGGTGAGGAGAACCAGAGGGGATGGGCAGGCAAGGGTATAAGGAAGGGAGGGAAAAAGGAATGGGGAATGGTGAAGAGGGTGCAATGAGAAACATAGAAACATGGAAATCTGCAGCACATTACAGGCCCTTTGGCCCACAACCTACAATTACTGGAAGGTTTGGAAATCAATGTTCATGCCATCAGGTTGGAGGCTACCCAGATGGAATATAAGGTGTTGCTTTTCCAGCCTGAGTGTGGCCTTAACATGCCAGTAGAGGAGGCCATGGTCTGACATGTCGGAATGGGAATGGGAAGTGGAATTAAAATGGGTGGCCACTGGGAAATCCTGCTTTTTCTGGTGGTTGGAACATGGGTGCTCACCAACATACAGGAGGCCACACTGGGAGCACCGAACACAGTATATAACCCCAACAGATTCACAGGTGAAATGTTGCCTCACCTGGAAGGACTGTTTGGGTCCTGAATGGTAGTGAGGGAGGGAGTGTATTAGAGGCAGGTGAAGCACTTGTTCAGCTTGCAAGGATAAGTACCAGGAGGGAGATCAGTGAGGAGGGACAAATGGACAAGGGAGTCACGTAGTGAGTGATCCCTGCTGAAAGCAGAAAGTGAGGAGGAGGGAAAGTGAGGTGGTGGGATCCCATTGGAGGTGGCGGAAGTTACAGAGAATTATGTGCTGGATGCAGGGGCTGGTGGGGTGGTAGGTGAGGATAGGTGGCATTCCTCAGGGGTTAGCATTGAGACCACTAAATTTCACATTGTTTGTCAATGATTTGGATATTGGAATTGATGGCTTTGTGGCAAAGTTTGCAGATGATACGAAGATAGGTGGATGGGTAGGTAGTGCTGAGGAAGCAATGCGATTGCAACAGGACAGACAAATTGGGAGAATGGGCAAAAAAGTGGCAGATGGAATACAGTGTTGGGAATTGTAAGAGAATGCATTTTGGTAAAAGGAACAATAGTGCAGACTATTATCTAAATGGGGAGAAGATTCAAACATCGTGCAAGACTCCCAGAAGGTTAATTTACAGGTTGAGTCTGTGGTAAAGAAGGCAAATGCAATGTTGGCATTTATTTCAAGAGGAATAGAATATAAAAGCAAGGAGATAATGTTCAGGCTTTATAAGACAATATTCAGGCTGCACTTGGAATATTGTCAACAGTTTTGGGCCTCATATCTCAGAAAGGATATGTTGTCATTGGAGAGTCCAGAGGAGTTTCAGGAGGATGATTCCAGAATTGAAGGGGTTAACATATGAGGAGCGTTTGGTAGCTTTCTCTTTGTTCTGTTTCATGCCCTTTTACTCCACAGTCTTCAATTTTGATGTTAAGCTTACCACCTGACAATTTATTATGCAGCTCCGAATCAGACACCTTTTGAACATTCGTACGTATCACAACAGCTGCATTTCCCTCACCATCCCAGATGCTGTCCCAGTGCTGCTCACTGATGTCTATTCCTTTTTGTGTATGTTCTTCCCCTTCCAATGTCTGAAACTCTACAGATTCCACACCCATGCAACAGGAGGTCCCTGGTCGTAACATGGATCCACATGCCTGTTGTTGCTGGCAAACAAGAGGTGTTACCAGGTTCTTCTCGAAGGATGGCCTTCTTGGCAAGGTGGAGAGGCCTAAGAGTTCCTCAGTTCCCAAGAGTTGAGCCATCTAGAGCGTAGCTCAGAGTAGGGTCACTCATGGCAGGAGCACGGGAGGGTGGAGGCTCCAGACAAAGAGCGATCCAAACAAAACCTCAACAGTGGAGCTGGTGCAAGATGATGACACCACAATGGCAGTGAAGATTGAAGAAGGCTGCAACTGTGAAGGGTTCCCAGTCGTCTTGCACCCTACACCACCTGATCCTGACCCTGTTCTGTCAAGGATCGTGAGATGGCTGCCTGTGCGTCAGCCTTCCCAGGTGAAACTAAGTTATGCACAGGTGTTCTCCATTAAGGAAATAACCCCTTAGGAGAACATCATACTCAACTTCACCCTGAAATCAAATCCACACTGAAATTTGACAAGGAAAAACTGAAGTCAGCTGTATCAATTTTATAGTGGAGTAAAGAGAATTACAGAGGCATAAGAAAGGAGTTGGCCAGAATTGATTGGAAAATAACACTGGCAGGGATGATGGCAGAGCAGAAAATGGCTGGAATTTCTGGAAGCAATTCAGAAGGCACAGGATATGTACATCCTAAAGAGAAAGTAGTATTCTAAGGGCAAGATGACACAACCATGGTTAACAAGAGATGTCAAAGCCAACATAAAAGCCATAGAGAGGGCATATAATAGAGCAAAAATTAGTGTGAAGTTCGAGAATTGGGAGGCTTTTAAAAACCAAAGGAAGGAAACTAAAAAAGTCATTAAGAAGGTAAAGATGGACTTATTTCATAATTTACTGGCATAATTTACATATTACTATTTAACTATTTATGGTTCTATTACTATTTATTACTTATGGTGCAACTGTAATGAAAACCAATTTCCCCGGGATCAATAAAGTATGACTATGACTATGACTATGACTATGACTATGACTATGATTAAACACAATTTCCAGTTTAATCTACTGAATTTGGAACCCTTCAGACAAATAGAAACAGCTCAGAAAGTTCAGCAGTTCACACACTGTACGTGGAAAGAGAAATAATTTGTCTATTTTTTATTTGTTTAGGGATACAACATGGTATCAGGCCCTTCCAACCCAACAAGGCCGGTAACAGGCCCACCCGGCCCAATGAGCTCAGTATCAGGCCCTTCCAGACCAATGAGCCCAGTAACAGGCCCACCCGGCCCAATGAGCCCGGTAACAGGCCCTTCCGGCCTAGTGAGCCAGGTAACAGGCCCACCCAACCCAATGAGCCCAGTAACAGGCCCACCTGGCCCAATGAGCCCGATAACAGGCCCACCCGGCCCAATGAGCCCGGTAACAGGCCCACCCAGCCCAATGAGCCCAGTCCTAAAAGGACATTGAAGCTTTGGACACTACCTCACTTTTTTAATATATAGTATTTCTGTTTTTTGCACATTTCTAAAAATTCTATTCAATATATGTAATTGATTTACTTGTTTATTTATTATTATGTTTTGTTTTATTTATTATTTTTTCTCTCTGTCTGCTAGATTATATATTGCATTGAACTGCTACTGCTAAGTTCACAAATTTCATGTCACATGCCAGTGATAATAAACCTGATTCGGATTCTGATAGATAGATAGATAGATAGATAGATTGACAGACAGACAGATAGGTAGATGGATACATAGATAAAGGTC
Source organism: Mobula hypostoma (assembly GCF_963921235.1). Classification (NCBI taxonomy): domain Eukaryota; kingdom Metazoa; phylum Chordata; class Chondrichthyes; order Myliobatiformes; family Myliobatidae; genus Mobula; species Mobula hypostoma. Next base: position 2,538,251 of record NC_086115.1, read on the forward strand.
CTGAAAATGGTCTCAGCCCAGAACGCCAACTCTTTATTCCTCTACCTGCTGTTTGTATGTGTGTTGCTCTGCATTTCCGATTGTCTTTTTTTAACATTGTTAATGTTCAGGAAAGATCACAGACCTGAAACATCTACTGATTTTCTTTTTATAGATACAGCTTGAGTGTTTCCATCATTTTCTACTTTTATTTCAGGTTTTCAATTTTGTTTCATTCTCATTAGGAAGCTCTCTAAGGCAGATAGGATCTCTAGATAGGACGAGGTTCAAACCTGCCTCTACTTAAAATAACACAGACAGGTTCTGAGTGCTGGGTTGGTAGCAAGGTGTGCTGGAAGTGAGGAGCCTGCTAACATAACCCCTGGTTATTTCTGACTAACCACCGATTATGGACGCGGAAAAATGAAAATCTCTACCACATCTCGTAGATCTACACCACATCAAAGTTTTGCAGAATAACCAAACGTTGTTTAGCAGGATTATGTTTCAAGCTTGTCAGCTGCTGGTGATTTCTCAGTAGGGAATCAGAGCTGCTTTGCATTGCCTAAGTACAACACAGAACATCATGAAACCACTGATGAACTAGTCACACATTGTTTTTTCACAGATAATCTTCTTGGAATTTCAGCCGTGTAGAAACAGTTCATTCATTTCAGGTGGTTTTAACCCCACCTACTTAACTGAAGTCTTCTCTCATGAGTTCCACAAGAGTCAAACTAATAGCTTGCTTTTCAACTGCTACCAAAGGCCAAAACTCCTCAACTTTGTTTCATCCTCGCGGAAATACACCACTCACTCAGGTCAGTATTAAAATGCCAGCCTAGTCCAAATTATGCCATTGTTACCTCCTGCGCATCAATTAAAAAGAAACCCACAGGGCTTGACCAACTCATCACGACAACAGGATCTGACAGTGAGTAATACGAGTGATTTTAAACCCCTGCCTACTGGTTTCTGTTGAGCGAATAAGGTTAAAGCTGCCTTGAATTAATGACTTGCTTCTGCAAGCATCAACTTCCCATATGCCATATTATCTATGAAAATTCACAGTGACTAATTTATGATGTGAGGGGACAAGTCAAGTTTTGCAGATGAGCCAGTCTATACATAATTTTTCTGCAGAATAGCCAATCTGCGGCATATAAAATTCTCAGAAATGATGTGAAAGCTATAGAGTACCGCAGACTGCACAAGTTTCATGGGGGAAGTGTTTGTCAAGTCATAGAATGAATCAGGACAGGCAAGCGATTAATCATTTACTTGTGATTAGCACACAAACCAGCATGATGAAACTCTTCATAATTCATCAACTACATTGAATTTACAGCTCAAATATAAATTGCTTGGTCAAACTGCAGGGTACCTTCTTTTTCTTTCTTCCTCAAAAATATGTCTAATAAATACATAGAGCATAGAATGTAGAACATAGAACATACAACATACAACATACAACATAGATACATAAACACAGGTGTAGAACATAGGTACGTAGAACAGAGAGTACGGGAAAATAGAGCACAGGGACCCATGATGTTGTGCTGAACTAACTCAACTAGTGAGTTCTAAACCTGTTCTGCTGCCATGGACACACCAGGAGTTCCATAAGTTTTCCTCGTGTGAGCAAGATCCACTTGGAAAACAAAACTTTCTCTGGAACACTTTGTAGGATTTCTCATTAATATCGATGGTTATTGGAAAACTCTTTGATATTAAAGTTTTAGACATTTAACAGGAGATTATGAATGTAGAGTACTATCACTCACTCAGTTTGGATTAAATGTCATTATCTGGATGACATTCATGTATAGTTCTGTTGCCATGGCTCTATGTAAATCTTTGAGCATTACAGAAAGGGCAGGATGGGGATGGATAAATTGGAACAGCCAAAATGAGCAGGATTCTTCCTTCTGTATTCAAAAATAAAATTCAAGAGAAACAGGTAACAGGAAACAATAGAAAATAGACACAACTGGGCATGCTGGGTATAGACATCACCGGGCATGCTGGGTATAGACATCACCGGGCATGCTGGGTATAGACACCACTGGGCATGCTGGGTATAGACACAACTGGGCATGCTGGGTATAGACATCACTGGGCATACTGGGTATAGACACAACTGGGCATGCTGGGTATAGACACCACTGGGCATGCTGGGTATAGACATCACCGGGCATGCTGGGTATAGACACCACTGGGCATGCTGGGTATAGACACCACCGGGCATGCTGGGTATAGACATCACCGGGCATGCTGGGTATAGACATCACTGGGCATGCTGGGTATAGACATCACCGGGCATGCTGGGTATAGACATCACTGGGCATGCTGGGTATAGACATCACCGGGCATGCTGGGTATAGACACCACCGGGCATGCTGGGTATAGACATCACCGGGCATGCTGGGTATAGACACCACTGGGCATGCTGGGTATAGACATCACCGGGCATGCTGGGTATAGACACCACTGGGCATGCTGGGTATAGACACCACTGGGCATGCTGGGTATAGACATCACCGGGCATGCTGGGTATAGACACCACTGGGCATACTGGGTATAGACATCACCGGGCATGCTGGGTATAGACACCACTGGGCATGCTGGGTATAGATATCACTGGGCATGCTGGGTATAGACATCACTAGGCATGCTGGGTATAGACACCACTGGGCATGCTGGGTATAGACATCACCGGGCATGCTGGGTAGAGACACCACTGGGCATGCTGGGTATAGACACAACTGGGCATGCTGGGTATAGACACCACCAGGCATACTGGGTAGAGACACCACTGGGCATGCTGGGTATAGACACCACCAGGCATACTGGGTATAGACACCACTGGGCATGCTGGGTATAGACATCACCGGGCATACTGGTTATAGACATCACCGGGCATGCTGGGTATAGACATCACCGGGCATACTGGGTATAGACATCACCGGGCATACTGGGTATAGACACCACCAGGCATACTGGGTAGAGACACCACCGGGCATGCTGGGTATAGACACCACCAGGCATACTGGGTATAGACACCACTGGGCATGCTGGGTATAGACATCACCGGGCATACTGGGTATAGACATCACCGGGCATACTGGGTATAGACATCACCGGGCATGCTGGGTATAGACATCACCGGGCATACTGGGTATAGACATCACCGGGCATACTGGGTATAGACACCACTGGGCATGCTGGGTATAGACATCACCGGGCATACTGGGTATAGACATCACCGGGCATACTGGGTATAGACATCACTGGGCATGCTGGGTATAGACATCACCGGGCATACTGGGTATAGACATCACCGGGCATACTGGGTATAGACACCACCGGGCATACTGGGTAGAGACACCACCGGGCATGCTGGGTATAGACACCACCAGGCATACTGGGTATAGACACCACCGGGCATGCTGGGTATAGACATCACCGGGCATACTGGGTATAGACATCACCGGGCATACTGGGTATAGACATCACCGGGCATGCTGGGTATAGACATCACCGGGCATACTGGGTATAGACATCACCGGGCATACTGGGTATAGACATCACTGGGCATACTGGGTATAGACATCACCGGGCATACTGGGTATAGACATCACCGGGCATACTGGGTATAGACACCACTGGGCATGCTGGGTATAGACATCACCGGGCATACTGGGTATAGACACCACTGGGCATGCTGGGTATAGACATCACCGGGCATACTGGGTATAGACATCACTGGGCATACTGGGTATAGACATCACTGGGCATGCTGGGTATAGACATCACCGGGCATACTGGGTATAGACATCACCGGGCATACTGGGTATAGACATCACCAGGCATACTGGGTATAGACACCACTGGGCATACTGGGTATAGACATCACCGGGCATACTGGGTATAGACATCACCGGGCATACTGGGTATAGACACCACTGGGCATGCTGGGTATAGAGACCACCAGGCATACTGGGTATAGACATTACCGGGCATACTGGGTATAGACATCACCGGGCATACTGGGTATAGACATCACCAGGCATACTGGGTAGAGACATCACCGGGCATACTGGGTATAGACATCACCGGGCATACTAGGTGTCTCTAGCATTTTCTGCTTTATCCCATTTTTTGTATCGTTTTGAAATTTCAGAGAAGCTAAAGGAGAACAAGAACCCACATACTGAAGGTTTTATTAATAACTGAATGATACAGTTATGAATTAAAATCTTGTTTAGTTTTACATTATGTTTATATGGCAATAGGAACTGTGTGTGTGGTCATGGGTACTTTCATTCTACAAAATCCTGCAAATCATAAAACAATAAGGCATTGGAGAAAGATTAGTTCATTGGGTCCATTGAGTTTGCTCTGCCATTCCATTATGGCTGATTTATTTTTCCTCTCAACTCCATTCTCCTGCCTTCTCCCTGTAACCTTTAATGTCCTGACTAATCAAGGATCTGCACTTTAACAATATCCAATGACTTGGCCTCCACCGGCTCCACAGAATGACTTGGGACATAAAGGAGAACTCTAGCTGTGTGTAAGGGAAGATAATTCATTATTTCAGTTCAGTTCCCATTAAATTGTCATTATAAGTGTTTAGGTGCAGCATGGTAGCTATGGCAACGCTGCTGCAAGGTTGGGTTCAGTTCCCACTGCTGTCGGAAAGGAGCTGTACTTTCTCTCTGTGACTGCATGGCTTTCGTCTGGGGGCTCCAGCTTCCTCTCACACTCTACAGGAGTATAGGCACACCCGGACATGCTGGTTATAGACACTACTTGGCATGCTGAGTATGGACACCATCATTCTCCCTGTGACTGCATGGCTTTCCTCTGGGGGCTCCAGCTTCCTCTCACACTCTAAAGGATTATGGGCTAGTCGGCCAATTGGTCAGTGGACAGTGCGGGCTCGTTTGGCCAGACAGGGCTGTTCCCATCCTGAGTCTCCAAATAAAAGTACGGCTGAGTTAACAGGAAACTCGGTGGTTAAAATCTGGGGCAGTTTGACAGAAGATGCATCGTGCATTCTTATTTTCACTATTTCTGTCGAGATTTCCTTTGGTTCCTGATCTTATTTCTCAACATGGGAATCTAAATTAAAACACAATTAAACAGTAGCATTTTATTTTCTGGGAAAGTACCTCATCATGGGCAGTCAGTAACCCAGTTAGTTCCCAGTTCAGTCAGCCAAAAGCTGAGTGGGAGGTGAATTTGTGGAATTTGTTGCCACAGGCAGCTGTGGAGGCCGGGTTGTTGGGTACATTTAAGGCAGAGATAGATAGGTTTGTGGCTGGACATGGCATCAAAGGTTACGGGGAGAAGGCCGGGAACTGGGTTGAGGAGGAGAAGAAAAAAGGATCAGCCATGTTTGAATGGTGGAGCAGACCCAATGGGCTGAAGAGTATAATTCTGCTCCTATATTTTATGGTCTTATACATGCATATCTGCATGCTAGCTATTCCCTCACACCTTGTCAGTTTCAGCATCAACAAAAGGAAATCTTGGATGTGTGATTGAGGCTACGTCCACACTACGCCGGATAATTTTGAAAACGCTGGATTCGAGTAAAAACAACAGGTATACACACTAAGCGTTTTTCAAAATATCTCTGTCCACACTAACATGGATATTTGGGTGAATCTCCTCTACTGGGCGTGCGCAGGACACACAGAAAACAAGTGAAGAGGAAACGGTATAGTTTCAGTGCGCGTTTGTCCAGTTACAGAGTTGAAAAACTTAAAATGAATTGCTCTTGGCTCTCGCGCAGGAGGACTTAAAACTAAAAAAAAACAAATACTGGAGCGTATGGAAGCAACCGACAGGGAGTTCACGGACAGTATGATCCGGCTGACGACGAACATTGAAAAACTGATTAACTCTATTGCATAAATAAAGCACCTTGTTAAATGTATAAAACATGTCTGCATCAGAGTTATCTTGTATTTCCATACAATGTTACATTAGGCTGTTACACATCTATTGTCAGAGAAGTACTTGCATAAATAGGTAAACCACCTTCATACAAGCAAGGACAGAAAACAGGGCAAAGTGAGTATACTTATTTATTCAGTAAGCGATGGGTCAAAGTATTTGGTGAGTACATTTCTAACTCTTCTGGCTTCAGTCTCGTTGCCGTCTGTTCTGAAATTGTTAGGTTCTGCGAAGCACAGAATCAAATATCGCTGTGATGATTGTACGCTCTAGTATCAATTCTTCGGCGACAATAAAGTAGTAATAATAATAATAAGAAGAAGAAGAAAACAATGAAATGCCGGGCTGCCGCCATCTGTCATGACAGCGGTTTTAAAAAGCTTCGGTTACCCCGTACACACTGCAACGGATATTAGGCATTTTCAGATTTATTCACTCTGGAGACCGTTTCTGAAAATCTCCATTTTCCGGGACTGAAAACGCCGTTTTAGTGTGGACAGAAGGTCAAAACGAAGAGAAAAGGCTTAGTTTTCAAAATTATCCAGCGTAGTGTGGACGTAGCCATAGTGCAGGCAAACTGTTAATGCTGTCATAATGATCATGAAGAACGAGATGGGTATTCACCTGTCCATCACCTCCCTTTGGTGCCCCTCCTCCTTCCCTTCTTCCTCCAGCGCATGTCCTCTCCTATCAGTTTCGTTCTTCTTCAGCCCTTTATCTCCTCCACCTATGCCCTCCCAGCTTCTTACTGCATTCCCTTCTCCAATCACTCACTTTCCCCCTCACCTGATCTCACCTATCACCTGCCAGCTTGTATATTCCCCCTTCCTTTCCAGTCCTGATGAAGGGTCCTGGCCTAAAACATAGACTGTTTATTCCCTTCCATAGATACTGCCTGACCTGCTGATTTCCTCCAGCATTCTGCGTGTTACTCAAGATTTCCAGCATCTGCAAAATCTCCTGTGACTATATTACAGAGGTTTCTTGGTGTACATTCAATGGTACTTGGTTGCCCATTGGATCACATGTACCAGCCACTTCATAACTGCCTTCTTAAGTTATTAGTGGGCAAGCAGACAGGAATGGAATCCCATACTTCCCTGCGGCACATTTAGTTAAGGACAGTGGGGAAAATAGTGAAATAAACGTTCTGTTCTGCACCACTGCTGGTGATCTAATCATTACTTAGAACCCTGACGCTTCAAGATATTTCATTATCAAAGAACATGTACCGTATTCATCATCCACTCCTGGAAGATTTGCAATACTTGGAGTAAAGTATCAGTAAGACTTTTGCCCTTCCCCTTGCCATTCCCCCACAAGCTCCAACTCCTTGCCACCATTTCCCCCTCTCTGTGTCCTACACCTGAAATTGACATTTCCCCCTCTCCATGACCCACACCTCAAGTTGACATTTTGCAATTTTCATCTCTCTTTTGACCCCAAGAATTGACTTTTCACCTCTCTGTCCTCTCCGTCACAAAGGTCCTCTTTTCCTGATCATATCTCCACATATATCCTTTCTCAGTCTTCATCCATACCCTTTTAGCTCCGAATTCAATATTCCTGATGAAAATCAAACAATCACAGAGGCTGAAATCTGACATATAAACAGATCTCTCTTCCACCATCCAAGATATTTTCCATGGGTGCTACATACATGGAGCCCTTAGGATCCCATGCATCCATCACACAATCTCTTTGTTCCCCTACCACCAGGCAGGAGGTACTGTAGCATTAGGACAAGGACCGTTAGGATGGGAAACAGCTCCTTAACCAGGCCATGAGACAACTGAACTCCCTGCCACCACCCAGGCCTCATCACGTATGAAGTACCAGTAGCGTTACACTGTTTAACATGTGTCGTAAATGTACCTTTTACTAAATGTCAATCTTCTGGAAAATATTTTATTATTTGTTCATTTATAGTGCCTATAAAAAGTATTCACCCTCCCGCCCCCTTGGAAATTTTCAGGTTTTATTGTTTTACAACATTGAATCACAGTGGATTTAATTTGGCTTTTTTGACACTGATCAACAGAAAGACTCTTTTGTGTCAAAATGAAAACAGATCTCTACAAAGTGATCTAAATTATTTACAAATATATATAGGCATCTGTTAGTCTCGTGAGACCATGGATTTGTGCCTTAGAATGTTTCCAGGGCGTAGGCCTGGGCAAGGTTGTATGGAAGACCGGCAGTTGCCCATGCTGCAAGTCTCCCCTCTCCAGGCCAGCGATGTTGTCCAAGGGAAGGGAACTAGGGCCAATACAGCTTGGCACCGGTGTCATTGCAGAGCAATGTGTGGTTATATGCCTTGCTCTAGGACATAACACATTGCCTCAGCTGAGGCTCGAACTGGCGATCTTCAGATCTCCAAACCAACGCCTTAACTACTTGGCCATGTGCCAACAAATATAAAACACAAAATAATTGATTGCACAAGTATTCAACCCCTCCCTCCCATAATTAGTTAAATGCAAATCTGTTGGAGGCCTGTGTGCAGTCAAGGTGTTTCAACTGATTATAGTAAAAATACACCTGTATCTGGAAAGTCCAACTGATGAGTCAGTATCCTGGCAAAAACTACACCATGAAGACAAAAGAACACTCGAAGCAACTCCACAAAAAGGTTATTGAAAAGCACAAGTCAGGAGACGGATACAAGAAATTCCCAAGTCACTGAATATCCTTTGGAGTACAGTTAAGTCAATCATCAAGAAATGGAAAGAATATGACACAGCTGTAAATCTGCCTAAAGCAGGCCGTCCTCAAAAACTGAGTGACCGTGCTAGAAGGGGACTGGTGAGGGAGGCCACCGAGAGACCTATGACAACTCTAGAGGAGTTACAAGTTTCAGTGGCTGAGATGGGAGAGACTTTGCATACAACAACTGTTGCCCAGGTGCTTCACCTGTCAGAGCTTCATGGGAGAGTGGCAAAGAGAAAGCCACTGTTGAAAAAAATCTCATATGGAGCTTAGAAAAATAGAGGGCTATGGGTAACCCCAGGTAATCTCAAAGTAAGTACATGTTCGGCACAGCATTGTGGGCCGAAGGGCTAGTATTGTGCTGTAGGTTTTCTATGTTTCTATATGAAATTCCAGCTAGAGTTTGCCAGAAGGCATGTGGGAGACTCTGAAGTCGGCTGGAAGAAGGTTCTATGGTCTGATGAAACTGAAATTGAGCTTTTTGGCCATCAGACTAAACGTTATGTTTGGCGTAAGCCAACCATCACACTTCATCAAAAACACACCGCCCCTACTGTGAAGAATGGTGGTGACTGCATCATGCTGTGGAGATGCTTCACTGCAGCAGGCCCTGGAAGGCTTGTGAAGATAGAGGGTAAAATGAATGCAGCAAATTACAGGGAAATCCTGGAGGAAAACCTGATGCCGTCTGCAAGAGAACTGTGACTTGGGAGAAGATTTGTTTTTCAGCAAGACAATGACTCCAAGCATAAAGCCAAGGCTACACAGGAATGGCTTAGAAACAACAAAGTTAATGTCCTGGAGTGGCCAAGTCAGAGACCAGACCTCAATCCAATTGAGAGTTTGTAGCTGAGCTTGAAAAGGTCTGTTCACTCTTGATCCCCGTACAATCAGACAGAGCTTGAGCAGTTGTGTAAAGAAGAATTGGAAAAAGTTGCAGTGTCCAGATGTGCAGAGCTGATAGAGACCTATACACACAGATTCAAAGCTGTAATTGCTGCCAAAGGTGCATCTACTAAATACTGACTTGAAGGGGGTGAATACTTATGCAATGAATTATTTTGTATTTTATATTTGTGATTAATTTAGATCACTTTGTTTCTCTGATCTGTCCGCCAGAGAAAGCAGGATCTCCCAGTGGCCACACATTTTAATTCCACATCCCATTCCCGTTCTGACATGTCTATCCACGGCCTCCTCTACTGTAAAGATGAAACCACACTCAGGTTGGAGGAACAACACCTTGTATTCCATTTGGGTAGCCTCCAACCTGATGGCATGAACATTGACTTCTCAAACTTCCGCTAATGCCCCACCTCCCCCTGGTACCCCATCCGTTATTTATTTTTATACACACATTCTTTCTCTCACTCTCCTTTTTCTCCCTCTGTCCCTCTCATTATATCCCTTGCCCATCCTCTGGGTTTCCCCCCACCCCAGTCTTTCTCCACGGACCTCTTGTCCCATGATCCTCTCATATCCCTTTTGCCGATCACCCGTCCAGCTCTTGGCTCCATCCCTCCCCCTCCTGTCTTCTCCTATCATTTTGGATCTCCCCCTCCCCCTCCCACTTTCAAATCTCTTACTAGCTCCTCCTTCAGTTAGTCCTGACGAAGGGTCTCGGCCTGAAACGTCGACTGTACCTCTTCCTAAAGATGCTGCCTGGCCTGCTGCGTTCACCAGCAACTTTGATGTGTGTTGCTTGAATTTCCAGCATCTGCAGAATTCCTGTTGTTCACTTTGTAGAGATCTGTCTTCACTTTGACACTGGTCTTTTCTGTTGATCAGTGTCAAAAAAAGCTAAATTAAATCCACAGTGATTCAAAGTTGTAAGACAATGAAACATGAAGACTTCCAAGGGGGGTGAATACTTTCTATAGGCTCTGTATTTGTGGTAATATTACTTTATATGTTGTGTTATGAGTTATATGTGCTGTGTTGTGCACCTTGGTCTCCAGAAACGTTGTCTCATTTGGGAATGTACATGTGAATGACAATAAACTTGAACTTGAAGATGTTGGAAACACTGAAATATTAATTTTCTTTCCCCGGGCTGGAGTCATATAGAGAGACGAGGCAGATAAATATTGGAGATTTTTTCTGAAATACATACATAAACCTGGAGGCTTTTCATATCATTACTGTTCTTAGACTAGCATTATTTACTTGGATTTCAATGTCCCATTTACCTTGTAGTCTGCTACATACATTACTCAAACAATACTCTCTAGATATTTAATCTATAAGCTCACTATTACTGTACCACAACGCACTTCTACCAGTGGTCAGTGTGAGCACGAATATGTTCTCTACCCTTCAGTAAGCTCATGGCTGACCTTATCCTGGTGTCCACACTTTTACTGCCTGTTATTCATGACACCTCTGGTCACCACACCACAAATAGGATGTGGTGACCATGGAGAGAGTGCAGAAGAGACTCCCCAGCATTTTGGCTGGAATGGAAAGCTTGAGTTATAAGGAGAGACTGGATAGACTGGAACTGTTTCCCAGGAGGCTGCGGGATGGTCTTTTAGAAGTTTATAAAATCAGGAGGTGAGTTGATAAGATAGACAGTCACATGCTTTTCACTGGAATAGGAGAGCCTAAATCTACAGTACATAAGTTTAAGGTGAGAAGGGAAAGGTTTAGAGGGGATCTGAGGGGCAAGTGTTTCACACAGAGGAGCTGAGTGATGGAGTTGAAGAGGCAAGTTTGATTACAATGTTTAAATAACATTTGAATGGATCAGGAAGGCTTGGAGGGAAAGAGGCTAAATGCAAGATGCAGGGATAGCTCCAGGAGCCACATTGACTGCACAGAAACCCTGGGAAATGGCCTGTTATTCTGTATAACTCTGTGATCCTGACATCCATGACTCCCTTTACAGTTCAAACCTCCATTTGCCCTGAATTTGTTCAATCACAACCTGTGTAAAAGGGAAACATTAGAATTTGAATTGGTTTGTTATTGGCACATGTACCAAGATACAGTGAAGAGCTTGTCTTGCACACAGATCAGAGCATTACACAGTGCCTTGAGGGAGAACAATGGAAAACAATAACAATGCAGAATCAAGTGTAACAGCCTCAGAGAGCATGCAGTGCAGGGAAACAAGGAAGTGCAAGATCACTACAAAAGGGAATGGTTGGTGAGGGAATAATGCTCCCTTCTGAGCTCTGTTAAATGTTCGCAATACGGGTTGGAATAGGAAGGCAGCACAGGGACAGCCTGAGGCTTGATACAGCAAGATTAGTGCAGTTGTGCTGTGATCAGTACTGAATGTCGTCAGGGAGTGAGGATCGACTTTACACCTTTACATGGGTCAGCAACTTGCTGTGCTGTGGTGCTCAGAGAGTGCCATTCAGCAATTATAAAGGAACAAGAGTTATATAAAAATAAAGTTAGATGTACAGGTATGGATGAAATATGCTGAAACACCAGCGTGTGGTATTTGGAATGTAAACATTGCAAAGCGTGACTTTAAGTGTTTACTGTGCAGTGGAGGGGTTGCAAGTTAACGTCGGCAGCTTGAAGCAGTGGGCCAAATAGTGATAAACTCCCTCCCCGCCTCCCTAGGACCATTGTTTTGTTTGACACCCTCCGTAATGTTGTTCTACAAAGATACAAGGACATCTAACCCAGGAGACAGGAGGACGTGGAATCTGGGAAGCCTGCCAATCCAGGAAGGAGCTGTGAGAAAGAGGAAGTGGCCCTGGACAAGTTATACAACAGGCAACCCAGTAAAAATGTCTGCAGGTGCATGAACTGTCCAAAAATTAACCTCCCTAAACAAAAACAGAGGCTGCCACCATCATTGACCTTCTGTAGTTCCTGCACTGCTTATGACAAATGCATTTTACTGCTCCGCAGCTTCAGAGAACTAAAGTTCTCAGTGCAGTTTGCAAATGAAATCAATAATAACCTGCTGGGTATTTTGTGAAAATGTTCATGATTCTTCATCTAATGACTGCAAAGAGAACGGACTGGTGACCAAGGGGTGACTGTAGGGAGAACGGACTGGTGACCGAGGGGTGACTGTCAGGAGAACAGACTGGTGACTGAGGGGTGACTGTCAGGAGAACAGACTGGTGACCGAGGGGTGACTGTGAGGAGAACGGACTGGTGACCGAGGGGTGACCATCGGGAGAACGGACTGGTGACTGAGGGGTGACTGTGAGGAGAACGGACTGGTGACCGAGGGGTGACTGTGAGGAGAACGGACTAGTGACCGAGGGGTGACTGTCAGGAGAACGGACTGGTGACTGAGGGGTGACCATCGGGAGAACGGACTGGTGACTGAGGGGTGACTGTCAGGAGAACGGACTGGTGACCGAGGGGTGACCATCGGGAGAACGGACTGGTGACCGAGGGGTAACCGTCGGCAGAATGGACTGGTGACCGAGGGGTAACCGTCGGCAGAATGGACTGGTGACCGAGGGGTGACTGTCAGGAGAATGGACTGGTGACCGAGGGGTGACTGTCAGGAGAATGGACTGGTGACCAAGGGGTGACTGTCAGGAGAACGGACTGGTGACCAAGGGGTGACTGTCAGGAGAATGGACTGGTGACCGAGGGGTGACTGTAGGGAGAACGGACTGGTGACTGAGGGGTGACTGTCAGGAGAACGGACTGGTGACCGAGGGGTGACTGTCAGGAGAATGGACTGGTGACCGAGGGGTGACTGTAGGGAGAACGGACTGGTGACCGAGGGGTGACTGTCAGGAGAATGGACTGGTGACCGAGGGGTGACTGTAGGGAGAACGGACTGGTGACTGAGGGCTGACTGTAGGGAGAACGGACTGGTGACCGAGGGGTGACTGTAGGGAGAACGGACTGGTGACCGAGGGGTGACTGTAAGGAGAACGGACTGGTGACTGAGGGGTGACTGTCAGGAGAATGGACTGGTGACCGATGGCTGACTGTAGGGAGAACAGACTGGTGACCGAGGGGTGACTGTCAGGAGAACGGACTGGTGACCGAGGGGTGACTGTGAGGAGAACGGACTGGTGACTGAGGGGTGACTGTAAGGAGAACGGACTGGTGACCGAGGGGTAACCGTCGGCAGAATGGACTGGTGACCGAGGGGTGACTGTAAGGAGAACGGACTGGTGACCGAGGGGTGACCATCGGGAGAACGGACTGGTGACTGAGGGGTGACTGTAAGGAGAACGGACTGGTGACCGAGGGGTGACCATCGGGAGAACGGACTGGTGACTGAGGGGTGACTGTCAGGAGAATGGAATGGTGACAGAGGGGTGACTGTAAGGAGAACGGACTGGTGACCAAGGGGTGACCATCGGGAGAACGGACTGGTGACCGAGGGGTGACTGTCAGGAGAATGGACTGGTGACTGAAGGGTGACTGCAAAGAGAACGGACTGGTGACCGAGGGGTGACTGTAGGGAGAATGGACTGGTGACCGAGGGGTGACCGTCGGCAGAATGGACTGGTGACCGAGGGGTGACTGTAGGGAGAACGGACTGGTGACCGAGGGGTGACTGTGAGGAGAACGGACTGGTGACTGAGGGGTGACTGTAGGGAGAACGGACTGGTGACCGAGGGGTGACTGTGAGGAGAACGGACTGGTGACCGAGGGGTGACTGTGAGGAGAACGGACTGGTGACCGAGGGGTGACCATCGGGAGAACGGACTGGTGACTGAGGGGTGACTGTGAGGAGAACGGACTGGTGACCGAGGGGTGACTGTAAGGAGAACGGACTGGTGACTGAGGGGTGACTGTCAGGAGAACGGACTGGTGACCGAGGGGTGACTGTAAGGAGAACGGACTAGTGACTGAGGGGTGACTGTGAGGAGAACGGACTAGTGACTGAGGGGTGACTGTGAGGAGAACGGACTGGTGACTGAGGGGTGACTGTAGGGAGAACGGACTGGTGACTGAGGGGTGACCGTGAGGAGAATGGACTGGTGACTGAGGGGTGACTGTAGGGAGAACGGACTGGTGACTGAGGGGTGACTGTCAGGAGAACGGACTGGTGACCGAGGGGTGACTGTAAGGAGAACGGACTAGTGACTGAGGGGTGACTGTGAGGAGAACGGACTAGTGACTGAGGGGTGACTGTGAGGAGAACGGACTGGTGACTGAGGGGTGACTGTGAGGAGAATGGACTGGTGACTGAGGGGTGACTGTAGGGAGAACGGACTGGTGACTGAGGGGTGACTGTGAGGAGAATGGACTGGTGACTGAGGGGTGACTGTAGGGAGAACGGACTGGTGACCGAGGGGTGACTGTAAACAGAACAGACTGGTGACTGAGGGGTAGAGATAAACTGGACAGTCAGAAAAATTTTCCCAGGTGGGAAGGTCAAATACTGGAGGGAATGAGGGAGGACAATTTAAAGGACTAGAATATAGAAAGCAATGAGATAATAATGAGGCTTTGGACAGGAGGATTGTGAGCAGTTTTAGGCCCCTTATTTAATAAGGGATGTACTGGCTTATAGTAGACATTAGTGGATAAGCTGTCTCCAGAGATAGAGACAGAAAGATCTAGAAAGGGGAGGGAGGTGTCGTCTCCAGAGATAGAGACAGAAAGATCCACTGATGTCTACTATAAGCCTACTGACTCTCACAGCTGTCTGAAGTATTCTTCTTCTCACCCTGTCTCTTGCAAAAATGCCATCCCCTTCTCGCAATTCCTCCGTCTCCGCCGCATCTGCTCTCAGGATGAGGCTTTTCATTCCAGGATGAGGGAGATGTCCTCCTTTTTTAAAGAAAGGGGCTTCCCTTCCTCCACTATCAACTCTGCTCTCAAACGCATCTCCCCCATTTCACGTACATCTGCTCTCACTCCATCCTCCCGCCACCCCACTAGGAATAGTGTTCCCCTGGTCTTCACCTGCCACCCCACCAGCCTCCGGGTCCAACATATTATTCTCCGTAACTTCCGCCACCTCCAACGGGATCCCACCACTCAGTACATCTTTCCCTTCCCCCCTCTCTGCTTTCCGCAGAGATCGCTCCCTACGCGACTCCCTTGTCCATTCGTCCCCCCCATCCCTCCCCACTGATCTCCCTCCTGGCACTTATCCTTGTAAGCGGAACAAGTGCTACACATGCCCTTACACTTCCTCCCTTACCACCATTCAGGGCCCCAGACAGTCCTTCCAGGTGAGGCGACACTTCACCTGTGAGTCGGCTGGGGTGATATACTGCGTCCGGTGCTCCCGATGTGGCCTTCTATATATTGGCGAGACCCGACGCAGACTGGGAGACCGCTTTGCTGAACATCTACGCTCTGTCCGCCAGAGAAAGCAGGATCTCCCAGTGGCCACACATTTTAATTCCACATCCCATTCCCATTCTGACATGTCTATCCACGGCCTCCTCTACTGTAAAGATGAAACCACACTCAGGTTGGAGGAACAACACCTTGTATTCCATTTGGGTAGCCTCCAACCTGATGGCATGAACATTGACTTCTCAAACTTCCGCTAATGCCCCACCTCCCCCTGGTACCCCATCCGTTATTTATTTTTATACACACATTCTTTCTCTCACTCTCCTTTTTCTCCCTCTGTCCCTCTGACTATACCCCTTGCCCATCCTCTGAGATTTCTCCCCCCCCCCTTGTCTTTCTCCCTAGGCTCCTGTCCCATGATCCTGTCATATCCCTTTTGCCAATCACCTGTCCAGCTCTTGGCTCCATCCCTCCCCCTCCTGTCTTCTCCCCCTCCCCCTCCCACTTTCAAATCTCTTACTAACTCTTCCTTCAGTTAGTCCTGACGAAGGGTCTCGGCCTGAAACGTCGACTGCACCTCTTCCTAGAGATGCTGCCTGGCCTGCTGTGTTCACCAGCAACTTTGATGTGTGTTGCTTGAATTTCCAGCATCTGCAGAATTCCTGTTGTTTGGGTTAATGTATGAGGTTTGTTTGATGAATCTGGGCCTGTACTCACTGGAGTTTGGAAGAATAATCTAATTGAAACCCATTGACTATAGAAAATAACACACACAAAATCCAGGGGAACTCAGCAGGTCAGGCAGCATCTATGAAGACGAAGAAGCAGTCGGTGTTTAGGGCTGAGACCCTTGTTCAGGACTGGAAAGGAAGGGGAAGATGCCAGATTAAAGAGGTGGAGGGAGGGGAAAGAGTTAGAAGGTGAAGGCGTAGGTAAGGTGGACTTGGCGAGAGGATGTTTCCAATATGGGAAGAGTCAGAGGGCAGGGCACAGCCTCAAGATACAAAGACGTTTAGAACAGAGATGAGGAGGAATTTCTTTAGCTAGAGCGTGGAGAATCAGTGAAAGTCACTGGATATATTTGAAGTGGTTCTTAATTAGCAAGGGTTTAAAGGTTACGGGGAGAAGGCAGGAGAATGGGGTTGAGAGGGAAAGTAAATCTGACATGCTGCAGTGGCAGAGCAGACTTGATGGGCTGAATGGCCTGATTCTGCTCATTTCTAATGGTCTAATGGTGGAAAGGAGATTTTTTTACACAGTAAGTGGTAAGTGGCTAAAATGTGCCACTGGGGTTGGCATAGTGTTGGAAGCAGATAAGAAAGTAGAATTTGATAGGCTAATTAATACACAGGGAATGGAGGAATGGAGATCAAGGAAGAAGCGATTTAATGTAATATGGCATCGTGTACAGCACAGGTATTGTGGGCAGAAGGGCCTGTCCCTATGCTGAACTGTTCTGGGGTTTTCTATGATTTTTCCACATCTTCCACCGTTTCAGTGCGGAAGTCACGGGGACTGACGAAACGGCAAAAACTGCTGTGAAGATGCCACCCCCAGTGGTTTTGGGCATTGAAAGAAGTTCATTCGGAGGGGCTGAGGATGGGTTAATAAATGGAAAACAGAGAGTGGGAATAAAGGAGTCATGCTTGGATAACAGAGTGTAACCAAAGGGGCCAGTGTTTGACCCGTAGCTATTTGCAATCCTTACTGGTGACTGAGATGACAAAACCTCCTCCCCCTCCCCCCCCACCCCATCTAAGGAAAGATCTGCTGGCCCTGGTAAGGGCCCAGAAGAGGTTCACAAGAATGATCCTGGGAACGAAAGGAACTTTAGATGGCTCTGATCCTGTAATCGGTGGAGTTCTGAACAATGAGACTACCTGATACTGAAAGGCCTGGATAGAGTGGATGTGCAGAAGATGTTTCAGTGTAGAAGAGTCTAGAACGTGAGGGTACAGCCAAAGATTAAAGCACTTCAAACTGCAATGAGGAGGAATTTCTTCAGCTAGAACGATCCCAGGTATAAAAGAGTTAATACATGAGGCTCAGGGCCTGTACTCACTGAAGATCAGGAGAATGAAACTACTGACTGTCGAGAGGCCCAGATGGAGTAGATGTGAAGAGAATGTTTCTATTATTGGAAGAGTTTTGGACTAGAGAGCACAGCCTCAAACTACAAGGACATCTCAGAATTTAAAACAGAGGTGAGGGGAATTTCTTTAGCCAGACAGTGGTGAATCTGTGGAATGCATTGCCAGGTCAATAGGAGTATTTAAAACGGAAATTGAAAGGTTCTTGTTTGGTAAGGAGTTAAGTGTTACATGGAGAAGCTGAAAGAGAATGAATCATGCAGACAGCATGGCCCACGCATCGTGTCTGAGAACAACCAGGGTTTGAAAGGTAAGGATATTTTCACATTCCTTCTAGTGAATGAGGAGTATCACTTAAAAAGGCATCCTTAGCAACCATAGATGCATTACAGCCTGCTGTTAGAGTCACAGGGCACTACACTACAGAAACAGGCCATTTGGCCCATCTAGTCTGTGCTGAATTATTAATCTGCCCCCACTTGCACTAGCAGCTCGTTCCGCAATCTCACTCTCATCACCCTCTGAGTGAAGAGGTTCCCTGTCATGTTCCCCTTAAACCTTTCACCTTTCACCCTTAACCCATCACCTCTAGTTCTAACCTCACCCAACCCCCATGGAAGAAGCCTGCTTGCATTTACTCTATCTCTACCCCACTTGGCAACCTTACAGTACAACCACCCTTATGTCTGCCTGGAAAGCAAAATCGAAAGGAAAGCTGCTATTTTCTTTATTCTTACAAGGTCAACTGTAACTGCAAACCGGTCTAAATAATGACAGTGTTAAATGAATCCAGCAGAAAATAAAGAATGTCATTTCATCGAATCTCACTGACTTGCACTTTGGAACTGATGCTGGTGTGTAGGCATGCTATTTACGGCAGATATCACAGAGGGAGCTATGGCTGAACAGGAGCAAATAATAGGTTGTGGAAAGTCTTCTATTGTAGGGGGTTATTTCTGAATGCCTGGTGCTGAGACATCAAGTCACTAACACAGGTAGCACACTGAGAAACTTCAACCCTGCTTTAGATCATGCAGCAAAATCGTCTGTATGATCAGGAGGATCTTGTGGTTACCTGTACTAGAGCAGTGTGGTGGTGAATAGAACAGTGTGTGATTGCCTGTACTAGAGCAGTGTGGTGGTACTGAATGGAATGGTGCGTGATCACTGTTGATGCCCAAGCTCATCACGGATAACAGAAGCATTTGTGTCTCTGCATTGAAAACAATGGCACTTTGTACGTTTGTGTATCCATGATCAACTAGATCAGGGATTCACAATGTGGAGTCCAAGGGCCCCTCAGTTGATGGCATGGCAAGGTTTGGCAACCCCTGATCTGGACAAATGCTGATGGGCCTCTTTGTGTGGAAATTATACTCCTCTCCCTAACCCCATCAACTCTCACACTGGCTCGACTAGACAAAGGAATTTTCATGCTGGAAGAAACTGCACTTCCTTTAACACCTCCTCCCCCAAACCCCACTCCACCCACCCTACCCCACCACCCTACTCCAGGTGCATTTTTAACTTGTTTTTTGGTTTTTTTGGAGGGGACAGTATTTGATCTACTATGTTGAGAGAATCTCTGCCTACAGTTGTGGTAGTTTTAGACTGAGTGAGGGATGGTGGGGGTGGAAGATAGGATCAATTCTCCTATCATTTCCTGGTTCTTGAGCCTCTAGTTTATTTTTAAATTTTCTTGCACAAGTTGTTATGATCAGGAATACACTGGCTGAAAGGCTGATGGGGCAGGTCCGTAAATCTCAGCAGGGCATTAGACAGGTACTTGAAGAGGAAATAGCTGAGTTTGAAAGTAAATGAGTGGGACTAAGTGAGTGATTCAAAAGCATACAATTGATCAGAAAGGGGTTTCTGAGAGTCTGTGATTCCAAAAAGTTGTGAACTGAAAGCGCTGGGTCGAGCATCCTACTTCACAAGACCCTCACTTTAGAATGACTCCTCCAGAGACCCTGACTAGAGCAACCCAGGAGATGCTTAAACTGGACCTTTTCTGTGATGTTGGGATACAGAAGTGTTCATAACAGGGTAATTATCTTTGGTAAAATTATAAAGAGGACCATTAGAAATAAATTCAAAGCATCGGTACATTTAGACAACTGATGTATACCAGGACCTGTAGGACAAAGCAATGCAAATCAATAATTTTAAGTAGCAAAATCAATAAAAACTCACAGTCCATTTTTCAATCATCGAAAGCCAAGGCAATAAAGAGGTGCCTTCGATGGGAGATTTGTCCTTTTTTATCAGATCACTTGGGCTGAAATTTTGCCCCTTGTCCTCTAAAGGTTAGATTTGGAACTCACAGTTGTTGGCACATGATAGGATGGGGAGGGAGGGAACGTCAACTCAGACCGACGCAGGCATAGGAAGGAAGACTTGATTTGTTCAGACTTAGATTCTGATTCGTATACCTACACAGAGTGAAATGTTCGTTTGCGTTAACAACCAACACAGGCAAAGATGTGCTGGGGGAGCAGCCGGCAAGTGTCACTACCCATTCCGGTGCCAACAGAGCCTGCCCACCATGTTCACAGCACCTTTCATGTTCGCTAGATGCCCAGGAGTGCGTTCCTTTTGAGCTATTGTCTAAGTCCATCCACTTCAAGGTCCAACATGTTGTGCTTTCAGAGATACTGTTGAACTGCATGGTTATATGAGTTACTGTCACCCTCCTATCAGCTGGAACCAGTCTGGCCATTCTCCCCTGATCTCTCTTATTAAGAAGGCTTTTTTGCCCATGGAACCACCACTCACTGGATGTTGTTTTTTGGTTTTTCACACCATACTCTGTAAACTCTAGAGACTGCTGTGTGTGAAAATGCCAGGAGATCAGCAGTTTCTGAGATACTCAAAGCACCCTGTCTGGCACCAATAATCATTCCATGTTCCAAGTGACTTAGGTCACATTTCTTTCCCATTCTCATGTTTGGTCTGAATCTCTTGACCATGTCTGCATGCTCTTATTGGCTGATTTGTATTAATGAGCTGGTGTACAGGTGTGCCTAATAAAGTGGTGACTGTGCATAGATTGCCGAGTGGGGATGCATTTGATCTCTTTGGAGTTAGTCAGTGAAGTCAGGGAATACATCAGCTACGATATAACTGGTGGAAGAAACCTGATGAACTGGCTGAGCACGCTTAGAACACAACAGGTAAGCTGTCTGAACACTTACAAGTACTGAACCCAACGTTCAGATCCTGAGACTGGGCAAGAATAAAACCCATTCCGTAAGAACTTCATACAGAAATAATCTTCCATTGTATTGCAGCACCTTGCAATACAGCCAAACAGCTCTGAATTACACTTTCATTTAAAATTAAATTATGCATGCTCTTTCAAGCTTGAAAATTGCTTCTAGGTTTCAGCTGCAAAGACACTTTACATTTATTGACTTGGGCTAATGTTAATTAGGTGAGTCATATTCCCTGAAGATTCTTTCCCCACTGGGTCTCAGGTGGAGTTAGAGGTTAAGACCAACTCCAGAAACTTGAATTGTTTTCTTTCACTGAGGATAACAGGTGGGGAGGGCAGCTGATTACAGCTGCGGCTTCCCTGGCACAGCTAATATATGGAGTCCGAGGAAAGTGGATAAGCAAAAATATGGTGGAGTGTGAGGGGTATATGGAAGAGGTAAACAAAACTCTGTGATGTGTGTCAGAAATACATTTAATCATTTCAGATTTCCAGATATAGCATTTTCTCATCTTCAGACACCTTCAAACCTGCCTACAGATATATTGTGTATGCTGGTCTTGTATCACAAAGGCACCACACCATATGGGCTCAAGGCTCACCATTGACAGAGTGAACTTTATGATGCAACATTAGAATTCCCATTCTTCCATCACCTTTCCCTAATCCCAGGCCCTCAAAGCGTCACCTTCCTCCGCCGACAATAATGTGGCTCCACTGAGTCAAGCAGCCCTCGGGAGTCAGTCCAAGTCTAATCCGAGGCTGCCGTCCATGTTTCAGACCGATCTAGGAACCACATTGTCAGGGCTATGTGGTCAGACAGAAACGGTTCAAGAACAGATGGTCAATATTCTCTCAGCCCGTGAAAAATCAGATTCAGATAATTTATCACATATATGTCAAAGCATACAGTGAAGTGTGACATTTGTGTGAAGTTTTCAATTATTTATTGAGATACAGCAGGGAACAGGCGATTGAGGAAGGAGCCCTCTCAGTGGGCAATGCCAGACCCAATTGTGTCTGTTCATCAATTGTCAAAGGAATCATTGAGATAGCTTATTTGCATTCAAAATTAAATTCTGTACCACCAAACACTAAATACCCTTCTGGTGCAAAGTCAATAAACTAAAACATTAATGTTTCTCTCTCCACAGAATCTGTCTGCCATGTTGAGTATTTCCAAAATCTTCAACATTCTCCAGTGAGTTTTTCTACCAGAAGTCATTGAAGCTAAGTTGTTTCTAAAACATAAAGCATACAGGGGCAGATGCTATGGTTCTAATGCATACAGGGGTAGATGCTTTGTTTCAAATACATATGGGGCAGATGCTTTGTTTCTAATACATACAAGTCAGATGCTTTGTTCTTAAAGCTTACAGGGGCGGGTGCTTTGTTCCCAATGCATACAGGGGTAGATGCTTTGTTTCTAATGCATACTGGGCAGATGCTTTGTCTCTAATGCATACAGGGGTAGATGCTTTGTTTCTAATGCATACGGGGCAGATGCTTTGTTGCTAATGCATACAGGGGCAGATGCTTTGTTTCTGATGCATACTGGGGCAGACATTTTGGTTCTAATACAACCAGGGGCAGATGCTTTCTTTCTTTGCCAATAATCATGCCATCTTGGACAATGTCTCCCATCCACTACATAATGTACTGGTTGGGCACAGGAGTACATTCAGCCAGAGACTCATTCCACATAGAAGCAACCAGGGCGTCATAGGAAGTCATTCCTGCCTGTGGCCATCAAACTTTACAACTCCTCCCTTGGAGGGTCAGACACCTGCATAATTTACATATTATTATTTAATTATTTATGGTTTTATTACTATTTAATTATTTATGGTGCAACTGTAACGAAAACCAATTTCCCCCGGGATCAATAAAGTATGACTATGACTATCATCACTCTAGGCTGATGAGAATTGATTTTCTGACCATTCAGCATCCTTTGTTCATCATCTATGAAACAGAATTATCAGGCAGCATCTTGGAAAATGTAATTTTCTTGTTACAAATGTGTTTTAAAATAGCAATCAGAGCAAGCTGATTACTAGAAGTGAAGTTGGATTTATCACCAGTTGTAGCGAATTTTACACGTGTCCAGTGATTTTACCTGGGAAACTAAAGCACAAGTTTCTAGCAGTTGCTGTTCAGTCATTAGTAAATGTGCTCCTTTTAGAGCATTTCCAATGTGCCCATTCAAAGTTCAAAGTAAATTTATTATCAGAATGCATACATGTCACCATATACTTCCTGAGATTCATTTTCTAGCAGGCATTCACAGTAGAACAGAGAAATACAATAGAATCAATGAAAAACTACACAAAACTCTGGACAAAAAACCAATATGCTAAAGAAGACAAATACAAAATAAACTAATGAAAATAATAACTAAGTTATAAATAATATTGATTTCATATGCTGAGGAGTCCTTGAGAGTGAGTCCATAGGTTGTGGAACCAGTTCAGCGTTGAATGAATCATTATTGCTCAGTTATCAGCCCTGGAAATAAGGCTTTAGCTCTTCTCAAGGGTCCACACAGTAGTAACCCAACGTGATGATCATTTCTAGATTCAAGTTTATCAAACTGGGGACTCGGGCAGTTTTGTGGATGGGAAACATGGTTTTGCGGAATCAGATGAGGACACGGTCCTGATTGAAATTTCACTGCCAAGATTGAAACTTCATTGCCTAGATTTTGAACAATTTGTGATGAACCCAGCTTCGCAAACTCTGAGGCATGGATTCCAGACCAGCTCTGTTTCAAAAACCGTTCCTGGCAACCCTGATAATCTTGGTGACTTGTTGTAACATTGAGCGGGTTCGTGAGAATGATCCCAGGAATGGAAGGGTTAACGTGTGAGGAGTGTTTGATGGCTCTGGGTCTGTACTCACTTGGGGACAATCTCATTGAAATCTACTCAATATTGGATAGAGTGGAACTGGAGAGGATGTTTTTACTAGTGGGAGAGTCAAGGACCAGAGGACACAATCTCAGAATAAAAGGACGTCCCTTTAGCGTAGAGATGAGGAAGAATTTCTTTCACCAGAGGGTGGCGAATCTGCAGAATTTATTGCCATAAACAGCTGAGTAGACTAAATCACTGTCTATATTTAAAGAAGAGATTGAGGGGTTCAAAGTTCAAAGTTCAAAATTTCAAAATAAATTTATTATCAAAGTACATATGTCACCATATACTACCCTGGGATTCATTTTTCTTGCATGCATTCACAATAACTACGAAGAAACACAACAGAGTCAATGAAAAATTAGTTCTTAAGTAGTCATGGCATGAAATGTTACGGGGAGAAGGCAGCAGAATGGAGTTAAGGGGGAGAATAGATTGGCCAAGTGCAGGCTTGATGGGCCAAATGGCTGGATTCTGCTCCTAAGCCTTATGGTCTTAAGGCTACCCTGGGTCTATCTAACCCAAGTTGGCAGGAACGAACAGTAAATGGTGTGAACTATTGTTATACTTCAAACTGGATTTTCAAGTCATAGGCAGGTTTCTTAAAGATTTGAAACCTCTCCTACATAGGTCAGAAAGTAAGAACATTTATCACAGATGCTGGAGCACATAAAGCTGGAAGTTTCCACTTTAATGACATTAATGTACAGCACTAACTCTAACATGAACCAGTAGGAAGACTGCATGAGATGAAACTAAGGAGCTAACTGGCTGTTTTTTTTATCTCCTCATGGAACCTGTGGGCAGTATGTGGTGATGCTGGCTCCTCTTCAGGCTGACTCTGCCATCAGCTGTGGAATTCTCTGAGCCAGCACCAGATGGTGCTTTCCACAATCAGGCCTGTGGATCTTCACCGTTTGTTCCTCTCAATGACTTCCTCTCACAGCTGCGGGGCCAGGCTTAGCCAAAGCTGCAGAACCAGCTTGTGTGGCCAGGTTCAATGCCAGTGACAAGTGGAATGCTGCCTTTTCTGCTGGTGACTGTTCCCCCTGGGCTGAATATCTGCACCCCATCAAATGGTTGACAATGCTGGTTGAATATAGTTGTGGAGGTTTCTTTACACAACCACTTATGTTCTACTACACTTCCCACGATAACAGCTTTCATCCCTATCTCATCCAATTACACTGGACAACAAATTTTTGCAAAAGTGTTGCTTCCTCTGAATTTTTTTTTTGTTTATGATAGACTGCTTGAAGATGAACACATATAATTTCAGACTACTGGTATCACTTAGGAATTTGGAGAACCAACAAATTAACTTTCATTGAATATAATGTGTCTAATTGCATAATGGTGCTGATGCTTTGCAATAGTTCAACTAAGTTAAAAATATTTTGTTAATGATTTTCATTTGTACTCAGTGTCTGAGGCTTCTCGCTTAAGTGTCTAACAATGTCTAACCAGCTTTGATGGATTCCAGTTGCCCTGGTATCTTTTCTTCATGTCCTGGTGAAACCTTTCACCATGCTCATCACTAACAGCACCAAGATTTGTAGGGAAGAAGTCTAAATGGGAATACAGAAAATGAATCTTTGGTGACATGTTGCATTTCATTGTTTTATATGCTTGAAGCATGCTTTCAACCAGCTGCATATAGTTTGGTGCTCTGTAGATGCCGAGAAAAATTTAAACAACTTCCTTGAATTCCTTCCATGCAATTTTCTCCGGTCCCACTAGAAATTCTTCAAATTGCCTGTCATTGATGACCTGTTTGATTTGTGGACCAACAAAAATGCTTTCCTTAATCTTGGCATCAGTTATTCTGGGAAGCATCTGTCTCAAATATCAAAATCCTTCATAGAAATTTTGTGCCTGGTGATAGCAAATTCCATCCTTACAGACCTGAACCCAATAATTATTACTAAAACCTGTCCTGCCAGGCAGCAGCCGCGTTGCCTTAGCATGCCCAAACATGCCTGGACAAGATAGGAAACTTTCCAGCTTACATTGTAGGCAACATTTTAATTGACTTGAATTATGAATTGAAATAATAAACATATGTTTATTAAAAAATGGTGCATGATAGGGAAATTTCATGGTGATTTTCATGATCAGTAGCCCAAAATTCTTACGATACACCTAAAGGTATTCAGGAAGCAAAATGTTTGTTGTCCAGTGTTATTAATGTGTTCAATGAAAATATAATTCAAAAAACATTGTTCCTTTATACTCATTGAGTGGCCCTAGGAATGGGATTGTCTTAAGACAAAAGTGGGACTTCTTTCCTTCAGGTTCAGAAAGCTCCATTGACTTTATTGAAACTTCGACATATTTTAAGTACTTCAATGGCCAGATACTGAAGGTTCTTTCATCTTTGCTCTGGGTTTAAGAGCAATGTGTTACAAACTCAATAGATGAGCTGAGGAGACACTTGCAAAGGTCAGTGATCTTTTTTGACAGAAATTAACAGGCAAAACGAAGGATATGACAATAGTTTTAAACATTATTAAATTCAGGGAAGTACAAAAAGTGTAATGGCCCAAACATGAGAGAACTTGCAGATGCTGGAAATCCCAAGCAGCACCCACAAAATGTGGGAGGATCAGCCCAAAATGTTGACTGGTTACCCTTTTCTACAGATGTTGCCTGGCCTGTGAGTTTCCCCAGCACTCTGTGAGGTCTAATGCCCACTCTGTCTATTATATTTCACCTAAACAGAGAAAAAAAACTCAAAACTCACTCTCACACAGTAGTACTGAACATGATAGAAGGAAAAATTTGCAAGCCCAGAAAGAAAGATTAAGCAAGCTGGTATGAGCACAATACTCCTTCAACGTTGTGGTACTCCATTCGATTACATTTCAGCCCTCATTGGCTTTCAGGGAGAAGCTTGTACACTGATTCCTTGGAACCAGGGAACAGTTCATTAGCATTCAGAGATTCCTGAGGTAAGTTGATGGAAGCAGTGATACTGGGACAACATTTCATGCCTTTAAGTTATTTCAGTCAGTTAATTAGTATCACAGTTAATTCTACCCTACCCCCTAAGATGGCCACCACTATGTTTGCTTGTGATGTTAAAATTATTCTAAACACAGGTATTATCCTGGCTAACCCCATTTATTTCTTGGCTGATGACAGGAATTTTCTCTTATCCTTGTTTTACTTAGATTTTCAAACCACAAACCTCTTAATTCTTGGGTTATTTTCTGAATTATATCCCCCTCTTCTGGTGACTTAAAGAAATGCAGATCTGCTCTGCACTTCAGTTAATCTATTCTATAGTAATCTGGGTAAAACAATTTGTATATACAAGAAGATAAATAGTAAGACAATTAGATCGTGTGGCCCCTCAAAGCTCACCAGCCAGTAAGACCATGCCTGCCTCCTGTTCCCTACATCCTCTGATGAGTTCCAACCAACCTCACCCTTCAATGCATTCAATAGTTCATAGTCATAGTCATACTTTATTAATCCCTGGGGAAATTGGTTTTCATTACAGTTGCTCCATAAATAATAACTAGTAATAGAACCATAAATAGTTAAATAGTAATATGTAAATTATGCCAGTAAATTATGAAATAAGTCCAGGACCAGCCCATTGGCTCAGGATGTCTGACCCTCCAAGGGAGGAGTTGTAAAGTTTGATGGCCACAGGCAGGAATGACTTCCTATGACGTTCTGTGTTGCATCTCGGTGGAATGAGTCTCTGGCTGAATGTACTCCTGTGCCCACCCAGTACATTATGTAGTGGATGGGAGACATTGTCCAAGATGGCATGCAACTTAGACAGCATCCTCTTTTCAGACACCACCGTCAGAGAGTCCAGTTCCATCCCCACAACATCACTGGCCTTATGAATGAGTTTGTTGATTCCGTTGGTGTCTGCCACCCTCAGCCTGCTGCCCCAGCGCACAACAGCAAACATGATAGCACTGGCCACCACAGACTCGTAGAACATCCTTAGCATCGTCCGGCAGATGTTAAAGGACCTCAGTCTCCTCAGGAAATAGAGACGGCTCTGGCCCTTCTTGTAGACAGCCTCAGTGTTCTTTGACCAGTCCAGTTTATTGTCAATTCGTATCCCCAGGTATTTGTAATCGTCCACCATGTCCACACTGACCCCCCGGATGGAAACAGGGGTCACCGGTGCCTTAGCTCTCCTCAGGTCTACCACCAGTTCCTTAGTCTTTTTCACATTAAGCTGCAAATAATTCTGCTCACACCATGTGACAAAGTTTCCTACCGTAGCCCTGAACTCAGCCTCATCTCCCTTACTGATGCATCCAACTATGGCAGAGTCATCTAAAAACTTCTGAAGATGACAAGACTCTGTGCAGTAGTAGAAGTCTGAGGTGTAAATGGTGAAGAGAAAGGGAGACAAGACAGTCCCCTGTGGAG
This sequence comes from Mobula hypostoma, assembly GCF_963921235.1. Taxonomy (NCBI): domain Eukaryota; kingdom Metazoa; phylum Chordata; class Chondrichthyes; order Myliobatiformes; family Myliobatidae; genus Mobula; species Mobula hypostoma. Next base: position 2,566,726 of record NC_086115.1, read on the forward strand.
CCCCAGTGCTGCTAATCATTTTGTCGGACACACAGAGTTGCAAGCACACGTACTGTGGTCTGCCAGTCAGGTAATCAAGAATCAATGATACCAGGGAAGCATCCACCTGCATCGCTGTCAGCTTCTCCCCCAGCAGAGCAGGGCGGATGGTGTTGAACGCACTGGAGAAGTCAAAAAATGTGACCCTCACAGTGCTCGCTGGCTTGTCCAGGTGGGCGTAGACACGGTTCAGCAGGAAGACGATGGCATCCTCAACTCCTAGTTGGGGCTGGTAGGCAAACTGGAGGAGATCTAAGTGTGGCCTGACCATAGGCCGGAGCAGCTCCAGAACAAGTCTCTCCAGGTTCTTCATGATGTGGGAGGTCAATGCCACCGGTCTGTAGTCATTGAGGCCGCTGGGGTGCGGCATCTTCGGCACAGGGACGAGGCAGGACGTCTTCCACAATACAGGAACCCTCCGGAGCCTCAGGCTCAGGTTGAATACATGGCGAAGTACTCCACATAGCTGAGGGGCACAGGCTTTGAGCACCCTGGTACTGACACCATCCGGTCCTGCAGCCTTGCTTGGGTTGAGACGTTTCAGCTGTCTTCTCACCTGTAGAGCTGTGAAGCCCATCGTGGTGGTTTCGTGTGGGGAAGTGGTATAGTCATGAGAGCAGGGTGGGGGACTGTGAGGAGGGGTAGGAGGGGAGAGTGGAATATGTGTTGGTTGGGGGCTGACAACAGATGGCTCATGTGTGGGATGGGCAGGGGCCACACCGTCGAATCTGTTAAAGAACAGATTAAGTTCATTGGCCCTGTCCTCACTGCCTTCCGCTCCTCTGCTGCTAGTTTGCCGGAACCCAGTGATGGTCCTCATCCCCCTCCAGACCTCTCTCATGTTGTTCTGCTGGAGTTTCCACTCAAGCTTCCTCCTGTACCTGTCTTTAGCCTCCCTGATCCTGGCTTTCAGATCCCTCTGTATTGCCCTCAGCTCCGCCCCATTTCCATCTCTAAATGCCCTCTTTTTAGCGTTCAGGGTGTCCTTAATGTCCTTTGTCGCCCATGGCTTGTTATTTGAATAACAAAAGGACAGTTCTTGTCGGAACATTGCAGTCCACACAGAAGTTGATGTAATCAGTGATGCATTCTGTGAGCCCATCAATATCCTCTCCATGTGGCTCACAGAGTGCCTGCCAGTCTGTCACCTCAAAACAACCCTGGAGCGCCTCATAAGCCTCCTCCGACCATTTCCTCACTGTCCTCGAGGTTGCAGGTTTACTCTTCACCAGAGGCACGTAGCAGGGTTTTAGATGCACCAGGTTGTGATCTGACCTTCCCAGTGGGGGGAGGGGAGAGGAGCTGTATGCATCCTTAAGGTTAGCGTACATCAAATCCAGAGTCCTCTCCCCTCTGGTTGTACAGCTCACATACTGCGTGAAGTTGGGCAGTGTTCTGGCCATGGTAACACGGTTGAAGTCACCCGAGATGGTAATGATGGCACTCGGGTGCTGGGTTTGTAATCTGGCTATGACGGTGTAAATGATGTTACACGCCGACGTCGGGTTGGCAGAGGGAAGGATGTACACAACAACCACAATTGCATGCGAGATTTCCCTTGGCAAATAATATGGCTGGAGTCCAACAGCAAAAAGTTCAATATCTGGTCTACAGACCCGTTCCTTGATCGTAATATGCCCAGGATTGCACCATCTGTTATTTACCAGAACCGCCAGCCCCTCTCCTTTACGCCTACTGCTCTCAGTGCAATTCCGGTCAGTTCGAACGGTCTGGAAGCCCTCTATAACGTGTGAAGAAGAGTTCTAAGCATTCACAATCATTTTACTTAAAAAACTCTTCATTTCATTGCAAAGTGGCAACCCTCTGACTTTGAGATACTGTCCCCTAATTCTAGACTTTTCAATCTTATATATCATTTTGTATTCAACATATTCCATATGTTAACATTCCTACCCAGCTAATTTTCTGACTGTCTGTGACTCAAGCCATCTTCTTACCTTATTATTGCAAGAGGTACAACAGGGAGCATTTAGAAATTGAGATGTTTGATATAACTTTACTCATGACTGGCGAGAACACAGCTGGGTATTGACTAAACACTGTATTTCGGAAGGCAATACAGAGTAGGCCCATTAGGGTAACTATTGGAAGAAGGGGGTTAACACATGTAAAGGTTGAGCATGTTGGGATATGGAGGAAGGAGAGATGATCTCACCGAAACTTAAGATGTTGAGAGGGATTGACAAGGGGATGCAAGAAGCTGTTTCTCTCCAATAGAAGCACCAGAAATTAGTGGCAGAGCAGAGGTTTAAGACTAAGGGGTTCATCATGGGGATGAATTTTATTCTCAGAGAACTGTGAACCATTGGGATTGAGCTGTGGAGGAGAATCATTGAATATATTCATGGCTAGAACTCTACAAGGGGGTGAGAGGGAAGCGGTAAACATCGGATTGGAGGGGCCATGGTTTGATTGAATGGGGGGGAGCAGACTCAATCTTACGCCTGCCTCTGTTTCTTGGGTTTTGTTCTTATTATTGTACAAAATATTTTCCTGAAATGGCAATAATTGGGTTGTGTGTCTTTTCATCTTTTGACTTTATGCTCACCGTCCCCCTGTGCAATCTCACAACCGTACCTGAACGAGAAATTACATATGCAGCAGAGAAATTAAAAAATTAAGATAAAACTGAACCAAGCTCACTAATTTTTTCCATTTTAAAAATCAATAAAATTGGGTGTGTGAAAATGACGGCTCTTTATTTATTCATGGGACAGTGGCTGTGTTTTGAAAAGTTCAGGATTTAATATTAATCCTCATTGTTGTTTAAAAGGTTGAGATTCTTAAAAGATTAGGTTCCTTTGTGACATGTACATCAAAACCTACAGTGAGATGCATTGTTCATGTCAAATCAAATCAACCAGCATGGTGCTGAGATCACCCCGTAGGTGTCACTATGTTTCTGACTAACCTTAACCCGTCGGAGTTTGGGATGTGGGGAAAAGCCGGACCCGAGCACCCGGAGAAATCACACCTAATCACAGGAGCCACAGTAGGTCTGTTTCTTCAGCCATTGTCATCCACCTGATGAAAATGATTCTAACAGAGCCGTGGCAGAGTCAGTACCAGATTTTAGGAATGTACAGAGTGTATCGTGAAAGGGATGTAGAACGGTGCCGGCCCCATTTGTTAAAGATCACTGATAGGAGGTACTGCAATGAAACGCATTACTAGGACAAACTAAAAGACCAGTGCTGCAGTGAAGTGGAAGTGGGTGTGGTGGAGGTGTCATTCCAGTGGTTCCCCTGTCCCTCGAAAACTGTTCTAGTTCTCAGGTGTTCTTTGATGTGCATTCATTAAAGATTAGCAATATTGGTGACATATACATTGTTACTTCCAAACGTACAGTAAAATGTGCTGTTTTGCGTCAACAACCAACGCAATCCAAGGATGTGCAGGGGACAGCTCTCAGGCACCACCACTCTTCCAATGCCAACATAGCACGAACGCAGCTTACTTACAAACCTGAACTGTGCAATGTGCACCTCCATCAAATTCTGCACGTGCCTTGTGAATGGTGAAAAGTTTTGAACTGAGTCACTTGCCTCAGCAGCTAACTTGTTCTTGTTATCATATCATTGACACGGTTAGTCCAGCTTCTAACTGATGGAAACCCACAGGGGGTTGTTGACAGAAAATTAACAAGTTAAAGATAAAGGGGAAACAGTAAGGCACTCCCTTTTTGGAAATGGTGAGTTGGTATATCCTTAGGCATAGACTTGATGTTATAACTGTACCCATGCATGGGTTCACACCCTGATTGGGATTTAAGACAATAATCCATAGGAGCAGCTTTAGGCCATTTGGCCCAACAAATTCCACAAATTCACCACCCTCTGGTTAAAGAAATTTCTCTGCATCTCTGTTTTAAATGGACACCTCTCTGTCCTGAGGCCCTCTTGTCCTAGACTCCCCCACCATGGGAAATATCCTTTCCACATTACTCTGTCTGGTCTTTCAACATTCGAAAGGTTTCAATGAGGTTAGACAGATTTCAAATAGAATGTTCACATTCATTGCTAGAGGGGTTGAATTTAAGAGCAGAGAGATTATGCTGCAATTGTGCAGGGTACTGGTGAGGCCGCACCTGGAGTACTGTGTGCAGTTCTGGTCTCCTCACTCCAGAAGAAACATACTGGCTTTGGAGGCAGTGTAGAGGAGGTGATTCTAAGCTGATTCCAGAGATGAGGGGGTTAGACTATGAGGAGAGATTGAGTCACCAGGACTGTACTCGCAGGAATTCAGATGAATGAGAGGAGGTCTTATAGAAACATATAAAATTATGAAAGGGTTAGATAAGACAGAGGCAGGAAAGTTGTTTCCATTGGAAAGTGAGACTAAAACTAGGGGACAGAGACTCAAAATTTGGGGGAATAGGTTCAGGATGGTGATGGTGAGAAACTGCTTCTGAGAAACTGTGGAATTATCTTCCCAGGGAAGCAGTAGAGGCTACCTCATTCAATATATTTAATGCACAGTTAGATCAATTTTGGCGTAGTAGGGGAATGAAGGATGAAGGAGAAAAGGCAGGTAGGTGGAGCTAAGTCCAAGGCCAGCGTGAGGTGTTGCACTTTCAGAGCACAAACCAGGGTAGGACTTACATAGTGAGTGGTAGGGCACTGAGCAGTGCAATAGAACGGGGATCTGGGAATACACATCCATAATTCTTTGAAAGTAGTGTCACAGGTGTATAGAGTCCTAAAGAAAGCTTTTGGCATGTTGACCTTCATTAATCAAAGTACTGAGTACCGGAGTTGGGATATTATGTTGAAGTTGTATAAGAGGTTGATGAGGCCTGATCTGGAGTACTGTGTGCAGTTTTGGGTGAAGACCTACCTACAGGAAAGTTGTTAATAAGACACTAGAATACTACAGCACAGTACAGGCCCTTCGGTCCTCAATGTTGTGTCGACCCATATATTCCTTTAAAAAAAAGTACTAAACCCACGCTACCCCGTAACCCTCTATTTTTCTTTCATCCATGTGCCTGTCCAAGAGGCTCTTAAATACCCCCAATGTTTTAGCCTCCATCACCATCCCTGGCAAGTCATTCCAGGCACCCACAACCCTCTGTGTAAAAAACTTACCCCTGATGGCTCCCCTAAACTTCCCTCCCTTAACTTTGTACATATGCCCTCTGGTGTCTGCTATTTATGCCCCAGGAAACAGGTACTGGCTATCCACCCTATCTATGCCTCTCATAATCTTGTAGACCTCTATCAAGTCCCCTCTCATCCTCCTACACTCCAAAGAGAAAAGTCCCAGCTCTGCTAACCTTGCCTCACAAGACTTGTTTTCCAATCCAGGCAACATCCTGGTAAATCTCCTCTGCACCCTTTCCATAGCTTCCACATCCTTCCTATAATGAGGTGACCAGAACTGAACACAATACTCTCCAAGTGTGGTCTCACCAGACATTTGTAGAGTTGCAACATGACCTCTCTGCTCTTGAACTCAATCCCCCTATTAATGAAGCCTAGCATCCCAAAGGCCTTCTTAACTATCCTATCAACCTGTGCAGTGACCTTGAGGGACGTATGGATTTGAACAACAAGGTCCCTGTGTTCATCCACACTCTTAAGTAACCGACCATTAACCCTGTACTCAGCCTTCTGGTTTGTCCTTCCAATATGCATCAGCTCACACTTATCCAGATTGAACTCCATCCGCCACTTTTCTGCCCAACTCTGTATCCTGTCTATATCCTCTTTTAACCTTCTACAACCTACAGCTCCATCCACAACTCCTCCAATCTTTGTGTCATCTGCAAACTTACTCACCCATCCTTCCGCCTCTTCATTCAGGTCATTTATAAAAATCACAAAGAGCAGGGGTCCTAGGGCAGATCCTTGCGGCACTCCACTAGTCACCGACCTCCAGGCAGAATACTTTCCTTCCACTACTCCCCTCTGCTTTCTTCCTTTAAGCCAGTTTTTTTATCCAAACAGCCAAGGTTCCACTGATCCCGTGCCTCATGACTTTCTGGATGAATCTCTCGTGGGGGACCTTGTCAAATGCCTTGCTAAAATCCATGTAGACCACATCTACCACCCTACCCTCATCAATTTCTTTTGTTACCTCTTCAAAAAACACAGTTAGGCTCATGAGGCACGACCTTCCCTTCACAAAGCCATGTTGATTATCTTTGAGTAGACTGTACTTCTCTAAAAGCTCGTAGATCCTATTCTTAAGAATCCTTTCCAATAGTTTACAGTCCACCGATGTAAGACTTACCGGTCTATAGTCCCCAGGATTCTCCCTATTACCTTTTTTTAAACAAGAGAACTACATTTGCCATTCTCCAATCCTCTGGCCCTCTCCTGCAGCCAAAGAGGATTCAAAGAGCATAGCTACTGCTCCAGCGATCTCTTCTCTCACTTCCCACAGCAACCTGGGGGATATCACGTCCGGCCCTGGAGGTTTATCAATCTTGATGTTTTTAAGAAGATCCAACACTCCTTCTTCCTTAATCTCCACATTGTCCAGCACACAGGCCTGTTCTATTTTGACCTCACCCTGATTAAGGTCCTTTTCACTTGTGAATACTGAAGCAAAGTATTCATTTAGGACCTCCCCAACCTCCTCTGCCTCCAGGCACATGTTGCCCTCTTTATCCTTTAGCGGCTCCACCTTCACTCTTGTCATCCTTCTGTTCTTCACATATGCATAGAATGCCTTGGGATTCTCCTTAATCCTACATGCCAAGGCCTTCTCATGCCCCCTTCGAGCTTTCCTAGATCACTTCTTAAGCTCCTTCCTGGCTACCCTATATTTCTCATGAGCCCCTTCTGTTTCTTATATCTAACATATGCTTCCTCCTTCCTCTTGACGAGTTGCCTCACATGTTTCGTCTGCCACGGTTCCCTTTTCCGACCATTTTTTCTTTGTCTCAGTGGGACAAACCTATCCTGAACCCAGCACAAGTGATCCCTAAACTTCCTCCACATTACTTCTGTGCTTTCACCCTTGAACATCTGTTTCCAATTTATTCTTGCAAGTTCCTGCCTCATCCCTTCATAGTTAGCCCTTCCCCAGTTAAGCACTTTCTCATTTTGTCTGTTTTTATCCTCTTCCATAGCTATGCTGAAGCTAAGGGAGTTGTGGTCACTCTCACCAAAATGTTCCCCCACCAAGAGTCCTGTCATCTGACCTCTTGGAAGAATACAGAGGAAATTTACAAGGATGTTGCCGGGACTTGACCTGAGTTATTTATAGGTAAAGGTTCAATAGGTTTGGACTTTACTCCTTACAGCGTAGAAGATTGAGAGGAGATTTGATAAAGGTATACAAAATTAAGAGTAGTATGATAGGGTAAGTGCAAGCAGGCTTTTTCCACTGAGGTTGGATGAGACTAGAACTAGAAGTCATGGGTTAGGACGATAAGAATTAGGCTATTCGGTCCATCGACTCTTGGAATATAGAACATAGAACAGTACAGCACAGTGCAGGCCCTTCGGCCCACAATGTTGTGCCGACCCTTAAACCCTGCCTCCCATATAACCCCCCCACCTTAAATTCCTCCATATACCTGTCCAGTAGTCTCTTAAATTTCACTAGTGTATCTGCCTCTACCACTGACTCAGGCAGTGCATTCCACGCACCAACCACTCTCTGAGTAAAAAACCTTCCTCTAATATCCCCCTTGAACTTCCCACCCCTTACCTTAAAGCCATGTCCTCTTGTATTGAGCAGTGGTGCCCTGGCTGTCCACTCTATCTATTCCTCTTAACATCTTGTATACCTCTATCATGTCTCCTTTCATCCTCCTTCTCTCCAGAGAGTAAAGCCCTAGCTCCCTTAATCTCTGATCATGATGCATACTCTCTGAACCAGGCAGCATCCTGGTAAATCTCCTCTGTACCCTTTCCGATGCTTCCACATCCTTCCTATAGTGTGGCGACCAGAACTGGACACAGAACTCCAAGCGTGGCCTAACCAGAGTTTTATAGAGCTGCATCATTACCCTGCTACTCTTAAACTCTATCCCTCAAGTTATGAAAGCTAACACTCCATAAGCTTTCTTAACTACCCTATCTACCTGTGAGGCAACTTTCAGGGATCTGTGGACATGTACCCCCAGATCCCTCTGCTCCTCCACACTTCCAAGTATCCTGCCATTTACTTTGTATTCCGCCTTGGAGTTTGTCCTTCCAAAGTGTACCACCTCACACTTCTCTGGGTTGAACTCCATCTGCCACTTCTCAGCCCACTTCTGCATCTTATCAATGTCTCTCTGCAATCTTCGACAATCCTCTACACTATCCACAACACCACCAACCTTTGCTTCGTTTGCAAACTTGCCAACCCACCCTTCTACCACCACATCCAGGTCGTTAATAAAAATCACGAAAAGTAGAGGTCCCAGAACAGATCCTTGTGGGACACCACTAGTCACAATCCTCCAATCTGAATGTACTCCTTCCACCACGACCCTCTGCCTTCTGCATGCAAGCCAATTCTGAATCCACCTGGCCAAACTTCCCTGGATCCCATGCCTTCTAACTTTCTGAATAAGCCTACCCTGTGGAAACTTGTCAAATGCCTTACTAAAATCCATGTAGATCACATCCATTGCACTACCTTCATCTATATGCCTGGTCACCTCCTCAAAGAACCCTATCAGGCTTGTTAGACACAAAGCCATGCTGACTGTCACTGATGAGACCATGATTCTCTAAATGCCCACAGATCCTATTTCTAAGAATCTTTTCCAACAACTTTCCCACCACAGACGTAAGGCTCATTGGTCTATAATTACCTGGACTATCCCTACTACCGTTTTTGAACAAAGGGAAAACATTCACCTCCCTCCAATCCTCCGGTACCATTCCCGTGGACAACGAGGACATAAAGATCCTAGCCAGTGGCTCAGCAATCTCTTCCCTTGCCTCGTGGAGCAGCCTGGGGAATATTCCGTCAGGCCCCGGGGACTTATCCATCCTAATGTGTTTTAACAACTCCAACACCTCCTCTCCCTTAATATCAACATACTCCAGAACATCAACCTCACTCATATTGTCCTCACCATCATCAAGTTCCCTCTCATTGGTGAATACCGAAGAGAAGTATTCATTGAGGACCTCGCTCACTTCCACAGCCTCCAGGCACATCTTCCGACCTTTATCTCTAATCAGTCCTACCTTCACTCCGGTCATCCTTTTGTTCTTCACATAATTGAAGAATGCCTTGAGATTTTCCTTTACCCTACTCACCAGGGCCTTCTCATGCCCCCTTCTTCCTCTTCTCAGCCCCTTCTTAAGCTCCTTCTTGCTTCCCTATATTCCTCAATAGACCCATCTGATCCTTGCTTCCTGAACCTCATGTATGCTGCCTTCTTCCACCTGACTAGATTTTCCACCTCACTTGTCACCCATGGTTCCTTCACCCTACTATTCTTTACCTTCCTCACCAGGACAAATTTATCCCTAACATCCTGCAAGAGATCTCTAAACATCGACTACATGTCCATAGTACACTTCCCTGCAAAAACATCATCCCAATTCATACCCGCAAGTTCTAGCCTTATAGCCTCATAATTTGCCCTTCCCCAATGAAAAATGTTCCTGTCCTCTCTGATTCTATCCTTTTCCATGATAATGCTGAAGGCCAGGGAGCGGCGGTCTCTGTCCCCCAGATGCTCACCCACTGAGAGATCTGTGACCTGACCCGGTTCATTACCTAATACTAGGTCTAGTATGGCATTCCCCCTAGTCGGCCTGTCAACATATTGTGACAGGAATCTATCCTGGACACACTTAACAAACTCTGCCCAGTCCAAACCCTCAGAACTAATCAAGTGCCAATCAATATTAGGGAAGTTAAAGTCACCCATGATAACAACCATGTTATTTTTGCACCTTTCCAAAATCTGCCTCCCAATCTGCTCCTCGGTGTCTCTGCTGCTACCAGGGGGCCTATAGAATACTCCCAATAGAGTAACTGCTCCCTTCCTGTTCCTGACTTCTACCCATACTGACTCAAAAGAGGATCCTGCTACATTACCCACCCTTTCCGTAGCTGTAATAGTATCCCTTCTTCGCCATTCCATCATGGCTGATTTATTGTAGAGGTCATGGGTTAAGGGTGAAAGGTGAAATCTTTAAGAGGGGCAAGAGGGGGAATTTCTTCATTCAGAGTGTGGAATGAGCCACCAGTGGAAAAGGTGTTTGTGGGTTTGAATTCACCATTTAAGAGAAAATTGGACAGGTTCATAGATGGGGGGGGGGTGGGTACAGAAGACTATGGTCTGGATGCAGGTCGATGGGACTAGGCAGATTAATGGTTCAGCAAGGACTAGATGGTCGAAGGGCCTGTTTTTTTCCTATAGTGTCCATGACTCTCTGACTCTGTAGGGTGAGGAGAGGGGAAAGGAGAAGCTGACAGGTGATAGGTGACAAACACCAGAAAGTCTGCAGATGCTGGAAATCCAGAGCAACACACACAGAGTGCTGGAGGAACTCAGCAGCCGGGCAGCATCGAGAGAAAAGAGTACACAGTCAACATTTTGGACAGTGAACTTTCTTCAGGACTGATAGGTGGTACCTGATAGGAGGAGTTTGGGTAGGTGGGGGTGGAGAGACGAAGTAAGAAACTGGGAGGGGATAGGTGAAAGAGTTAGAGGGCTGCAGAAGAAGGAATCTGATAGGAAAGGGAAGAGGAGCACCAGAGGGCGACAATGGAAAGTGAGAGGATAATTGTATACATGTCACCAAATACAACCCTGAGATTCACTTCCCTGCAACAAATTATAGAATAGTAACCACAACAGGAAGCAATGAAAGATCAACCAGAGAGCAGAAGACAACAAACGTGCAAATGCAGACATAATCAAATATCATTAAATAATGAGAACATGCAATAACAAGATAAAGAGTCCTTAAAGTGAGATCATTGGTTGTGGGAACATCTCAATGGATGGGCAAGTGAGTGTAGTTAACTCTTTTGTTCAAGAACCTAATGGTGGTAGGAGAGTAACTGTTCTTGAACCTGGTGGTGTGAGTCCTGAGGCTCCTGTAATAGGGGAGAGAATGGGGGAAGGAAATGAAGATTAGTATATCCTGTACCTTCTTAATCAACTTATGATGAAGTTGGCGCTGGTGAAACACAGTAACCTCTTCTGCAAGCGTACAGTCACTGGAAAACAAGTCGAGGACCTCAGGGCAAGATTGCTGTGTCGTGTTTCCGTGTTCTGTGTTCCATGGTGATGTGGTGATATAAAGTCACGATCAGACCTGAGGGTTTCTCAACACACCAAATGGACCACACCGGTCTGCTGATTCGGAGAAGGGGCAAAAGGTGGATGTCTGTGTTTCATGATAAATTCTTTGTGTGCTCAGACATAGTGATCTTTTTGCACTTTTGTTCCCCTGAACTGGAACATCTACCGATTAAATGCCGACCATTCTACTCACCAAGAGAGTTCTTCTTTGTGATCCTGACCACACCGCCAAAGGCTGATGAAAAGCAGGCACGCACAGTACTGAGTGCCACTATCAGCAAACAAGAAACAGCGTAATCTGTTGTCTTTCAAATCATTGCCAGGGATTCAGTCAGGCTTGTTTGAAGAAATCTCTGGACAATTATCATCAACATATCACCTGTAGCACCAGGGGTCCCAACACACTCGACCACAGTAAGGATTTCCGACCATTCAATCCCTATACCACATTTTGGGAAATCTGACTATCTGACTGTCCTCCTTCTACCTGCATTTTCCCCCAGAGCTATAATTGCTCTGAACCAATCGATCAAATATCCTCCATAAATGTGATATGTTGCTACTTTAATACTGGTTTTATGGCTGTCACGCATCTGAGTTGCGCGTTTGTACTGCTGGACATTGCTTGTACCGGCTGGTTACTTGATTTTGTTTATTGTTTATTTATTTTATTTGTTATTTTATTTGAGTACGAGAGTTGCAAACTCATTTTTGCTGCATTGGTGCATGACAAATTGTACTATGCAATGACAATAAAGAGATTTCATTTCACTTCATACAGTCAGAGGCTAAAGAGCAAGACTGCAGAAGAAAGGACAACAAAGAGGTGGGAACAGAGGACCTGAACAAATATACCATGGTTGTAAATGACTTTATAAAAACAGTCGTAGATGAGTGTGTCCCCACTAAATCATTCAGAGTTGTCCCCAACCAGAAGCCCTTGATGAACTATGAGATAGGCAATCTGCTGAGGACCAAATCAGGGGTATTCAGGTCTGGTGACCAAGTAAAATACTAGAGATCCAGTTACGATCATCAGAAAGCTTTCTCATGGGAGAAGTGGCAATTCCAGACCAAACTTGAAGCTCAACGGCTGTGGCAGGGCTTAAATGCTCCAAAGTAAAACCAAGCAACAAGCGACAACAAGCTCCACTCCCAGATGAGCACAGTGGTTCTTATCCTCATTTTGACCATCAAATCATCGAGGCAGCTTGACAAACTCACAGCCCCCAAAGACCCTATGGTTTCAGTCTCCGAGGCCAACATGAGAGCATCCGTTAGGGAGAGCGAACCACAGAAATCATCCGATCTAGACAGGACACCTGGCTGAGGATTGAGTACCTGCAATGATCAGCTCTGCTACCCTCCTGCTTGAAGTAGGGTTCAATTACACCGATGCCCAAGAGGAACTTGGAAACCTCCTTCAAGGACTTTTGTTCAGTAGCACTGTGATGAAACACTTTGAGAGGTTGGCGATGAAATATATCAACTCGTACCTGAGAAGTGACTTGGATCGGCTCCAATTTGCCCACTGTCACAACAGGTGAACAGCAGATGTCATTTCATCAACTCTTCAACCCTGGAGCATCTGGACAGTAAAGACGCAAACATCTGGATGCTCCTCATTGACTGCAGCTCATCATTCAATACTGTCATCCCTTTAGAACTCATCAATAAGCTCCAAGACTTTGGCGTCAATGCTTGCTTAATGGCTACGGCCTAGTCAAACACAGGTAAATACACACAACTGAGCACATCCACATGAAACACTGTTGCAGGAAAGCAGCATCCAGGGCATGCTGTCTTCTCACTGCTGCCATCACGAAGGATGTACAGGAGCCTTAAGTGACACACCACCAAGTTCAGGAACAATTATTACACCTCAATCATCAGGTACTTGAACCAGAACTTTACTCAACTTCACTCACCCCATCACTGAACTGTTCCCACAAACTATGGACTTATTTTCAAGGACTCTTCATCTCATGTTCTCGATATTTATTATTATTAGTGGTAATATTTCATCTTTTCTTTTTTTGTATTTGCACAGATTGTTGTCTTTTGTACATTGTTTTCCGTCCTATTGGGGTCTTTCATTGATTCAATTGTGTTTCTTATGAATGCCTGCAAGAAAATGAATCTCATGTGACATATATGTACTTTGATAATAAATTTACTTTGGAATTTGAACTTGCCGAGCTGTGTTTCCACTTTTAGTATCTTTGGATTTGTTCACTAAGGTTTCTCTTTTCATTGATATTCCTCAGAGTATTACCACCGTATTGTACATCCTGGCTTCAATAACCCACTCACCCTCTCAAAATGCATCACTGGTGAACTTACTCATAATTCTGCATCCATATTGTTAATGTAAAAAACTGACACTAGAAATCCCAGCACCAGTCTTTGCACCAGTCACAGGCTACCAGTCTTACAAACTTCTATAGATGCACAGTGGAGGGTATCCCATCTGGTTGCATCGTGGCCTGGGATGGAAACTCTGATGTCCATAGAAAGTGATGGTTACAGGCCAGACCATCACAGACAAGGCTCTCCCCACCGTCGAGCACATTTATAATGAGTGGTGCAACAAAAAAGCAGCATCTATCATCAAGGAGCCCAGCGTTCAGCTCATGTTCTCACTGTGCCTTGGGTCCCACACCACCAGGTTCCTACATACATCAGGCTCCTCAACCAGCTTAGATAACTTCACTCAGCTCCGTTCCAAAATGATCTTACATCCAGGGCCCCTACACCTCCTCCCTCACTACCATTCAAGGCCCCAAACTGTCCTTCCAGGTGAGGTGACTCTTCACCTGTGAGTCTGTTGGGGTAGTGAGGGAGTTGGTGTTATTGTATCCGGTGCTCCCAGTATGGCCATCTGTATATCAGTGAGACCCGACATAGATTGGGAGACCACTTTGCCAAGCACCTACACTCCGTCCGCCAGAACAAGCGGGATCTCCCAGTGGCCACCCATTTTAATTCCACTTCCCATTCCCATTCCGATATGTCCATCCATGGCCTCCCCTACTGTCATGATGAGAACACCTCCCTGAGTAGCACTGTCGTTCCAACGTGCTTCAAGGCCACCACCATCGTCCCCATGCCACAGAAGTCTTCAGTGTCCTGCCTCAACGACTACCGTCCCGTCGCACTCACATCCATCATCATGAAGTGTTTCGAGAGGCTTGTCATGACGCACATCAAGACCCTGCTGCCCCCCTCACTGGACCCCCTGCAGTTCGCGTATCGTCCCAACTGCTCAACAGATGACGCCATCACCATCACCCTCCACCTGGCCCTAACCCACCTGGACAAAAAAGACACGTACGCTCGAATGCTGTTCATAGACTTCAGTTCAGCATTCAACACAATCATTCCTCAGAACGGATTGGAAAGCTGAGCCTACTGGGCCTGATCAGCTCCCTCTTCAACTGGATCCTCTACTGTGCCTATTGTCTTGTTTATTATTTATTGTACTGCCCTGCACTGTTTTGTGCACTTTATGTAGTCCCATGTAGGTCTGTAGTCTAGTGTAGTTTTAGTGTTGTCTTATGTAGCCTAGTGTCTCACTTAGTCTAGTGTAGTTTTGTGTTGTTTCATGTAGCATCAGGGTCCTGGAGGAACATTGTTTTGTTTTTACTATGTACTGTACCAACAGTTTTTGGTCGAAATGACAATAAAAAGCGACATGACGACTTGATTTGACTTGATGAGGCCACACTCAGGTTGGAGGAACATCTTATATTCTGTTTGAGTAGCCTCCAACCTGATGGCATGAACATCAATTTCTCAAGCAGTATAGCATAGACCATAGAGCTAAGGCCAAAGACCATAGACCACAGACCGTAGAACACACATCATAGAGCATAGACCAGAGACCATAGGTCATAGACCTTGGAGGTTAGGCCAGAGACCATAGAGCACAGACCGTAGAGCTTGGGCCAGAGACGATAGAGCACAGACCGTAGAGCTTGGGCCAGAGACCATAGAGCACGGACCATACAGCTTAGGCCAGAGACCATAGAGCACAGACCGTAGAGCTTGGGCCAGAGACCATAGAGCACGGACCATACAGCTTAGGCCAGAGACCATAGAGCACAGACCGTAGAGCTTGGACCAGAGACCATAGAGCACGGACCATAGAGCTTAGGCCAGAGACCATAGAGCACAGACCGTAGAGCTTGGGCCAGAGGCCATAGAGCACAGACCGTAGAGCTTGGGCCAGAGACTATAGAGCACACACCGCAGAGCACCATGGAGCTTAGGCTAGAGACCACAGACCAGGCATTGTACAGCATAGCCCATAGAGCTTTGGTCAGAGACCATAGACCACAGATCGTAGATCTTCAGCCAGAGACCTTAGACCACGGACCATAGCGTACAGACCGTAGAGCTTAGGCCAGAGAATATAGACCACAAACCGAAGAGCACAGTCCATAGAGCTTAGGTCAGAGACCGTAGACCAGAGAACATAGAGCTTAGGCCAGATACCACAGACCACAGACTGCAGGGCACAGACCATAGAGCTTAGGCCAAAGACCATAGAGCACAGACTGTGAGCTTTGGCCAGAGACCATAGACCACCGACCATACAGCACAGACTGGTAATGACCCCCAACCCCCACCCCACCTTCTCCATTTCCCATCCCTTTTTCCCTCCCTCACCTTATCTCCTTGCCTGCTCATCGCGTTTCTCTAGTGCTCCTCCCTGCTTTTCTTTTTTCCATGGCCTTCTGTCTCTTTCACCAATCAACTTCCCAGCTCTTTACTTCATCCCTCCCCCTCCCGGTTTCACCTATCATCTGGTGTTTTTCTCTCCCCTCCCCCCACCTTGTAAATCTACTCCACAGCTTCTTACCTCCAGTCCTGCCGAAGAGTGTCGGCCCGAAATGTTGACTGTTTACTCTTTTCTCTGGAAGCTGCCTGGCCTGCTGAGTTCCTCCAGCATTTTGTGTGTGTTACAACCTATAGACTTACTTTCAATTGCTCTATAACTCGTATATTTTTTATTATTTGCATGATTTGTCTTCATTTGCACATAGAGTAGGTTTTTTGTCAGACATTGTTTATGTGTAGTTTTTTGTAAATTCTATTGTATTTCTATATTTTTCTGTAACTACCCAGAAGAAAATGAATCTCAGTGTAGTAAAGGCACTTTAAAATAAATTCACTTTGAACTTTGACCATCACCTCCTGCCTTCTGTCACCAAGCCAACTTGGGATCCATTGTTCAGAAGCCAACAATATTAAGTGTTGAGTTTCTTTTCAGTTCCCTTTTATTCAGTGCTATTATGACTGCATGTGTCAACATGTTGGACATAAACGACTCTTCATATTGGGCCACAAGAAAAGATGGCACAATTATGCTTCTGCATATCATTCTAACCTAAGTCTCTGTTCTTCATATGCATTTCATGACTGGTTACTGCAGAGAAAGTAAAAATGTAAAACCATAATAAATTGTCTTGACACACATCAGCCAGCTGTGTTCTGAAATCATAATCTTCTTTACACAGAAGCAAGGACATGGCAAAGGAACAGAGATAAGTAGGAGCAATAATCTCACAAGATAGATTGTGAAAATTGCATACTCCTATTCTAAATAAAACTTCTCTTTTCAAGAGATTTTTGTAAACTCCTCCACCATTTAGAAAAATCTACTCCACCGTTAAAGAAAACCACAACCACATTTAGTAATGGAAATTTGTCACTATGACAGATCTTTGTTACTTATTTTGTTAGTAATTCTTAAAATGATTACCTTTTTTTGATGAGGTGCTAAAAACTGTGGCAGTGAATTCCACAGCTTTGTCACCCTCTGACTAAAGAAATTCCTTCTCATCTCTGTTCTAAAAGGATGTCCTTCTATTCTGAGGCTGTGACCTCTGGGAATGATGATGGGCAATTGAGCAGCTAATAGTAAAGGAAGAAGATGCAAGAACATCTCTATCCTCAGAGACGCTCGGGCTCCACAGGAGTTCCAAAGAGGATGCTGAAATATTTCAAAAATAAGAGTAAATGTCTAACTGCTTATAATACTCCAACTTTGGCCTCACCAGTGCCAAAGTTCACGACCATACACTTCCCAACACTGTGTTTCATTTGCCACTTTCTTGCCCTTTCTCCTAATCTGTCCTACTACAGACAGCCTGCTTCCTCAACCCTACCTGCCCCTCCACCTATCTTTATATTGTCCACAAACTTAGCCACAAAGCCATCAATTCTGTCATCCAAATCATTGACATATAATGTAACAAGAATCGGTCCCAACACAGACCCCCGTGGAACAGCACTAGTCACTGACAGCCAACCAGAGAAGGTCCCCTTTATTCCCACTCTTTGCCTGCTGATATCATCCAGATCATTGACATATAACATAAAAAGGAGTGGTCCCGAGACAGACCCCTGTAGAACACCACTAGTCACCGGCAGCCTGTCAGGAAAGGCCCCCTTTATTCCCACTCTTTGCCTCCTACCAATCAGCCAATTCTCTATCCATGCTAGTACTGTTCCCATCATACCATGGGCTTGTTAAGCAGCCCCATGAGTGGCACTTTGTCAAAGGTCTTCTGAAAATCCAAGTAAACAACATCCACTGACTCTCCTTTGTCTATCCTGCCTGTTATTTCCTCAAAAAATTCCAACAGGTTTGTCAAGCAAGATTTTCCCTTAAAGAACCATGGCCTATTTTATCATGTAGTCCGAAACCTCAACATTAATAATGAACTTCAATATCTTCCCAGTCACTGAAGTCAGGTTAATTGGTCTATAATTTCCTTTCTCCTGCCTTCCTCTTAAAGTATGGAGTGACACTTGCAATTTTCCAGTCCTCCGGAACCATTCCAGAATCTAGTGATTCTTGAAAGGTCATTACTAATGCCTCTGCAATCTCTTCAGTCACCACTTTCAGAACTCTGGGGTGTAGTCCATCTGGTCCAGGTGACGTATCTGCCTTCACACCTTTCAGCTTCCCTAGTACCTTCTCTTTAATAATATCAACTTCTCTTTAAGATGATGCCACCGAAAGTGTGGTACAGCTAAATGGTAGTGAAAAAGCCAGGAAATTTGATTAAAACATCACTAAAAGCACCTTTTCTGTTAAATTATCGCTGGGTGATCGATGTAGAGGCAAGTCAGGGGATGAGCCAAGATGGAGTGTTGCCGAATCAATGCAGAAGGAGTGAGCCCTTCTGAGAGGAGATTTGACGCCTGCACAACTGGCCCGGGTGTGAGGCTGCATCACTCTGGGCACCGAGCTGATCTGAGCCAAGAGAGTGGCTTCAGGCTGGGCGGCAAAATCTGGGCCTGGAGTGAGTTGCTGGGTTGTGTGGTCTAGGCTTCGAGCCCTTCGCAGAAGCCGGGACCCAGTGTGAGGTACGATCTGCTGCTTAGGCAATTTAAGAGGCAACCCTGATCAGAGGTGAGTGCCCACTTTGCTCCTCTCTCCTTGCTCCAGGGCACCGGAGCCTTTCGCTGTCCCATTGCTTGGGCAATTCAAATGTCGGCCCAGATAGAACGAAAAGACAGGATGTCAGGATGGAGATGAGAGCTGATTTTGCCTGCTCTCTGTGATAGTATCTCCGTTCTCCATGGTGCTAAGGCTGTGAAGACTGCTCCAGCTGCTGTGCTCCATGCCCTCCAATATGATGAACTGACAAGCAAGGTTTCGGGCCTACTCTGGGGTTCAGATCTCAGGATTCAATTTGGTTTGGATTTTGTTGTTCACTTCGATAGTTTGCATGATTTGTGTTTTTTGTCCTTTTTCTTGCGCATCGAGTATTGGTCTTATTATTTACTTCCTTCAGTTGGGTTCTTTCAGGTTTCTTGCTTCGTGGCTGCCTGTAAGCGGACAAATCTCAAGGTTGTATAATTTATACATTCTTTGTTAATAAAGGTACTCTGAATCTTGGCACTCACTTATGCCCCCAACACTCTCAAACTGCTGGCATAGTTCACTTCAGGATGAAAGGTGAAATATTGCTGGGGAATCTGAGGAACCATTTCATCACCCAAAGGATGGTGCAAATGTGAAATGAGTTTCCAGCCGAAGTGATGGATACAGGTTCAATTGCAAGATTTAAGAGAAGTTTGGATAAGTTCATGGATGGGAAGGATTTGCAGGCTATTGTCCATGTATTAGTCAGTGTGAATATGCAAAGTAGCATCAACTAGATGGGCTAAAGGTCCAGTTTTTGTACGGTCATGCTCCATGACTCTCAGACTCTATGATGCAGTTTTTGTATGGTTGTGCTCCGTGTCTCTCAGACTCTACGATACAGTTTTTGTATGGTTGTGCTCCGTGTCTCTCAGACTCTACGATGCAGTTTTTGTACTGTCCTGCTCCGTGAATCTCAGACCCCACAATACAGTTTTTGCAGTATCCTACTCCATGACTCTCAGACTCTACGATACAGTTTTTGTACTGTCCTGCTCCGTGACTCTCAGACTCTACGATACAGTTTTTGTACTGTCCTGCTCCATGACTCTCAGACCCTA
Organism: Mobula hypostoma; assembly: GCF_963921235.1. Lineage (NCBI taxonomy): Eukaryota > Metazoa > Chordata > Chondrichthyes > Myliobatiformes > Myliobatidae > Mobula > Mobula hypostoma. The sequence goes on from NC_086115.1 coordinate 2,586,506, forward strand.
AGATACAGTTTTTGTACTGTCCTGCTCCGTGACTCTCAGACCCCACGATACAGTTTTTGCAGTATCCTACTCCATGACTCTCAGACTCTATGATACAAGAAAGCCACTTGGCATTTTCTGCAATATCTCCAATGATGACCTGTAACTGTACTATTCAGGTATTGAGTAACCTTCAAATGCAAGAAAGTCTGCAAATGCTGGAAATCCAAAGCAGCATAAACTTCTGGAGTAACTCTGCAGGTCAGGCAGCATCTATGGGAAAGAGTAAACAGTCGGTGTTTTTGGGCCGAGACCCTTCATCAGGACTGAGAGGAAAGGGGAAGATGCCAGAATAAAAATGTGGAGGAGGGGAAGAAGGCTGGTGTGTAGGTGATGGGTGAGGGGGGAATTTACTGGGAGGGAAAATCGATATTCATACCGTCAGGCTACCCAGACAGAATATACGGTGTTGCTCCTCCATCCTGAGGGTGGCCTGAACTTGGCACAACAGGAGGCCACGGACCAACATGTCGGAACAAGAATGGGAATGGGAATTAAGATGTTTGGCCACCGGGAATCTCCGCTTTTGGTGAATGGAGTGCAGTTTCTCAACAAAGTGGTCCCTCAATTTACGACAGGTCTCACCAATGTAGAGAAGGCCACACTGAGAGAACCAGACACAATAGACAACCCCAGCAGATTCGCAGGTGAAGTGATGCCCCACATGGAAGGACAGTTTGGGGCCGTGAAGGAAGGTGAGGGAGGAGGTGAATGGGCAGGCTGTTGACAGGGACACAGATTAAAATCATGGAGGGAGCAATCCCTGTGAAAAGCTGTGGGGGAATGGTGGTAAAGATATTTTTAGTGGTGAAATCCTGTTAGATATGGCGGAAGTTGTGGAGGATGATGTGTTGAGTACAGAGGCTGGGGTGGTAGGTGGGGCAAGAGGAATTCTATCACTGTTGAAGTGGTGGGAAGATAGGGAGAGCACTGATGTTTGGGAACTGGAGGAGATGCAGGTGAGGACAGCATCACTAGTGGAGGGAGGGAAACCCTGTTCTTTGAAGGAGGACATCTCTGATGTTCTGGAAACACTGGCCACATCCTGGGAGCAGATGTGGCAGAGTCGAAGGAACCCAGAAAAGGAAATGGCATTTTTACAGGAGACAGGGTGGGAGGAGGTAGAGATATGATGAGTGTGAGAATCAGAAGATTTATAAAAGATGTCGGTTGACAGTTTGTCTCCAGAGATAGAGATGGAGACAGAGAGATCGAGAAAGTGGAGGGAGACATCAGAAATGGACCAAGTGACTATAAGGTCAGGGTGGAAGTTAGAAGTTAGAGACAGAGTTGATAAAATTGACGAGCACAGCATGGGTGCATGAAGCAACACCAATGTGGTTGTCAATGTAGTGGAGGAAAGCTTGAGGAGTATTACCAGGGAAGGCTTCGAACACGGACTGTTCTATGTAACCGACCAAGAAGCGGGTATAGCTGAGCTCCATATGGGTGCCCATGGCCACTCCGAGTCTGGAGAAAGTGAAAGGAGCTGAAGGAAAAATCTACCAGTTCTGCCAAATATAGGTGGGTGGTGGTGGAGAGGATTGGTTGATTCTTTTTTTAAGAAAGAAGCAGAGAGCTTTGAGGTTTTGTCGATTGGGATAGAAGTGTATAAGGTAAACATCCAAGTAAGCGCCATACTTTACTGAAAGCGTGAAGAATTATTGTCAAAAGAAGCAATTGGATGTCATTTTCAGCAATTGAAAATTTTGGAATTTCCTATTAGGCCAGCCTGGACATTAACTTCACCACTGTAAGCAAGATGTGATGGTCAGGAGATAGCCAGCTCAAAGAACAAGCAAATCACCATGGGAATGATAATCACAGCACATGAAATGGAAGAGCAATGCAGGAAGTAGCATCAACCACTGGATATAGTCCTTCTTAACCACAGAATCAGGTTTAATGTCATCGGTAGATGTCGTGAAATTTGTTTCTTTGCTGCAGCAAGTCATAATAAAGAAAACTATAAATTGCAATAAGAAGGGCTGAGGAGGATGAGCTGTGATTGAATGGCAGACCAGACTCGACGGGCCAAATGGCCTAATTCTGCTCACATGTCTTATGGTCTTATATATCATTAAAAATGTTATTAAATAAGTAGTGCAAAGAGAGAGCAAAAGTATTGAGGTAGAGTACGGGTGTTTATTGTTAATTCAGAAGTCCGATGGAAGAGGGGAAGAAGCTGTTCTGAAAGCATTGAGGGTGTGTCTTCAGGCTCCTGTACCTCCTCCTTGATGGTAGCAATGAGAAGGGGGCATATTCTCACTCCCTCACATAAACTTGGATGCATTGCTTCTGTAAAGCAGCCAACATACCAAAGACCACAGCCACCCACACTGGTCGTTCTCTTCTCCCCCACCTCCCTGTTCCATTGGACAGAAAATACAAAAGCCTGTAACTACGTTCCACCAGACTGAAGGACAGCTTCTATCCTGCCGGGTTAAGACTATAGAATGGCTTCCTAGTATGGTGAGATGGATTCAATCTACCCCGTCGTGTCCTTGCATCTTATTGTCTGCCTGAACTGAATTACTCTTTAAAGATTATTTTTATTTGTCAGATTTACATCAAAATACACAGGGAAATGCATCACTGGCCAACGTGATCTGAGTATGTTCTGGGCCACTAGTGCCAACATAGCATACCCACAACTCACTAACGCTGACCTGCAGGTCTTTGGAATGTGCTGCACCGAGAGGAGAGTGACACGGTCACAGTGAGAACATGTAAACTCCTTACAGTATTCTTTTATTTTGCTCAAAGGGCCGGAATTTCAATAATAAAAGATAAATAAGCTTTTCACTAACATTATCACATGTTAGTGCAGCCAATTCCAATCCCAAAATCATTCCCGATGGACTGTGGAACATCCTTGTTAAATCTGGCTAGCCACAGAAATCACAAACAAGAGAAAATCTGCAGATGCTGGAAATCCGAGCAACACACACAAAATGCTGGAGGAACTCAGCAGGTCAGGCAGCTTCTATGGAAAAGAGTGCAGTCAATGTTTCCGGCCAAAACTCCTCAGCAGGACTGGAGAATAAAAGCTGAGGAGTAGATTAAAAGATGCAGGGGGGAGGGGATTGAGAAACACCAGGTGATAGGTGAAGGAACTCAGCAGGTCGGGCAGCATCAGTGGAAACGATGAGTCGACATTTCGGGCCGGAACCCTTCGTCAGGCCTGAAATGTCAACTCATTATTTCCACTGATGCTGCCCGACCTGCTGAGTTCCTCCAGCGTGCTGCGAGTGTTACTTTGATCCCAGCATCTGCAGATTACTTTGTGTTTAGGTGATAGGTGAAACCTGGAGGGGGAGGGATGAAGTCAAGAGCTGGGAGGTTGATTGGTAAAAGAGATGGAAGGCCATGGAAGTAAGAAAGAGACGAGAGGAGCACCAGGGGGAGGTGATGGGTGGGCAAGGAGATAAGGTGAGCGAGGGAAAAGGAGATGGGAAATGGTGAAGGGGGCGCATTACTGGAAGGTTGAAATCTCAATGTTCATGCCATTACGTTGAAGGCTACCCAAACGGAATGTAAGGTGTTCTTCCTCCAACTGAAATGTGGCCTCATCACGACGGTGGAGGAGGCCATGGATGGACATATCGGAATGGGAATGGGAAGTGGAGTTAAAACGGGTGGCCACTGGGAGATCCTGCTTGTTCTGGCGGACAGAGTGTAGGTGCTCGGCGAAGTGGTCTCCCAATCTACGTCATGTCTCACCAATATACAGGTGGCCACATCAGGAGCACTGAACACAGTATATCACTCCAACAGACTCACAGGTGAAGTGTCACCTCACCTGGAAGGACTGTTTGAGGCTCTGAATGGTAGTGAGAGGAGGGCAGGTGTAGCACTTGTTCAGCCCACAAGGATAAGTGCCAGGAGGGAGATCAGTGGGGAAGGACGAATGGACAAGGGAGTTGCATAGTGGAAAGCAGAAAGTTGGGGGGGGGAGGGAAAGATGCGTTTGGTGGTGGGATCCCGTTGGGGATGACGGAAGTTTCGACATCTCCCTCCCCTTTCTCAATCTCACTATCTCGATCTCCGGAGACAGCTCATCCACCAAAGTCTATTGTAAACCAACAGACTCTCACAGCTACCTGGACTATACTTCGTCGCACGCTGCTACTTGTAAAAACACCATCCCTGCTCTCAATTCCTCCGTCTTCACCACATCGGCTCTCAGGGTGAGACTTTTCATTCCAGAACGAAGGAGATGTCCTCCTTTTTCAAAGAAAGGGGCTTTCCTTCCTCCACCATCAACGCTGCCTTCAACTGCATCTCTTCCATTTCATGCATGTCTTCTCTTACCCTATCCTCCCACCACCCTACAAGGGAAAGGGTTCCTCTTGTCCTCACCTACCACCCCACTAGACTCCACGTCCAGCACATAATTCTCCGAAACTACCGCCATCTCCAACTGTATCCCACCACCAAACACATCTTTTCCACCCTCCACTTTCTGCTTTCTGCAGGGATCGCGCCCTACGCGACACTCTTGTCCATTCGTCCCTCCCCACTGATCTCCCTCCTGGCACTTATCCTTGCGAGCAAAACAAGTGCTACACCTGCCCCTACAACTCCTCCCTTACTGCTATCCAAGGCCAGAAACAGTCCTTCCAAGTGAGGTGACACTTCACCTGTGAGTCTGTTGGGGTCACATACTGTGATTGGTGCTCCCGGTGTGGCCTCCTGTATATCGGTGAGACCCGACATAGATTGTGAGACCATTTTATCAAGCATCTACCCTCCGTCCACTAGAACAAGCAGGATCGTCCAGTGGCCACCCATTTTAATTCCACATCCCTTTCCAATATGTCCATCCATAGTCTCCTCCACTGCCAGGATAAGGCCACACTTAGGTTGGAGGAAAAACACCTTATATTCCGTTTGGGCAGCCTCCAACCTGATGGCATGAACATCGACTTCTCTAACTTCCAGTAATGACCATGACCACTCCTCTCTTTCACCATTTCCCATCCCCTTTTATCTCCTTCACCTTATCTCCTTGCCCACCCATCGCCTCCCTCTGGTGCTCCTCCCACCTTTTCCTTTTTTCCATTGGCCTTCTGTCTCTTTCATCAATCAACTTCCCAGCTCTTTACTTCATCCCTTCCCCTCCAGGTTTCACCTATCACCTTGTGTTTCTGTTTCTCATCCCCCTACCTTTTAAATCTACTCCTCAGATTATTTCCTGCTGAAGGGTCTCAGCCTGAAGTGGCGACTGTATCTTTTTCCGCAGATGCTGCCTGGCCTGCTGAATTCCTTCAGCATTTTGTGTGAGTTAGCCACAGAAATCTGTTGCTTGTCACATGATGGCACGCAGCCCTTCAAGTTCAACTTTATTCGCATGATCGAATGGCATCACAGACTCGATGGGCCGAATGGCCTGAATCTGCTCCAATTTCTTATGGTGTTAGAGGCAAATATACATGAGTATAGATCCCAGGAAAATGCATTACAAACATGACAAACATTAGTTAACAGAAACTTAAATGAACATGACATGTCATCGCTCCTCAATCTCTATTTAAAGTGCTAACGCTTAAGTATTTTAAACATCAAGATGATTGACAGGATTGAGGCATCCCCCTGACGTCACTGACTCGCTCCGGGATGCGGGAGGGTGTTGACGTCATTGAATTGTCGCGGGAGGTTGGAGCCCGAGACTTGGCGAAGCGGCCGCGGCGCGGTGTTGTGGTGAAAGTGAAACCGGGAAGGGGTCGACTCGCCGTGAAGAACAATCGCTCGTCGTTAAGAGTCCGAACTTCGGTCGCCTGGCGTCGGAAATGTGAGTGAAAGTGAGCCGGGGGAGGGAGGGGTGGGCAGGAGGCCGAGCACCCGCCGCCATCCCGGGCTGCCGGTGTGCTTGCGCAACTAGGCCTGTGTTCAGATCCACCTTCCCCGAGTGAGTTAGGCGGAGGAGGGCTGAGGCTGCGTGCACGCAGTGAGAGTGAGGTTAATTACATGGAGCCGGCCGGGCCTGTGTTGAGGCTCCGGAGCCAGTCCGGTTTCCTTCCCGGCCTGTAAGGAGAGAAAACCGTCATCCAATGTCATTAATTGTGTAGTTACCCTAACTTATACTCGGTCTCTTCAGCACTGTTTTTATTTTTTCAAAGAGGATTCAATACTTTTACAAGGATACTCTGCTGTTGCCTGTATTCATTGTGTGAATTATTAATTAATCTCTATAAGCAGAATACTTTTTGTTTGCGGAGTGTAGAGATTTTGAAATAAAAGGGTACAGAAAGAATTAACGATTTCATTGTGTTACTGAAAAGCTTGGAACATAAAATGTATCATGCAGTATATGCAAAAATCCATTTTTCATTTAAGATCTATTGAAATTGAGCGAAAAGGCTGGTGAGTGTGTGGAGCATACTAATGGGACGACGCAGATTGCACTGACGTATTTGGGTATACAAGCACAAGGAGTAAAATGGTCTGCTAAGGTGGGAATCGTTTGTCATTGACCTTAAAGGTCAAATGGTTGCCTTTTGCGCTTTTGAATTTCCCATCAACTGGCGGCACGGTAGCGCAGTGGTTAGTACAACGCTTTACAGTACCAGTTACCGGGGTTCAATTCCCACCACTGTCTATAAGCAGTTTGTACGTCTCGCCTTGACCTCGTGGGTTTTCTCCGACGGTCCAAACACCTAACGTTCCGTAGGATAATAGGTCAGTGATTAGGCTACGGTTAAATTGAGGGATTGCTGGGCGAGTGGCATTAAGGGCCTATTCGCGCTGTGTCTCAATAATAAATAGAGTATTTTCAGTATTTAATATTGAATTGGTTTATCAGGTGAGTTTAAATTTCTGTACCAAGAATTGGTCACTCTTATTTGAGTCTTGGCAGGTTGATATTATTTTCCTAAATAACTAAATTATTTTCCAGATGTCAGATGAGCTGGCAAAGCAGCTGGCCAGTTACAAGGCTCAACTTCAGCAAGTAGAAGCTGCTTTATCTACTGATGCAGAAAATGAAGACCTCCTTAAATTACAAAAGGATCTGCAGGTTAGTGTTCTGCTTTATTTTGATATTCAAAATTTTCTGTGCACATTTCCATTTATGAAATAAACAACATGTTTTATTCATAGGGAAACACTGTAAAGGGATTGTAATAAAATTGTTAAAGTTCATCCATCAATCACAATTAATGAAAGCAAATTGGTGTAGCATATCTATTGGACTGGGTTGCTTTTGTGGGGTCAGTAACAAATTGTTTCCAGTTTATCACTGAGCAACTCTTGAGCAAGTGGATAAAAAATAAATCAAATTACTTAACATAAGGAGAATGCTGACATTGCCAGTGTGTTTCTTCCATTGTTGGAGATAATAGGCAGAGTATGTAGCAGTTGCTAACATTGGTTTCAGTCATTGTTCTGTTTTGATTAAAGTAACCACTTGAAATTAGCAGTTCAGTAGCTGAGTCGAAACAAAGTAAAACTCTTAAGATCACTTCAATAAAACCACTTACATTTAATTTTTCAACAAAAAATAGGTTAAATCAAAGAAGAATCCTAAATCACCAAATATCTGACAATGTGATAGCTGTTTGGATGGGTTAAAAGCAATAGGCTCAAATATTTGCAGTTCATAGATACAGTTCTTGGTTTGAAAAATGTTAGTTAAAAATTAATGTATAAAAGTAAATAGGCTTGCGTAATTTGTGTGTTTCACTGCAAGTACTGCAAATACATTGCAAAAAAGCTTGTAAAATATTTCTAGGAAATACCGGAGTTAAATTGATTGTTGAATTGATAAACTGATTGACTTTGCGAGTCTTATTGGTCTGCTTTAGTGTAAGGGGAATGGCTTTTTGTTGTAAGTGCCAAGACCTGAGAATTTGAGCAGATTTTTCAGTTTCAATTCCAGATTAGTTCTTCATTTATGAAGTACAACCATTAGTGCATATTGTTGTGCAGATGCATGGTGACAATTTGGCTGAAATGAAATGTTTGAAACCTGAGGGACCATAAATATAGAAACATAGAAACATAGAAAATAGGTGCAGGAGTAGGCCATTCGGCCCTTCGAGCCTGCACCGCCATTTATTATGATCATGGCTGATCATCCAACTCAGAACCCAGCCTTCCCTGTTTAATCTTTGTGCTTTGATGCTGTCACCTAATGCCCTTTTTGCATGACATCTGCTCAGGTTTTTAAGGACCATTATCATCATCAAGTTTAATTGTGGGTCTGAGACTTGTGCCTTTCTGCAGTGTTTACTATTTGACAGATGTTGGTACAGGTTGGGTACCCCTTATCCAAAATCCAGAATTTTTTTGAGCACTGTCGTAATGTCACAAATGGAAAATTCCACAAGGTGCTGGAAAGGTTCCTAGGTGTTGCGCAGGTTTCTGTGCACCAGGCAGCTGTGAGAAGAGACCTCACATGTAATGAACAGAAGATAATGGAAGATCTCGATAGTGTATTGAGAGTGGATTTGTCAGTCGGAGTGAACATATGCCGCTTAGTGGCATGCTGATCATAACAAACAAAGGTCTATCTATAACATGGCAAACTGAAAATTGATGATAATTGTGAATGTTCAGCGGGCTGATTGAAAGTGCTGATCATGATGCAGAGAAATTCATTGATGAGTTTCTGAGGAATAATGATCGTCACCCTTAATGCAAGTCTGCAATGCTGATTGTTTTTATCCCTTACATAAAACCTAAAAAGTGAAATGCAAAGACAGTGTACTGTAACCGTTTAATGAAAACACGGCATTGTAGGGGAGACTGAAAGGCTCCATTGTTTGCTGTTCAGCAACTGATTCAGGTACTTGCCATGCTGCTTTTGTTACCCTGCACACATTAGATTTTCAATATATTAATGGTGTGTGATGGACTTTACTGTCAAGTACATACGTGTGATGCACAAGTGTAAGACAAAGGCTGCTTACCTCAAATACAGAGTTGGAGATGGTGGAGATGCCAATGTATATCATTACATCTTCCAAAATCCTAAACACTTCCATCTCTAAGCATTTTGGATAAGGGGTACTCAACCTGTATTATTAGAGAAAAGTTCTATCTTGTTCATTAGTAAGAAGTGGAGCTCAGGACTTAATAAAATTGAACAGTTTTAAATTCCTTTTATATTGCAATATGTGAAGACAGAATACCATTCAGAGTCAGAGCATGGAAAATGAACCCTTCGACTCAACTGGTCTCTGCCCATCTCTCCTTTCCAGGAACCTGTCTCAACCACTTCCTCTGGCTGTTCATCCTGTATGTTGACCACCCTCTGGATGAAAAAAGTTGTCTCAAATTCCTACTAATTCTTAGCTTAAACCTATGTCCTCTAATTCTTGATTACCAACCCTGGCAAATAGACTGTTGAGCACATTCACCCTATTTATGCCTTACGGGATTTTATATACCTCTAAGATCATCTCTCGTTCTATACGCCATTGAAAAAAGGTGCCAAACTACTAAACCCTTCTCTCTCCTAAACTTTGATTCCTTCATGTTTTAAAAAGAATTTTAAAGCACCTGTACAGATTTCTTCCATTTTTCACATATGGTTTGAACTTTGATAACATTGCCTTATGGTTTGAGAGAATGGTAAACTGCCTTTTTAAACTAACTGAAGTCATTCATTTCAGATTACTGGTAAGATAATAGTGTTGCTGTAGGATTGGACTTGTAGATAGGCAGTACAGTACATTACCATAAAAGCATGTTCAAAGTAAATTTATTATTCACAAACTACCCTGAGATTTCTTGTTTTTTTTGTGGGTATTCACAGTAAATACAGAGAAACTCAACAGAATTGATGAAAAGCTGCAGAAAACAAACAAGCAGTATGCAGTTGACAAGTGGTGCAAATACAAAAAAAAGGGAAAGAGCTATAAATATCGGGAGACAAATGAGAAAATCTGCAGATGCTGGAAATCTGAGCAACACACAAAATGCTGGAGGAACTCAGCAGGCCCGGCACCATCTATGGGGAAAAAAGTACAGTTGACGTTTTGAGCTAAAATCCTTTGATAGGATTGGAGGGAAAAAAAGCTGAGAAGTATATTTAAAAGGTGGGGGGAGGGGAGGGAGAAACACAAGGCAATAGGTGAAACCAGGAGGGTGGGGCGGGTTATGAAACAGAGCTGGGAAGTTGATTGGTGTAGAAGATAGGAGGCCGTAGAAGAAAGAAAAAGGAGAGGGGGAGGAGCACCAAAGAGAGGCAATGGGTAGGCAGGGAGATAACAGAGGGAAATGGTGAAGGGCATTACTGGAAGTTTGAGAAATCGACGTTCGTACCATCAGGTTGGAGGCTACCCAAACGGAATATAAGGTGTTGTGGCCTCATCATAATAGTGGAGGAGGCCATGAATGGACATATCGGAATGGGAAGCGGAATTAAAATGGGTGGCCACTGGGAGATCCCATTTTTTATGGCAGTGCTTGGCGAAGCGGTCTCCCAGTCTATGTCAAGTCTCGCCGATATACAGGAGACCACACTGGGAGCACCAGACACAGTTTATGACCCCAACAGACTCACGGGTGAAGTGTTGCCTCACTTGGAAAAACTGTTTGAGGCACTAAGTGATGGTGAGGGTGGAAGTATTGGGGCAGATGTAACACTTGTTCCATTTGCAAGGCTAAGTACCAAGAGGGAGTTCACTGGAGGGGAACAAATGGACAAGGGAGTCACGTAGGGAGCGATCCCTGCTGAAAGCAGAAAGTGGGAGGAGGGAGAGAAGATGTGCTTGGTGGGATCCCATTGGAGTTGGCAGAAGTTTCGGAGAATTATGTGCTGGATGCGGAGGCTGGGGGGTGGTTGGTGAGGACAAGGAACCCTATCCCTGGTAGGGTGACAGGAGGATGGGGTAAGAGCAGACGTGTGAAATGGAAGAGATGTGGTTGAGAGCAATGTTGATGGTGGAGGAAGGGAAGCCCTTTCTTTGAAAAAGGAGGACATCTCCTTTGTTCTGGAATGAAAAACCTCATCCTGAGAGCAGATGTATGGAGATGGAGGAATTGAGAGAAGGGAAGGGGATGGGATGAGGTACGGTGAGTGTTTGTTGGTTTGTAATAGACATCGGTGGATAAGCTGTATCCGGAGATAGAGACAGTAAGGTAGAGAAAAGGAAAGGAGGTGTCAGAAATGGAGTAGGTGAATTTGAGGGCAGGTTGGAAGTTGGAGGCAAAGAGGGTGAAGTTGATGAGTTCAGCACGGGTGCAGGAAGCAGAACTAATTCAGTTGTGGATGTAGTGTAGGGAAAGTGAGGGGCGATCACCAGTGTGGGCTTGGAACATAGACTGTTCCATGTAGCTGACAAGCAAGCACAGCTGGGACCCATCCAAGTGTCCGTGGCTACACCTTTTGTTTGAAGGAAGTGGGAGTAGCCAAAGGAGAAATTATTTAGAGTGAGGATATTCCACTAGGTGGAGGAGAGTGGTGGTGGAGGGGAACTGGTTGGGTCTGGTGTCCAGAAAAAATCACGGAGAACTTTGAGGCATTCCTGGTGGAATATGGAGGTGTACAGGGACTGGACATCCATAGTAAAAATAAGATATGGGGGCCAAGGAACCTGAAATCCTTGAAAAGATCAAGAGCGTGTGAGGTGTCATGGATGTGGATAGGAAGGGACTGAACTATGGGGGAATAAGACAACCAAGGTATGCAGATACGAGTTCAGTGGGGCAGGAACAATCTGAAACAATGAGTCCACCTGGACAATTGGGTTTGTGTATCTTGAGTAGGAGGTGGAAATGGGGGTGCAGGGTGTGGGAGCTATGAGGTTGGTGGCAGTGGATGGGAGATCCCCAGAGTCAGTATGTCAACAGCATGAGCTGTAGAGTCTTTAAAGGTGGATTGTGGAATTAGTTCAGTGTTGGGGTGAATGGAGTTATCCCCTCTTTTTCAAGAGGTGGATGGTTGAATGGTAATAACTTTTTTTGAACCTGATGGTTTGGGACCTGAGACTCTTAACTCGTTTATAGCAGCAGTGAGAAGGGAACATGGCCTAGATACTCGATGAATGCTGCTTTCCTGCAACAGCTCCTTGCAATTGTGCTGTACTAGACTAGGCTGTATCCACTACTTTCATGAAAAGGAAAGATGTTTTAACAACAATCCACCAGCTTTTTTATTTAATAATTTTTAAAAATAGCCAATAATTCTCAAACACTTTGTGAATTTGGAACTTGTATTTTTGGGATCTAGTCCATGCCTAAGGATTGCTGAACTAATAATGTAACTACTGCTCAGGAATACTCTGTAGGAAGTAGATGACACTTATAAGTTTACGGCGAGGATTGAATGATGAGAGGAAAACAGGTAGCACATAAGTTGTAAGACACTAATTTATAGAGTTGGTTCAAGAAGTTAATTAATTTGCATGGAGCCACTCCATTTTTTGACTATCAGGTGTGTGGAATCAGAATTCCACAAAGTAACTATCAGCATGTTAAAAAGAGGCTCTCTCTTGTTAACTAGCTTGAATTACTCCTTTTCTATGTATCTTGCACAGAATGTCTACAGACGCAGTCTAGAGGTTTATGTAACAGTTGCCCTGTGCCATAGGTCAGAATTTTTCATGCTGTGCACCAATAAAAAGTGACTTCTCAGAATATCTTGACTGCAGATGTACATAGAATTGAGAATTCTATTCTCTGAGAATTGTTAAATTAGATCATGGATATGCCACACCCATTAATTGGATAACAATTGACGTTTTTAAGACTATTATTGGGCTCAGTTTCTAATATTGCTATAAGGATTTATCAGTTTCTTTCCCTTTTATCATGCACACCTCTTCCCCACTCCTTCCTCCACATGCTTAAAGTATTATTCATGAGGTATTAATCTATAAGCAAAATATCAGTTCTATTGCACTCTTGTCAAACCAAGCTACCATAATGACACTTCTAGGGGAAATCAGACTGTAGTACTTCTATATTTTACATCTTTTTTTCACAGTTGGTACACGCCATGTTTGATTTCAGGTGGAAATGGACTCTTCATCTTGTTCTGAGTAAGTATTAATCCTTGTCAACAGTTGCACATGGATTTACATAGTCTTGATTGCTTAAAATAGTTGAGATTTTATTTCCCACTAAAATAAATTGGTGCACATTTTTTCTAGTCTGCTCTCAAACTCTAAATGAATTATTCATTCTTGGGCATACCACAATGTACTTGAAACTGCATGCAATTGGATATATCTCAATTAACTCGCATACTTGTACTTTAAGCATCAATTAGCTATTTTGTTTCTGAGGTATGTGAGCAGGTAGCAGGAACGTTCAAAGTCCACGTGACAGTGTTTTGAAAATAAAGATGTATCTCAGCTATACCTCTTCCCACCCTATCCTGGTAAAATGCTTTTTCCTTTTCTCAGTCTCTGCCTCCTCCACATCTGTTCCCACAATATGGCTTTCTATTCCAGGACATCTGAAATGTGCTCCTCCTTCAAAGGACGGGGTTTCCTTCCCTCTGCTGTTGATGCTGCCCTCACCCTCATCTCTTCCATTTCCTGTACATCCGTGCTGATCCCATCAGCCTTCACCTCTGACACTCTCCTTAACTTCTGCCATCTCCAAAGAGATCCTACCACTAAACATATCTTTACCAGTCGCCTCTTCCAACCCCCTCCAGCTTTCTGCAGGATTGGGGATTGCTTCCTCAGCGATTCCGTTGTCCATTCGTCACTCCCCAATAGTTTCCCTGCTACGCCTGCCCATACACCACTTCCTTCACCTTCGGTCAGGGCCCCGAACAGTCCTTCCAGAATAGGCAACACTTCACTTGCGAATCTGCTGTGATTGTCTATTGTGTCCAGTGTGGCTTCCTACTGTGATCTGTTGTAAAATTCCGATTCCCGTTCAGACATGTTGATCCACGGCCACCTCTTGTGCCAAGATGAGGCAACCTTCAGGGTGGAGGAGTAACACCTTGTATTCCATCTGGGTGACCTCCATCCCATGAATATCGATTTGTCCTTCTGGTGAACAAACTTACCCATTCCCCACTTTGACCTTTCATTTCTCACCTGCATTACTTCCCTCTGGGTCCCCCCCACCCCCCCTTCCTTTCTTCTGTTGTCCACTCTCCTCCAATCATATTCTTATTTACAAGCCTTTCCCACCGCCTGGCTTCACCTATTACCTCCCACCTAGTCTCCTTCCCCTCCCCCACCTTGTTATTCTGGCTTCTTGCCCCTTCCTTTCCAGTCCTGTGGTCTTGGCCCAAAACATCAACTATTTACTCTTTTCCATAAATGCTGCCCTGCTGAGTTCCTCCAGCATTTTTTGTGTTGATTTACACGATTCTTCGGGTGAGAGCAAAGAGAAGTTGAGTAAAGAATATTTGGTACTTTACTAGTGAATAGACTTTGGATGCTACATGTTATGGGAATCGGGGATAATCCTGGAAACTAGACTGGTGAGTCTCATTTCTGTGGTGGAGAAGTTACTGGAAACAATTCTTAGGGATAGAATTTATGAGCATCTGGAAAGCCATGGCCTAATTAGGGACAGCCAGCGTGGCTTTGTGCAGGGCAAGTTGTGTCTGTTTGAGTTTTTTTGGGGGGATGACATGGGTGAGCTGTGTTTGCTGGCAACTTGAATTTTAGTAAGGCATTTGACGAGGTCCGTCATGGAATGCTCATGCAGAAGGTTTCTATGCGTGGGATCCATAGTGAATTGGCCATTTGGATTCAGAACTGGCTTGCTCATAGAAGTCAGAAGGTAGTTCTCAAAGGACTTGTTCTAGCTGGAGTCTGATTAGTGGTGGGACTTCTGTTTGTGATGTATATAAATGACCTGGATAAAAAAGTAGATGGGTGATTTAGTAAGTTTGCGGATGATATGATTGGTGGCATTGCAGACAGTGTAGAAGACTGGCAAAGAATCCAGTGGGATATAGACCAGTTGTAGATAAGTATGGAGAAATGGCAGATGACATTTAACCCAGTCGAAAGGGAAATGTTCAACATTGGTAGGTTAAATGGAAAGACCTTCAACAGTATTGATGAAGATGAGTGGAGGGATCTTGGGGTCCAAGTTCATTGCTCCCTTTTAGTGGCCACACAGGTTGAGCGGCTTATGGCATGTTTCACTTTAGTTGTGGCATTGAATTCAAAAGTCAGGAAGTTATGTTGCAGCAATATAGAAGTCTAGTTCGGCTTATCTGGAGCATTGAATACAGTTCTGGTTGCCTCATTATAAGTAGGATGCCATGGCTTTGGAGGGAATACAGAAGAGGTTTACCAGGATGCTGTCTGGAGTATAGAAGGATGAACTGGGGTTGATTTTTTTGGGAGTAGCGAAAGCTAGGGGTTTATAAGATTGAGAGTCATAAGTAGTAGTCAGACAACACCTTTTCCCAAGGGTTGAGATATCTAATATTACAGGGGATAATTCCAAAGCAGATATGAGAGGTAGGATTTTTAGACAATGATTGGTGATTTAGACAGATATATTAGGGAATTTTAAAGAAATGTTTAGATAGGCACATGAATATGAGGAAAATGGAAAGATTTGGTCGTTGTGTAGGCAGAAGAGATTAGTTGGCCATTTGATCACTAATTTAATTGGTCCAGCACAACATTGTGAACCAGAGGGCCTGTTCCTGTGCTGTATCAGCCATGAGAATACGCATCAAGTGGCTCCAGCAGTGCTTAGAATACAGGACTGAAAAGATTGGCGATTGGATATCAGCAATATTCATTTCAGTAGCACCTGGTCCCATGGAAAAACGCGAACCCGGAAATGGCTGGCTGCTAGGAGCTTGTGGAAGAGGAGCAAGATTTTATTTTTGACTCTATCTTTCTCTATGTTCTAAATTTGTAGATTTAAGCTTCATTAGACTTGATGCCATGAACAAAGGCATTGTTCTCATTTTTATGCATAGTGAGTGATGTGGGGAGTGTGGTTATGTTAAGGTGACAAACAAGATGGTATCTAAACCAAGGTCCAGCATTAGAAAGATCTATGGAGAAAACAAATGTATTTATTGTAAAGATACCATTTTGGTTTATTCTCCACACAGATGGTAACTTGCTGTCTTTAGCTTTTTCTAAATGCTGTATCATAATATAGTCCTTTTTCCTGCCACAAGGAGGTGCTCTGGGGAAAAAGCTGATAAACATGTAGCTTTTTCTCAAGATGGGTTTGGCCCTAGGAAGTCCGGAGTGGAAGTTTGAGATGATAAGAACATTGGGCGGGAATTTGGAGCTGACTAAATAACAATAAAGCAGACTTGAGAGTCTGCTGTTGTGTTTTGTTTAATGGATTTGTTCTATATCATTCTATTGATTAATCTCGGGTGCATGGGTTAGATCTGGCTTCCAGTTTTGCAAAACGTCCAGCACTTTGCCCAAAGCTTCGAAGGGAAGCACATTCCTGCGGACCTTTGTGTTTTGATAGATAAAATACAGCCCATCCATTTCATTGATCCTGGCACTGTTATAAAATATATCACTGATATATACCCATATTTTATCCTTGGTTCTTAACCTTTCTCCATGTCTTCTGCCTTTGGTTATCCCCAACCTCTGGTTTTCCAGAAGAGATGGAAGATTAGAATAGCTGTGTCAGTAATAGAAAACGTACCTTGCCTTTGGTCTGTTTAGTAAATGATAGTGAATCTGATGGGGAAATATTTCTGTCATTAGGGAAGGGGGTGCGATGAGTTAACTATCATAGCACTCCCTTTGCAAATTTATTCATGCCTGGACCCTGTAAAGCTTTGCATCATGCCCTGTTAGTGCCCTGGTCTTAGGTGGTTTTATGACAAACTTTACTGCACTTTCCCACCTTAAAGAGACTGTCTTTAAGAGTCCTGTGTCCTCCACAACTCCACCTCCATTTCGCTTTGGAAACTTGCTATTCCAGGTCTCCAACTCACCGGGGAGCTAATACCAGCATGAGAATAGCCATCAAGTGGCTCCAGCAGTGCTTGGAATACAGGACTGAAGAGATTGGCAATTGGATATCAGCAGTATTCATGTTCAGTACCACCTGGTTCCCTGGTAAGCTCGAACCCAGAAATGGCTGGCTGCTAGGAGCTTGTGGAAGAAGAGCAAGATTTTATTTTTGTTTCTTTTATCTTTTTGTTTTAAGTGTGTTTCAAATGTGAATTCATCTTGTTTTCTTTAAGGTTACACTTTAAATTGTTTTCTTCCTTTAACTTGGGACACATGCAGCCTTTAATGGTATTTTGTAAGTTGCCGTAAGTCAGGGGAATCATAATGCAGCAAACTACTTTCCTTTAAAGTTCAATTCAACAGATAAAGTAGGACGAGGAGCTACTGTCCTACTGTCATAACAAATATAAGCAATCTTCAGTTTCCAAAGTTGCCATAGTTGTTTCTTGAAACTGGAATATAGAATTTTATGCATCTCAAAAGGAGACTTTCTGCCCCATAAAATCCACACTGGCCACAAAAGAAACATACAGTAGGCTTAGCTTTATGGCTGTTGGTATCCTTGGAGGTTGTAGCATATAACTTATTGGCACATTTTAAATGTGAGTGTTTTGTGCAGCTTGCCTTAAATCACTGCTGTTCACAGCCAAAAGAAAGGGAGTGTTCCATCTTGTAGCCCCCTCATTCTTTGATATATCTGAATTAAATTTTCCCTGACCTCCTGTATTTGAACAAAGTTACTCTAACCTAACAAATCCTTCTCATTCCCATGTAAACTCTTTGTAAATCATTGAACCCTCATGAATGCTGTCAGTTCCTAGAATTACAATTTTGAAGCTGTTAACATTTGCAAAATGAAAAAAGCCAAAGTACAACTGGTAGCGTTGAGTTTAGAGTAAGTGGGTAAACAAGGCAAATACGGATGATGGGGGGGGGGGGGAGTTCATGATATACCAAGGCTACTTTGTGAAGAGAATTTCAGAAAAAATATTAACCGACTTAGAGAGTTAAGGTGTGCTTGCCACTATGGCATTTGGCTTCAAGCTGTTTACTAATTTACAGAATGTATATACAGGCAGTGAAGGGAGCAACATTTTTGATAGCAACACAAAAGTATGGGATTGAACAGTCAGTATATGTGGTTTGAGGGTGTGCTAGCTCTGCTAGCATCAGCTATTAGATGGGGTTCTAACTTGGGACTTGTTTCTCTTTAATTTTCATGTGAACTTCATAATGCTGCTTCCCATGTGACACCCATTGTGCATTATTAACCATCAATCTCAAAGATCCCTCTTTTGCTTTGTTTTTTTTTAATGCTCTGTTGCTGACTAATGTAGGAATCCAGTTATTTTCTCCTGGTCTTCCATGTATTTGCCATTCTGCTTCTACATTTGATTGCTGTCCCAAAACTTTGTTTGTCTCTTGGCTTGTTCAAAGTCTTATAAGCATGCCTTTCGATCTAGTTCAGCAATTATCAACCATAACTCATCACTCATCTGGTATCTGACACTTAAAGATCTGTATGATTTGTGAGGGATTATTTCATGGATGCAAGTTACTGGTTGTGAAGATTATCACCCAGATCTGTGACAGCTCATGTGTGCTGTTAATGTGACTAAACATTGTAATCTTAATGGCATGCTCATTATTTAGATTGTTTTCATATTTTTCATTTTTCAGTTGGCACTTCTTATGGAAGTGTAGCTGTACGTGGCAGTCTTCCTGCAAAGGGCTTTGAAATTAAAATGAATTGAGATATTTGTATTGAAAAACAAACAAGCCAGATATTGCTGCCATCTTTGATCTAAATCTTATTAATACTCAATTTTTTAAATAGTTGGTGCTCTGTGTAAAGAAATATCATCTGGTGTGGCATTACGAGGGAAGGTGATTATGTTGCAAATCTAGATGCTTTGCTTTCATTCAACGGTAGATGATCTGACTTTGGGGTCTTGCTACAGCTTTAGTGCCTATGCAAATCACATCAGAACTGCTTGGGGGGTGGGGGGGAGTAGGGGTAGAAGTATGGAGGAGGTCAGTGCTGAAAGTTGCAATGACTGAGCCTGTAGATGAGTATATTGGAAACATTTTGGCAAAAGCTCATTGGTAGATATTTTGATGTATGCCTAGAAAGGATTCTAATAGTTGAGTTTGGTATGGGAGAGGACTTGATAAAATCAAAAGCTGGCAATAATTGCTTAATAGTGAGAAATGTACAATTTTGTTATCACTTCGTGTGGCCATTGCTTTTAAGAGTTTGCTGACTTCCAACTGCGATAGCTTTCCATCTGGTGTTTCATCAATTAGGGGGTTGAAAGGAATTTAAGATTGAATTGGGACTGCCCAGTTTAGATGTGACTGAAAATCAAAAGTAAAAACAGCAGATGCTGATTTAAAAACATCAGTCATTAATGTTTCAGGTCTGAGACTCTACATTAGAACTGGAAAAAGGGTAAATAGTTTTCATTAAAATTGGGTTGAAATGCAATCAAAGCAGTCTGATGCTGAATAAAGAAATAACCAAAAAAAAATGCTAACATACAATGTATTCATTTAGAAACTTTTACCTTTAACCTTTGAATTTCAGTGAGTGGTCATATGAAAACATAGGTTAACAATTACTGGTATACAAATGAAGATAACTTTAATCTTTGTTTCGTGAACAAGGCATAGCAAATGTAGCATAAAGAGCTTCAGTTATTTGGAAGCGATAAAATTGGTTTGTAACTTAACCGTTTCTTTATGTTTCCTAATTTAACAAAGCATTGGCTAAACTAGCTTGGTGTTGACATTGTATCAAGCACTTGTGATGGCTTCCTAGTTTGCCAAAGGGAAGCACTAATTCCTATATTGGCTTAAATGTCTTACAGGAAGTCATAGAACTTACCAAGGACTTGCTATCAAATCAGCCTTCTGTTGCCACAGCCAATGCAGATAGCTCAGCAAACTCTGTGTCCAGCCATAAATGGAAGACTGGTGACAAGTGTATGGCCATTTGGAATGAAGATGGACAGTAAGTGTAAAACTCTCTAACAGTACATCAATAGAACAGTAAAAAAAAATGGTAAGAGATTCTTTTAAGATTTATTCTATAGATCGTCACTCAGGTCAATAATTTATCATACTGATAGCATTAAGGTTTTAATTTTGATTGTACCATAAGCTTGCCACAAGTGCTTACAAACATAATTTCTGGCAGCCATGTAAAATTAAAATACACTGTTTTATCCATGGTATCAAATTTAGCACTGAGGTGAGCTTCAGCTATGTATCTGTGTAGTCACTGGGATTGCCTTTTCTATGTGGCATCACATGGTTCTGTAGCTACATCAGCCGAAATCTTGCTGGAGCCACCAACTATCCCTGATCTCTAGACTTCTCTGCCCCTCCTTTAAGGTATTTATGATCATACTTCTGATCAATTTCTGTAGTCTAGTGGCTTCTTTTGTGACTTGGTCTAATTGTGTCATTATTTCTTTAAAGTGCATTAAGCCCATTTGTCTTTAAAGGTGATGTAAAAATTTATTTCCTTGCCATGCCTGATGATTGGATGCCTCCATTACATTAGAGCTGACATTTGTTGATTCTTTCAGATTGCTGTAGATGCAGCTCATTGCAAGATTGGCTGATCCTTTTAGATTTTTACATCAAATGCAGTCACCAATTAGAATGTCAAGTAGTTACTTGCTCCTACATACAATTCTGACAAATTGTTCCCTTTAGAGTTACTGGATGACTTTTAAACCTGAAAAGGAGTTGTTTAGTAGACCTTTCAAATTCCCTCTGGAAACTTAAAACCATTCTGTCCATGTATCTTTATTGTTACATCAGATTGTGACACGCTTTCCATACTCTGTATTCTCATTTAAAAGATGCACAGCAAAGTCACTGCTGATTTTCTCCTCATGATCCCTGAAGCATAATTATATTACTAAAACCACTCTATGTTTAATTATTGACACCATACCTATATTAAATAAATTCACTTTATTGATGGGAATTTGAGAATGTATTGGTCTTGGTCTTTAATAAATTACATTTGACTTGTAAAACATCAGTTAAAGTTGTAGACATTATAGGGTCTGTTTATCAAACCTCTACTCACATGCTTACAGCCCTAACTTCCTTGCAGATTGTATGAGGCGGAAATTGAAGAGATTGACCAGGAGAATGGTACGGCTGCCATCACCTTTACTGGATACGGTAATGCCGATGTGCTTCCTTTGGCCAACTTGAAACCTGTTGAAGAAGGAAATGATAGTGAAGAGCTGGGCGGCGACAAACCCAAATCAAAGTGAGTTCAGGCATTCAGATAAGTGTGTATTATTGTTGAAATTAAAACATACATCTAGTTTTAAATGCATGGGAAATTCAGTACCATGTTAAGATATTTTGCTGTGAATTATTTGCAGGAAAGAAATGGTTGCCCAGCAGAGGGAGTACAAGAAGAAGAAAGCTTTGAAAAAGGCCCAGAGAATGAAGGAGCTTGAACAGGAACGAGAGGAACAAAAAGTAAAATGGCAGCAATTTAATAACAGAGCTTATTCTAAGAACAAAAAGGGACAGGTATGTATAAAGTATGCATACTTCTGAATGTCCTGCCTTTTTGTGCCATATTTTCTTTTCTCTTTGCCCCAGAAAGTTTAAAGGGAGCACAGGAAACAGCCAGTTGACAAACCATTGAGATTTACAAATAGAACAGTGGATTAAAGGATTTTTGTTACATGTTACTGCCAGTTTAGATTTGGTGCGTATTTGTGTGTGGGCAAGGGATAGAGTTTATATTGGATGCGTGGTGATGGATAACATAAACTCGTCAAATTTTATCCATTTATCTATCTTACAAGCCTCTCTGAAACTTAGTACTTTGGGTTGTAGACTACCTAAAGAGTTTGGTTTTTAATATCAAACAGAAAATGCTGGAAACTGGGTGGGTCAGGCAGTAAATTTGGAAATAATTGATATTTCTGTTTTAGCTAAAAAGCAGGTGGTCACAATTCATCTCAACATTCTACACTATCCTTTAGAGTGCTAGATGAAAATTTGCTTCCAAATTCAGTGAATATTGTGATTTTCATAGTAAAGGTGCTGCATAAATGGCAATAGAAAACTGTTTCCCCTCTGTACTGTGAAATACAGGTTATAAAACATGTTTTGATGCTGCCCCACCCAATCATGCTCAATGGCTTTGTGATATTATGGCCTGTTTAGACCTCAAAGATTAATTATTCACTTAATTGGGACATAAAGTTTTAAAAGGTGTGAGGACCTTTGAATATTTTCATAACTCTTTAGGGTAAGTTTATCCTTTGTATGCTACAATCCCTTACTTTCAGCTTTTTTGTAAGTTATATGGGTCTTTGTTCTGAATTACATTATACTTTTGGTAGTCGGCATTATACTTTTTTCCTATATATATTTACAGTTCTCTGGGGTTGAATGCTCTGATTAATTTTTTTTCTTTTATATGCATTAATGGTTGGCCTGGGTTTTTTTTCAGTGGGAGGTTGGGGTGGATACTAATTTTACATAATTCTCCTGGGTGCTTTTTCTTATTGTTATAAATTACATATTGGATTTGTTTCGCACTGTATAAATCTGCATTTTGTTGGTTTTTTCCTGTAGTTACACCTGTAGAAATGCATAAAAATTAATTTAAAAAATGTTTCCTTGTAATACAATTTACCACTAAATGGTAATGCAGTAACTTGCTGCTCAGTTGTGATATAGTACTGTAACAATACTACTTTTTTTTGGTTATTATTTCAGACAATTCTCAACTGTTAAAACTGTTGAAGATTTGCCTTGGGTGCCTACCAGGTGTCCAAGATCAATCTAAATGAAGTGCTAAATGTTTAGTTTTAATTCATGTGTTATAGTGAGGATATGCCTATATTTATATTGCCATTTTACCAGACCAATGTTAAATACAAAATAGAAATGATCAAAATTGAAACTATTGCCACCTAATTGCCAGTAAGTTTTTAAAACTATTTGCAAGCAAATTGTATTAATTCACCCTTTATTGTTATAAAGGTAAAGAAAAGCATTTTTGCTTCACCGGAAAGCGTGACTGGAAAAGTTGGAGTTGGCACATGTGGTATAGCAGACAGACCGATGACTCAGTACCAAGACACATCCAAGTATAATGTGCGGCATCTTATGCCGCAGTAACTAGTATCTGTGTAAAATATTTGCAGAATAATTTTTTTTGTCAATGTTGTAATACATTAGTGCACTTTTAATAGCTTTTTTTGGCAACTTCATTTGGTGTATTGGCACAAAGTTATAGCTGTGTGATATTAGGTCTATATGAGAAAGTTAATGTGTATAGTTACCATCTATTACTGAGGCAGGTGGAGAATTTGATAATTCAATCTTCCTATTTGAGGAAGAATAATTTTTACAATTTTGCTTTTTTTGTAAGTATAATTGGGCAATTTTAACAAATAAAAATAATCTAAAATCTTTCTGGTGTTTTCTAATTTAAGATCTGTTTGAGTGGAACAAATTTTGAGTACCGTCATAATGTCTCCTATGCTGGTTTTTAAGTTTAACAATTGTACAACATCTTCATTAAAGGAACAAATGGAAATTGCATCTTTGTACTCCCAGAACAATACTTACTATCAGAGTAGTGGTTTGTCTGAATGAAATTATTTCCCCATTGGTTTTAGGTGCTATGATAGCAGAGGCTGCCTTTCATTAGAGGAATGATGTTTTATTATTGTAAATTTTGTCATTGAAAAATGGAAGGAATAAGTCTGTAATTCAAAAGTGGTAAGACATAAAGAGGTTTGATTTCAATTTTGGTATTGAGGCTGGGGTAGGCATGATTCTAATTCTAAGTTTATATGGCAACTGAATTTAACCTCATGACTGAGGTTTGAGTTCAGCTGCTGATTTTGTGTGCAGAGAATAATCTGCATTTAACAATTAAGAGTAGTGGGGGGGAAAGCTGGTATCTGCTTTGGAACTTCTCTTTTTGCTAGCAAGTTATGGGATAATTAATTGAGTGGTTTACATCATCACTGCCAAAATTTAAATACCCTTTAGATCACTTGAGTTTGCCATGATACAGAACAAACCTGCTGAAAGGTATTGTTGACTTCGTTGATTTGTTTAGCAAATTAAATCATGATACTGTTTACAAGTAATGCCAATTTAAGTGAAAGTACCCAAGCAGTAGTTAAGTGTGGAGTGCACATCTGTTCATCAAAACATTTGCCATTGATTCTGAAATGGTCAATGTTCTGTTTTTACGATTGCCATTTTACTTAATTCTCCATAATGGAATCGTGTCTGATCAGCTTTCCTATGCTGCAGAGAAGATTGTTGGATATCATTCAAATCTACACAAAAACTGACTGCAAATTTCCATATTCCTTGTTTCTTATGGCATTGAAAGGATACGGCCATTGAGACAATCAGGTCATAGCTATCCCATTTCCTCCATAATTTTCTGTTTCTCAACTCCACCCCCCCCCCCCCCACACAAGATTTCACCTCTCTCCAAAATTAAGTACAATTTCCAGTGAGGAAGTAACCTACAAAATTGGGAGTGACAATTGACCAATTCCAAGTTGAAAACATTGGTGAAACCACTGGAAAATGTGCACAACTCAATTAATGAAATTCATTATTTCACAAAAAGTTTTATTTTAAGCTTTATACAAGAGATACACAAGAGGTTTCTCTACAAACAAGAGTAAGTTTAGGGAACAAGTGCGATGTTTGTTTCAACCAGCAGCAACTCTGTTTTTACAAGTTGTGTATTTGTGCTATAAATGGACGACTTACCTTAAAACAATGTCCCCTTTGTTTTCCCTTGCATCACCTTCTACTTCAGAATTGCTACAAGCCTTAATTTGTATACATTTGCAGCATGTGATTTAGGTGAGAAATTAATATCAGTTATTAACTGTTAAACCATACATAGCACCTATACTATAACAATAGTGCCACTTTGGTTTCTATCACAATGGATATTGCAGTATATTTAATTACTGCTCATTTCATGTGATTTGAAAACACATCCTGTTACTATCCACTAACAGCTATTGCCATATGCTAAAATCTGGATTTGAGCACCCTTTCCTTCATTCATGGGAGAGTTTTGGAGTAGGTTTTAAATTTCCAGTTAGAATGCTGGGTTTTAGAATCAACCATGGCCAGATGCAAAGAGATGTAAATTAATGAATATATAGCAGAAGTGAATGGAGTGCAGGTGCTGTTGATTTCGGGTGAATTTCCTGCTGGTATAAAAGCCAAAGTATTTTCTGGAGCTAATTTTAAAGATGAGATTTAACAAATAATATCATATTAATGTAACTTAGTGGGGTTAAAAGCCAGTGATGTGAGGTATATTTTATTTTACTTTTCATCTTTCTGAAGTAAAAGCCAAATTATATAAGTGCACAATAAATTCATGTTATAAGCACTAAGATGAAAACTGTTCTAGATTATGGAAACCACAAAGCTCGAGTTGGTTCAGCGACAGATGCATGCTTTAGTAAGCCAAGATGTGACCCAGTCAGTACAAATATGTAACAAAATTGAGGCAAAAAGATGTGTTTGACCTTGTGAGGGTGAGGTCAAAAATCATTGTAGTTATTCAAAGAGGAGGCAGTAGTTGATCTAGTTAACAGAAGAACAATTCTGCAGTGACTAAATATATGGTATTTTTTTAAAAATTGCTGTACATGGTATTTAAGTTACCATGCTTCCACATACCTTGCTGTCCTATTTGACTTCACCTACCTGCTTACAAATAATCATTGAAAATTGAATTGATAAAATTGATTCAATTTTACACTAAGCCAGTCTTTGTCATAACAGACAAGATCAATTTGAGGATCTGAATTGTTTAACTAAGGATTCTTATATTTCAGTCAAATATGTACCATTTTGCTTTTAACTATCATAAAATGGCTCGGTGTTTAGATTTTTTTCCACCTCAACTGAGAATGCAAAATGGTTTATACTGACTGACTTGAATCCTATGCTTTTCCCTTGCAGCTTCTGGAGATTCTAAGTGCATTTCTGCTCAAGAATGTGTCAGAAAGACACCAATAAGTCAAATGATCATGTGTTACCAGTTGCTTTTAATAATCAACTAGATTTGTATATAGAAGGAACAGTTAATAAAATCAGTATATTGAGCATTGGAGAAGCTCTGTATAACATTAGATACTTAAACAAAGCTACGTATCTTGATAAATAACTTGGACTGAATGGGCATCTGCCATTGGGGTAATAAATTTGATCTTACCCCTAATACAGAATGAGAGTAGTTTGGTTTACTACACCAGGCTAAATTCGGGACCAATTCTCAGTGTTAATGCTTTCAGACATTAAAGAACAAAAGTGTATGTCTTCATTGTTTCAGGCATTCGCTGCAAAAAAAAATTAGCTCTACAGTAAAACCTGGAAGGTATTTTGTAGAACAAAAAATGTTAAGGAAAATGCTATAATGTATTTTATGTACAGATTTCTTCAGTCATTGTAATTTGACAGCTGGCAGAAATTGAAAAAAGCTTCCAGGTGAAATCCTCCTGGAAGGAGAGAAATATCTACTGAGATCCTTTACAATGATGTAACTGAGGGTCATACACATCAGCCCGGATAATACACCATTCATGTAATATTGTAATATTAATTAGCACTGCAACCAACCTACATGTGACATGAAGAGCATAATAAATTAAATGTACTAAACTAAGACTGGCCTATTTTCAGTGAGTAGAAATGGTTTGTGTTTTTTTTATTTAATCATGCACAGTAAGCAGTTTGGTGGCAAATAGCATGGGATCTACATAGGCAAGCCTGCTGTAAAACTAGCAATACTATTATAGATAAAATAAATTTTGACATGTTAAAAGTTGTTCCAAAATAACCATCCAAAGTAAAATTGATCATGAATTATTGGCAATGAGTATGAAGACTGTGTTATCAATTGTGAATACTGAATTCCAATTGACACCAGTGGTTTCTTCTTCAGTTTAATTTTTTGACATAAACCGATGTAATTATTTCTGGCTATTGCTGCTTTAAGGTAAAGGCATCACACATCTTTGTACATTATATTCAAACTTCAGCAGTGTCAGTGCTAAAAAAAATCCAGCAAATAAATACAAGGCTTTTTTTTGGAATTCTGCCTTTCATTAAGATTATGTGTTCTTAACTATAACTATGAACATTGATCTCTTTCAGGCAATATTAATTTGAGTGAATAACATTGCTGACAATCTTTTGTCTACTTACATATGATTCCTGTTCCTGCATCATTTCATGCACCAGCTGTTTGTGTGTACAGTTACTATCTAGTTGAGTGGTCTATATTAAAATGTAACAGCTACACTGAGTGTTTTTTGACAAAGCACACTGCAGCATTATTGATTGCTCAACACCAAAACCAGAACTTTAGTGAGTCTACTAGGCATAACTAGATTACCTTCTAATAAGATTAAGCCACTACACAACTTGAATGACAAGCAGGTAGTTCTAGACTTACTTAAGGATGATTATGACATAGGAAAGAATCACAATTTTAAAAGATTTGGTCATAAATGTCATCAGAATCAGGTGATATCTATAGGATATGTCTCATGGTGTAAACGTGGAAGTTGCTGGTGAATATTAAGTGTTACTCTAGAATTGGTCATTCACATTCAATTAGTCACAGGATTTTGTAGCTGAGTGTCTTGGAAAAAGCTGCCTCTTGTTTTACATTCATGTTCTGCTCACTTCTCAGAAAAGAGGCAAAGCAGAAAATAAGTGATTAGGCTATGAAATATATTGCAGAGCTGCCAAATTTGTGCATTATTCATATGAACTTGGTAACTAAGCCGAACAAGGCTGTTAAGTATATTAAATATATATTACCAAATAGCAATTTCAAATTATGCAATTTTGAAATTCCCAAATAACTAACACTGAACAGCACCAGAACCAAACTTTCCCTGTTTTAAATGTTAAGTTCAATGAAAACAGTAAATTTTCATTTTCTTCAAATGGAAGGCTTTTCATGGCCTTAGTCTAGAACTGAATGGAAAGCACATGCAATTAATACCTGCCTTTCGTACAATTTGATGCATTTCACCTTTGCTTTTGTAAATATTCTTATAAGCCCAGTCAAAACTGGAACCTATAAAAAAGGCAAACAAATGGTGACCAGAATTACTTAATGTACTAATTTTAAATTTGAAAAATTACCAGAAGTAAGCACAGGAAAAATATTATTGATTTGTTAAATAAATTTGGAATCATGTTGAAGCTCACAAACAAATGTTCATATTAACTCTTCCAATTACCCTAACTACTCCAAGGTCCTTGACCCAAAAAACTGAATAATGGCAGTACAAAATTGATTATTGGAAGTGCCTTTTAATCAACTCAAAACAGAATTCTACTTTTGAGGGTTAATTTTTCCCAAAACATTTACTGATTGATTTTAGAAAAGCATCTATCAAGCTCTGAACCTTTTCTCATCAACAACACATTTGTCAAATCATAGGTGTACTCCCCATGACATTTTGTCAAATTTTAATGGTTAAAACATTGTGCAACTTAACTGCAATATCCTGATATGCAATTTATCCAGCAGGCTATAGAGCAGTGATGGACTTTCAGGGGAAGGACATCTCGGAGATGAAATCAAGACTTGCACAAAATTTTCAAAACTAAGATTGAAATATCTCTGAATAAAAATTGTTAAGCTCAGCTACAGGCAAAAGTTAAATACAAATGCAGACAAGCCCTCTGCTTAATAGTCCCTAGTGGTTTTCAACTTGGTTGAACACTATGCAAGCCATAGTACTGAGTCTACTACTAATACTTCTGTAGTTAACATCAACACTGGATTTAACCATAGTAACAATAAACACTTTCTCTTCTCTATAAAAATACCATTAACTGTACTGTGGTGTGCACATACAGGAAAAGCTAAATCAAATACTAATGCTTATAGATTTTTATTCTTGCAAAGCTGATTATCAACTTCATTGGTAATGGGAGCTTCAAAATTGCTTCTGAAGGGGTTGAGGAGGTCAAGTAATCAGGCCATTCTAGAATGGAACTAAGGTTGAAGGAAGCAAAAGATTAAGATTGTACTTTTTTTAAGCTGCTCTGATACATGCAGGGACAAATAGATAACAGAGACACTAACTTCATGACAACACAATGCACACTTAGAAGGCACAATATCAGCACAAACAAAAACTGAAAAAAATGTCCCTATGATTTAACTTCATAAAACTTGGGAGAATCCAAGGGGGCAAGATACACCTCTTGCATTTTTTAAACACACCAAATAAAATCAGCAATAAATTACCAACTTGGTAAAGTGTTTTTCCATTTCTATTTGGGGTAATTAATATTTTTTTTACAGTAAATGGACTTTAAACAATTGGATTGGCGAGGTCTCCACAGAGGTAAAGTCTGTGGTTGTAAAGGAAACGAAGACCTCCAAGTGCAGGTTAGAAACAATCCATCAGAAAGCCAAGCTTACCAGCATTGTTCAAATTACATTGCAACTCTGGGCTACACATCAAGATGCCCTTCACCTTAAAAGTGCATTTTTTTAAAAAAAGGCTTGTATTTTCCAACTGAATTGACACTAATGAATTATCTGTGGATACATAAAGAAACCATCTAAATAGTGGTTGCTTTGTACCCACAATCCTATGCACTATGTGCTATTTCTTTCTTCAAAACAATGTAATTTATCTCAGTATTAGGTGAGTGCCTCGTGCATGAGTATTGTAGTACAAGCACATGTCCTTAACCTATTTTTTCCTCACAAAAGTCCAAAGCTGAAGTAGCTTGTCATATTGTGATCCCTCAGGCATATTTGCAGTAGCTTCAGGGTCTTCCTTAAATGGATGAGGACAGCTTTATACTGCTGCTGGAGTAACCTTCATCACTACCAACACTTTGGAGGCTGCTGTGGTCATCAAGGTCGCTGATGCTAGAAGTGCTAATATTGTCCACATCTCCATGGGAGAATTCTGTACTCTCAACATCCACTTCAATTTCTTCTAGAAATAAACAAAAGGCAGACCATTAGAAATGTGTCAGCTAATTATACCAAAAAAATGCTTTACAATATTTTAAAATTACCTAATTTTATAGCTTATTAGTCTAAACTTTTCAATGCAGAATAACCCAAAATGTTATGGTCAAGGTGAAAAGTTTGTTGAACAAGAGTACTCTTTGTAATTCAAGCCTGATTTACCACTGCCTGCTATACATAAACTCAGTTCTTGACAGCAGCACACTTGCAGGTAATGTTACTATATTATACCCCAAACCTACAAACATGCTTAAAATTAGTGACATGGACTTCACATGAAAAAAGATTAACACAAACCTTTTCAAACATGTATCAGATTAGATTCTGGAAGACCATGCCATCAGCAACAATGTTGGCACTAAATTAGTTGAACTGACAAATTCTCTGGTAGGAAACCAAGATGTTACAAGCCATTTCTAAGACACTGAATATCTTGTGAAGCACAAAATAAAGTCCAAAACACAAATGACGGTACTGTAGGTTGATATACTAAAACATTGTTAATCATCTATTATATATTGAAATACTTATTTTAGGGAATTACAAACCACATATATAGCATTACTCCAATCATCAATCAATAGCAAGTTGTGTGGACAACAGCATTTACCTCGTTCTGAATCTGAACGATCAGAGAAGACATTAGATCCTATGCTATCTATTCGCAGTCGTTCATTCTCTGGCAGACCCTGTAGCTGTTCCAATCTCCTCTTTAAAAAGCGATGCTCTCTTTCCAGGTGCTCAATCTGGTACATTGACTTCCTATCCAGCTCTTCAAGTTTCTGACACCAAAAATACAAAATACAAAAAGAAAATGAGTAATAAGCTTTTCAAAGTAAGCCAATCAAGGGAGTTAGTTGCCGAGCTAAATACCACCTGTGGCATTTACTGAGCTGTCTTCAAGCAGATCTTAAAATTAGCACACGTACAATCACAAGAGAATTCCATTACTGTGATTAAGGGTACTTAACCAAACAAGTGTAAAAAATGAAAAACAAAAATAGTTTGTTTTCTAATAAATCTATTTATGATCTATCAAAATAACATTTCTAAATAATTTCAGTCAATTTATACTATAATTTAAATTATTAGTGTGGCCAAGACACAAAAAGCTTTAATTTCAATTTAAAATATTAATTACAGTATTAGGCAGAGGTCGAATATGCAAGCATAACAGTGCACCACCAAATAGAAAGAGCATGGAAATACAGCAAGTTAAAATTAAAGGTGCCTCATCTGAACGTACATAGAATTCATAACAAGATAGATACATTGATGAAATAGAACTAAGTGGGTATGACCTGATAGCCATTAAAGAGTGACAAAGTCAACAGAATCAGGGTCTGGTTATTCAAGGATATTTCACATTTCCAATGGTAAAATGAAGTGAGATAGCTCTGTTAATAAAGAATAATGATGAGGAATGTGATTGGCTTAAAAGCTTAAAATGAATCAGTTCAGTAAGAAATAGTAGAGGTAGGAAGTCAGTGGTGGGAGTAGTATATAGTCCCCTAACAGTAGTTGCACTATTGGCTAGAGATTATGTAACATAACCTTTTTAAATAAAAATGGTACAATGATTACAGAGTATTATAATTATCATATAATTTGGACACATTAAACTGGCAGGTTGGCTTTGAGGATGAGATGATATAAGGATTTACTTGGCTATAGAGAACTGGAAAAATAGATGAACAAGTACGAAGATAGATCAGTAGTAGCAGGCAATCAAACAATTGAAATGGTTTTATGAAAAGGAAATGTTCTGCATAGGAGGCAGTTCCAATAATCACTAAATTGATTCCTGAGATGAAGGGGGCTGATGTGTGCAGATAGGCTGAGTAGGCTGGGTCTTTACCATTGAATTACAGAAGAAAGAAATAATCTTATCAAAACAAAAGATTTCTAAGAAAATTGAAAGCACTCAAAGATGTTTCTTCTATGTGAGATATCTAGCAGGGGCATATTTTCATAATAAAGGATTACCCATTACAGATGACAATGAGGTGGAATTTCTTTCCTCACAGAATTGTGAACATTTGGAATTCTCTATTCCAGAGAGCCTTTAAACATGGTTACTGAATACATCTATGCTAGAGACTGACAGACGTTCAAACTAGAAGAGGATTAATGGAAATGGGGCAGAAGCAAAAACTGGAACAGCCATGATCTTACTGGATGGCAGAGTGAGCTATTGTAACATTTCTAATGAAACTGAAGTTATTAACTATTTATTAACATATATGAAGAGCAATGTAGATGCAGTGTTTTGCTTTACCTTAATATGTGCTTTGGCTTTATTGAGTAAACCAAGAGTAGTGTGCCTGGTACACTCTGATCCCAGTGGTATAAGTTCCTTCAATCTTTCCAAGCAGAGACGAAGATGTGCTCGACTGTAATCAAAAATGTAGTATGTGTTCTTGCTTCAATACTCAATCCAATATACAACTAGTGGAAATTATTAACAATTAAATATTCAGCAATAATTTAAACAATTGACAAATACTCATTGGCATTAAGTGGTTAGCAAACTAGCCAAACTAATGATGTTTCTATATAATGTTAAGTGTCTACCTAATGATGATTGGAGGAAATTTTTAAATTTGGTTTTGGCTTTGCTACTAAGCTATTTGCCTTGATTTTCTATAGAATGGATAATACTATCTAATATTCTATAGGTTCTGAATGACCAGCGAGTCCAATACTGAAATTTGAGCAAAAATATTCTTCATTCCAATGTTGGAAACAAAATATTGCAATTAAACAATAAGACCTGGAATAGAGTAATACTGTGCCCAATTCTAGCACCATTAACCTGTAGCAGCATAAAACTTCCCTAAATGGCATAGCAATAGTTGAACATTCAATATTCTCTCCAACTTTATTCTTTTCAGTGGATTTTTAAATGCCTTTTTCATTTATTCCAAACAAAGCAAGTTTTATTTTCCATGAAACCACATTATTTTAAAGGACCAAACTTCACTCAGACTGTATTCTTTTCCAGGATGCTCCACAGCACTCTTCAAGTCACTGCTTACTCCATACATTATTTACATTTAAGTGAGCCACCTTTTCCATTTCTACTACTTTTGACTTGCAATGGCAGTCTGTTTACACCAAACACCTTTCTTGGTGGATGGGGCATACACATTGGATTAGCACAGAAAGTCATAAGGATCATGTCCAAGGAAGCATAAAATATATCATCATCCATGGCCTTATTCACCGTGAGTTTATAAACAGTCAGATTTTATCTACATTGCTTTGAGGGCCACATATACTCAGGCTAAACTTTGCCTAACTATTCCTCACAAATGTGAAGATAAGAATTTTCAGATGCTGGATATCTGAAATGAAAACAAAGTGCCAAAAACAGTCAGTGATCAGGCAATTTCTGGTTTTATTTCAGGTAGATCAGCAGAGCTACTAGGACTTGATGTTTCAATCCCTATGGTAAGTCGGCACTCTCAATGTTGGCAGTGGGCTTGGAGTGGTGACAAGGAGGGTGGGTAGGTACGTCATCGGGCTCATCAGGTGGGTACCCTCCTTCTTTGATATTTCGTTGATAAGCCCACGACGTCTCCAGAGGGCTCAACGGTGCTACCTGGCGTCCCAGATACACCCCCTTCAGTTCCATACCCTCCTGTCTTCATCTTGCTGCCCAATTGTTGTCTTTCCTTTTAATCCAAATCCAATTGCTGCTTTCTTCTGCTTTATTTGACAAGGACTTGATTGCTTGTTGGAGGGAGTGTCCCCTCACCCCATCTTCTTCAATAGACTTAACTGCAAAAAGAAACACTTAATTGTGTTTCTTTTTCCACAGATATTGCCTGGTCTTACTGAAATATGATTTTCCATGTCCTCAAATAAAGCCCACATTGGACTGAACTGCTTTGTATATGGGGATCAATATTTTTCTTGCTTATCATTTAAAAAACTGTTTTCGTATTCTTCATCTGAAAGTGAAAAATCTCTGATTGTTCCCTCTAAGACCAGGTTTCTTAATCTACATTCCTACTCAGGTATTTTATATCTACCTTAAAAGTTCACAATGCCCACCTAGTTTTGTAGCACCGTGTCTTTTCTTCCAACTGAAGACCTGGCCTTGTATTGATCCTTGTGATATCCATGAACATCAATATAAAATGAGCTGTTTTTCCTGGTTTGATTGCTGTTATTTAACTAATCCTCCATTCACAATCTTCATTTTTCTCAGCTCTGTTAGGCCGTTTGTAGCAGACATGCATCTGTTCTCTATCTGTATTGTATTCTGTGTTTATGATGTAATTAGTCATTTGAGTGATGGGGTAGTAAAAGCAAAGAGAATATGTTCTTATTTAGTTGCAGTTTGTAGCTTGGGGCTGATGGAGGTCATATTTTGCTGACCGCTCATTTACACTTAGCTTACACTTGCGTAAACTTAAGTTCAATTGCTTCAAGATTGTACTGCTAATAAAGGATCAGATAAGGGATTCGACTTTTGGAGCAATCATTAGAGCTGGGGGAGCATCATGCAAGTATAACAGATCTGCAGGGTTGCAGACAGCAGCAATTGCTTTGGTTTTGGCTTTAGTTTGGTTTGGCTGCACCTTGTATAGTTTTTTTGTAGTGCCTTAGCAAATGCATTTTGAAAATCAAAATATATTGAGGATATTACTCCAGTATGGTAGTAAGTGGATGTGATATATCTGACCCTTCTAAAATAAATGTTTCCCAATAACCAATAAAAGTGCCCTGTATGGACATCAAAAATTTTGCCTAAAGAAAGTGATCTTTTTTGTATAATAAAACATAGGGACCTCAGTTAGGAGCACTTGTTAAAGTTGTTGAAATGGAAGCCCTGCTAATTCTTTCTTACCTCTCCTAGCCCTTTGCCATTACCTATTCTCTCTCCTAGCCCTTTGCCATTACCTATGCTCTCCCCTTCTCACCTCATTTCAGGGGTTAAAGCAGCCAATTCATAGAGGGCTTGATCGTCTTAATTTGTATATCTCAGCTAGTTACAGGATAATCTCAGAGCCATCAAGAAAAAGGTTCCATACTGAAGAGTTGCTGCAGATATAAGAACCAAAGAAGTTCTTTTTGGAATTTGCCAGTAATCTATTTTTTCACTATGATTCATCCAAGAGCTTTTAGGTCAATGAAAGAGAAAAGAGAACAAAATTAAAACTTCAACTCCTTGTTCCCTGTATTTGCAGAGTTTTTTTTTCAAAACATTGCAGTGCCTGTTCAGAATGTAGTTTTCCATTTTTACAGAATACATTAAACCAAAAGACATAGGAACAGAATTAGGCCATTCAGCCCATTGAGTCTGCTCCGCC
Source organism: Mobula hypostoma (assembly GCF_963921235.1). Taxonomy (NCBI): domain Eukaryota; kingdom Metazoa; phylum Chordata; class Chondrichthyes; order Myliobatiformes; family Myliobatidae; genus Mobula; species Mobula hypostoma. The sequence goes on from NC_086115.1 coordinate 2,621,821, forward strand.
ATTTCATCATGGCTGATCCTGGATCCCATTCAACCCCATACAGCTCCCCTCTCACCTCTCACCATAACCCTCAATACCCTGACCAATCAGGAATCTATCAACTTCCACTTTGGATACACCCACTGACTTGGCCTCCACTGTAGCTTGTAGCAGAGCATTCCACAGGTTCACTACTCTCTGGCTAAAGAAAATCCTCTTTACTTCTGTTCTAAAAGTGTCTTATAAAGCCTCAGCATTTTCTCCTTGTTTTTAATATTCTATTCTCCTTGAAATGAATGCCAACATTGCATTTGTCTTCTTTACCACAGACTCAACCTGTGAATTAACCTTCTGGGAGTCTTGCACGAGGACTCCTAAATCCCTTTGCACCCCTGATGTTTGAATTTTGTCCCCATTTAGATAATAGTCTGAACTATTGTTCCTTTTACCCAAATGTATTATCATACAGTTTCCAACACTGTATTTCCTGCCACTTTTATGTCCAATTTGTCTGTCCTGCCACAATCGCGTTGCTTCCGCAATACTATCTACCCCTCCAACCATTTTCATATCATTCACAAACTTTGCCACAAAGCCATCAATTCCATTATCTAAATTATTGACAAACAATGTGAAAAGTAACAGTCCCAATACTGACCCCTGAGAAACACCACTAGTCACTAGCATCCAACCAGAAAAAGCTCACTGTCTCCCACTCACTGTCTCCTGCCTGTCAGCCATTCCTCCATCCATGCCAGTATATTTCCTGTAACACCATAGGATGATAAAATCATGATAAAATGTTAAACAGCCTCAGATGAGGCACTTTATCAAATGCCTTCTGAAAATCTAAGTAAATGACACTCACTGCCTCTCCTTTGTCCACCATGCTTGTTACTTCCTTGAAGAATTCTAAGATTTGTGAGGCAAGATTTCCCTTTATAGAAACCATGATGACTGACTTGTTTTGTCATTAACCTCATGCTTAATAATAGACTCCAACACTTTCCCAACCACTGAGGTTAGGCCAACTGACCTACAATTTTCTCTCTTCTTAAAAGGGTGGGAGTGACCACGCCAGAATCAAGTGATTTTTGAAAGATCATGACCAATGCATCCATTATCTCTTCAGCAACCTCTCTCACGACTCTGGGATGTAGTCCATCTGGTTCAGGTGACTTAAGACCTTTGAGTTTGACTGGCATTTTTCCTTTGTAATAGCAATGGCATTCACTCCTGCTCCCTGATGCTCACGGACCTCTGGTATACAGCTATTCTAAAGATTGAAGCAAAGTACTCATTAAGTTCATCTGCCATTTCTTTGTCCCCCATTACTACTTCACCAGCGTCATTTTCCAGTGGTCCAATATCAATTTGCACCTCCCTTTTATTGTTTATATAACTGAAAAATATTTTAGCATCCTGTTTTGTATTATTGACTAGTTTGCCCTCATATTTCATCTTTTCCCTTGTAGCTTTTTTAGTTGCCCTTTGTGGATTTTAAAAGCTTCCTAATCATCCAACTTCCCACTCACTTTTGCTACATTATATGTCCTTTCCTTGGCAATAATTTCCCTTGTCAACTACGGTTGCCCACCTCTACCATTTGAGAACAACAACTTCTGTGGGATACATCTATCCCGCACCATTTGACATACTCACAGAACCTTCAGCCACTTCTGCACTGCTGTCATTTCCGCCAGTACCCTCCTCCAATCCACCTGGGCAAGCTCCTCTTTTATGCCTCTATAATTCCCTTTAGTCCATTGCAATACTGATACATGTGACTTGTGCTTCTCCCTCCCATATTATGATCACTGCTTCCAGGGATTCCTTTACATTCAGCTGACTAATAAAATCAGGGTATTACACAACACCCAGTCTAAGATCACCCAATCTAAGATGGCCTTTCCCCTTGTAGATTTGAGCACAAGCTGCTCTAAAAAGCCATCTCGTAGGCATTCAACAAATGCCCTCTCTTGCGATTTTTCCAATCTCCTTGCATATTGAAGTCTCCCATTACAATTGTGCCATTACCCTTATTACATACCTGTTCCAGCTCACGCATCTCAATCCCACATCTTGGCTATTATTTAGAGGTGTGTGTGTGTGTATGTGTGTGTTTTAAACCCTTGTAGTTTCTTAACTCCACCCACAAAAATTCTTTGACCCTATGTCACCTCTTTCTAAAGATATAATCCCATCTCTTACCAACAGAGCCACACCACTGCCTATATCTTCCTGCCTTTCCTTTCGATACAAAGTATATCCTTTGAATTTAAACTCCCAACTCTGACCTTCTTTCAGCCATGACTCAGTGATGCCCATTTTGCCATACTCTGTCTGTATGTATAAAACTACGAGAGAATGTGTGGTCCTTGGTCAGAAGAGGCTTGAGTAGCTCCGACCAAGTTCATTGTAAGACATAACAATACAAAACTGTTCTGTTAAATACTATTTTATGCTTTGATCAGATCTGCTACTCTTTGATATGTGACACCATTTTAACTTGAGATGACTTTCAGAAAGTGCAGAATTAAATTCATTATGTAACTTCTGTATTTTACTCAGCTTGTTAACGCTTTCTAGCAGGTCAATTGCCAAACTGCATTAAGCTCCATACAAGATGGAATAGATTTAACAGTTTAAAACTTTAATTAAAAAGTACCATTAAGCAATGGTACATAATTATTTAAAAGTAATATCTGGCTTCGGCAATACATTACGTTAATCAAAAGAAATTTTTCCTTAAATTGTAATTGTGAAACAAAATATAACTTTGGATATGTGTGAACAGCAGATATAATCTATAGTAAGAGATATTAAGGAATATTTAAAATATGGGATTATCTACTTGCTACTGAGCTCCATCAGGACCAGACTCCTGAAGAAATGCATCCTTGACCCTGGCTAGTATTCCAGTACAGGTGTCCCCCGCTTTTTGAACTTTCGTTTTACGAAACCTCACTGTTACGAAAGACCTACATTAGTACCCTGTTTTCGCTTTCAGAAGGTGTTTTCACTGTTACGAAAAAAAATTCAGCTCGATAAAAATCAATGCGCGCCCCGAGCAGCCGCTCTCCCCCGGATTCCAGACTGCTTTGCTTTAACACGTGCCTGTAAGCAGCCATTTGCAAGATGAGTTCTAAGGTATTGGAAAAGCCTGAAAGAGCTCGTAAGGGTGTTACACTTACAGTAAAACTAGACATAATTAAGCATTTTGATCGTGGTGAACGAAGTAAGGACAACGTGAGTTTGGCTTGTGGAAGTTGACGAACATGATGTTGAAGAGGTTTTGGCATCCCATCACCAAGAACTGACAGATGAAGAGCTGATGCAATTGGAAGAAAAAAAGGATAACAATCGAAACCGAATGAGTAATGATAAAGTACGATTTTAATTTTGAAAGGGTACGTCGGTTTAGGAGATATTTGCAGGATGGTTTGAGTCCTTATTAAAGAACTGTATAATAGAAAAATGCGTGAGGCTCAGCAGTCAAGCAAGCCTTCCACATCAGGCACAGCAGACGACGAACCTTCAACATCGAGGCGGGCAGAGATAGAAGATGAGCTGCCTGCTCTAATGGAAACAGACGACGAGATGACACACCAGTGTCCCACCACCCCAGTGTCCCACCACCCCAACCCCCAGGCCACAGACAGATACCAATTCGCGGAGAATGCAACAGTAGCCGGGAGGCACACAGCACGTCTTTAACAAAAAAGCCGAAATAAACATGCTAATTAATTAGGTGCCGCCGACACGTAATTGTCAGCCCAGATCAGAGACGACGCAATTGGAAATCGGCACTGATCTGGGCCGACAATTACATGTCAGGCGGCACCTAATTAATTAGCTTGTTTATTTCAGCTTTTTACTTAAAGATGTGCTGTGTGCCTCCCGGCTACCGCTGCATTCCTGCATGCCTCGCAGCAATGTATCGCTCGGCGGCCTGGAGGGTGGGGGCCACTGCACCACCCAACCTGCGACAACTCAGTCTAACACACCATCATCAGTGTGCTCGGCAAGCTATCTTCCGGATTCCAGTAAGTGATACTACACTATACATACATTATTTCTACTTTATACAGGCTGTGTATTTTTACGTGTTATTTGGTATGATTTGGCAGCTTCAGAGGTTAAAGGTTACTGGAGAGCTCTTGCGCTGTGTTTTTGCCAACAGCGCTTGCGTGAGATTTTCTGCTGATGACACTTGCGTGAGATTTTCGCTACGGAGAACAGTTCAGTAATGATTGTGGAAAATTATTTCTACTTTATATAGGCTGCGTATTTATCATATCATTCCTGCTTTTACTATATGTTACTGTTATTTTAGGTTTTATGTGTTATTTGGCATGATTTGGTAGGTTATTTTTGGGTCTGCGAACACACACAAAATTTTCCCATGTAAATAAATGGCAATTGCTTCTTTGCTTTACGACATTTCAGCTTACGAACCATTTCATAGGAACGCCCTACCTTCAGATGGCGGGGGAAACCTGTACTGGATCTGCTATTAAGGAGTGAGACAGAGCAGGTGACAGAAGTTTATGCAGGAGAACACTTTGCATCGAGTGATCACAATGCCATTAGTTTCAAAGTAAATATGCAAAAAGATTGCTCTGGTCCATGGTGTGAGATTTTAAATTGGAGAAAGGCCAATTTTGATAGTATCAGAAATAATTTGGCAAGTGCGGATTGGGACAGGCTGTTTTCTGGCAAGGTGTACTTGGTAAGTGGGAGGCCTACAAAAGCAAAATTTTGAGAGTACAAAACTTGTATGTGCCTGTCAGTATGAAAGGTAAAGATAACAAGTGTAGGAAACATTGGTTTTCAAGAGATGTTGAGGCCCTGGTTAAGAGAAAAAAGGAGGTGTCGCTAGTTAGGTAGGAACAAATTAGGTGCTTATGGAATATAAGAAATGCAAGACGATACTTAAGAAAGAAATCAGGAGGGCTAAAAAAAAGACATGAAGTCGCTCTAACAGACAAGGTGATTCTACAAATAAGCTAAGAGCAAAAGGATTGCAAGGGACAAAATTAGTCCTCTGGAAGACCAGAATGGTGATTCATGTGTGAAGTCAAAATAGATGGGGAAATCATAAATAATTTTTTTTGCATCTGTATTTACTCAGGAGACGGACACAGTCTATAGAAGTGAGGCTAAGCGGCATCAACTTTATAGGCCCTGTACAGATTACAGAGGATGAGGTTTTTGCGATCCTAAGGCAAATCAGAGTGGATAAATCCCCAGGGTTTGACAAGGTGCTCCCTCAGACTCTACAGGAGACAAGTGCAGAAATTGCCCGGGCCCTAGCAGAGATATTTAAATCATCCCCAGTGACAGGAGAGGTAGCAGAGGATTGGAAGATAGCCATGTTGTTCCGCTCTAAGCATAAACCAGGAAATTATAGGCCGGTCAGTCTGTCATCAGTTGTGGGAAGGTTATTGGTAGGCATTCTAAGAGACTGAATATACAAGTATTTGGGTAGATGTGGGCTGATTAAAGATAGTCAGCATGGCTTTGTGCATGGTAGATCATGTCTAAGCAATCTTATAGAGTTTTTTGAGGCAGTTACCAGGAATGTTATGAAAGGAACACAACGGATGTTGTCTACATGGACTTTAGCAATGCATTTGACAAGGTTCAGTTGCTCAGCATTCAAGATGAGGTAGTAAATTTGATTGGACACTGGGTTTGTGGGAGAAGCCAGAAAGTGGCAGTAGATGGCTACCTCTCTGACTAGAGGCCTGTGACTAGGGGTGTGCTGCAGTGATTGGTGTTGTTCCTTTGTTGTGTCATCTATATCAATGATCCGGATGATAACGTTGTTAACTGAATCAGCAAATTCATGGATTACACCAAGATTGGGGGTGTAGTGGACAGCAAGGAAGGCTATCATGGTTTGAAGAGGGATCTGCATCAGCTGGAAAAATGGGCTGAAAATGGCAGATGGAATTTAATGCAAACAGGTCGAGGTTTTGCACTTCGGTAAGACCAGCCTGGGTAGGTCTTACACAATGAACAATAGGACACTGAGGAGTGTGGTAGAACAAAAGGTACAGGTACCTATTTCATGAAAAGTGGCATCACATGCAGATAGGGTCATAAAGAAAGCTTTCGGAACACTGGCCTTCATAAAGCAATGTATTGAGTACAGGAGATGGGATGTTACATTGAAGTTGTGAGACCTAATTTGGAGTATTGTGGGAAGTCTTGGTCACTTATCTATGGGAAAGATGTAAAGAAGGTTTAAAGAGTGCAGAGAAAATTTTTTAAGGATGTTGGCATGTCTGGAGTTATAAGGAATGACTGAATAGATTAGGACAATATTGCTTAGAATGTAGAAGATTGAGAGGAGATTTGATAAAGATATACAAAATCATGAGGGGTATAGATGGGGTAAACACCAGAAGGCTTTTACCGAGATTGAATTCGACTACAAACAGAGGTCATGGGTTAATGATGAAAGGTGAAAAGTTTATAGGGAAGATTAGAGGAAACTTCTTCATTCAGAGGGTTGTGAGATTGTGGAATGAGATGCCAGAACAAGTGCTGCATGCGAGCCTGATGTCAGTGTTTAAGAGAAATTTCGACAGGTACATGGATGTTAGGGGTATGGAGGGTTGTGGTCCCAGTGAGAGGTCGATGGGAGTAGGCAGTTTAAATGGTTTTGGCATGGACTAGATGGGCCAAAGGACCTGTTTCTGTGCTGGACTTCTCTAGGACTCAGCAAGCATAGGGCCATTGGGTGAATGTAACCTGGTGTTCACGGGGCTTCAGCAACTCAGGTTTGATCCTCATTTCCTGTTCAGTCCGTACGGTCTCCCTGTGATCATAACGTTTCTGTCGGTTCTTAGTTTCCTCCCACATGGTAAAGATGTGCTAGTTGTTTGGCTAATTATTCCCAGTATAGTGAGCAATGAGAAAATTAGGGAGTTGTTAAAGAAAATGAGTAATAGGCTATTAGGCAGGAGAAACAGCATTGATGGAATTGCTAAAAGAGCAGGCACTGACTTGGTAGGCTGAAAGACTTCAAATATTGCATTCAGAAATACAATACACAGATATTTCATTGTGGGAGCACAGTTTGTGGAGAGGGGAATTAAAATAAATACATTTGTCAGCTTATTATAGTCAAAGGTAGGACAAAAATTGTACAACAGAATACACATTTTTACAACACACAAGATGCAGTGAATTTCACCACTTTTAATTTTAACAAAAATTTGCAATGTTCTCATGCAAATTTTACCTTTAGGGATTTACTGCGAAAACACTTAAAAACGAAACAAAGAAAACTAAACATTGCTGAATTTAACTAAATTTAATTTAAAACATAGCATGAAGTAGCTTATGCTATGGAGTGCCGAGATCTGCAATGAAGTGCTGGTTGATTCCTCACATTAGATGGATAAAACTGAAGGGAGTCACAACAGATACTTTAAAGCATCATGTGCAGAGGTTAGGAAGAGATGATTCTCTTTACAGGACAAGAGAGGAGTGAAACAAGGATAAAATATCATGAAAATACTACTAAATAATTGTCATCGACGCAGTATGCAGGGATGCAATGTAGAACAGACTAGATACAAGAAATGAGAAGTACATTTGACTCACTTTGACATTAATAAATCAACAGCTTATTATTTCCTAGAGTCCTTAAATGTAGAAAAATATCTCAAATTGTCAAAGGGAAGATATTAGGAGTGATGATCAAAGAGGTTTTAAGAGTTTTGCTAAAGAAAGAGATAGGCATACAGAAGTTTAGAAAAAGAAATCTAAAGCAGCAGCTAAAGGCACAGCTGCCACTGATGGGAAACAACATGGGAGGAAGTTACTAAGACAGTTATTACCAAGAGCATGGAGGACACTAAATTCTTCTTTAAATACTAAAGCATAAAAATCAAATAGATCACCATACAAGAAACACACACAAAATACTGGTGGAACGCAGCAGGCCAGGCAGCATCTATAGGAAGAAGTACAGTCGACATTACAGGCCCAGACCCTTCGTCAGGACTAACATACAAGAAGTTAGTCTGTATACCAAGACATTCTTGTCATACTTCAATTGCTATGAGCCGTTTTATGCAGTTACTATATTGCACGAAAGGAATGGTAGTGTAATATTATCCTATTAAACTAGTAATCCAGTAGCCTGAATGGATAGTTCTGAAGCATGAGTTTAAGTACCAAAAACACAATTATAAATTGTTAATTTAATACTGAAGCCTAATGTCAATAAAGGTATTCATAAAATTGTTGGACTTGTCTCCTTGCCACTAATTGTTTGCATCTGGCTCATCATAGTAATGAAACAACCCTTATTAAAATCACAAACTGTAGTATTGAGTTGATCACTATGTACTTCTCCAAACCTGCACCCCCATTGTCCAGCTGGAGCTACTCCTCGTTTGATTTCATTTCTCCTTATTGCATTTTTCCAGGATCATCTGCAACATCTTCAGTTCCCATGCCAAAACTTTTTATTCCTCAAAAGATCTGTTCATGGCCCTCTTGGGAAAGGCCGAGGGCAACTGTTTTGGTTCCTGTCACAAACATGATTCCCTGGTTACCATTCCCATCCAAGGAAATGAGTCTTTACAGTGCTGCTGCTGTGTCCGACAGTTAAATTTTCATTTATTAATTTATGTCTGACTGAAATTGTCCATTTCCACTCCTGAAACAAATAACCCAGTTCTATTTCTGCTTAATCTTTTCTGCTGTCAAGATCCCATTTGTGAATCCTAGGTCCCTGGATTAAAATACTTTATCAATTTCTTACCTTTTACCTTACAAAACTGTTCACAATCAAACTGTTGCTGCCTATATCTAAACTCACTCCAAGTCTTATTTACATATCAGACTGTCTCATTACAACAATGCCTTAGCTTTAAAATCCATTTCATCACTTTCAAGTATTTCCACCTCTGCAACTTCTTCCAATTCCTAGATCTTTATGCGGCTCTTTCATTGTAACATTTCTCATATCCCTGATTTTAATTCCTCTGTTACTGGTAACTATCCTTTCAGCTCTAGAACTTTCTCACTAAAACTCCATATTTTTTCCTTAAGTTACTTCTTTAAACCTCTTTAATCGAGCATTTGTTCACCTGGTGTTCAGTGTCAAACCTAGTTAGTGCTGTTTCTAAGTCTTAGAATATTCTATTGTAGTAATCACAACCTTTCATTTTTAATGCTAATAGAATTAGTATGATAGATTAGTTTATGACATTCAACTATAGCCGTAAATGCAGTGCTAGCATACGTCAGCTTTGACATATTGAACAGTTAATCGGACCTTTAACACCGCCTATTTAAAATATTGCTCTTATATAAAAAAAGGTTAATAATGATTGCACTATATATCGTGAAGTGGACTAAGCAAATTATTTTTTAAAAATCATTACATTCTATCATCTCCATCTCTTAAAAAAACCAGTGCCTTTTAATTTCTTGTGGAATGTCTTTAAGCTTTAGAAAGACCTTTTCCACCACATGCCAACTCCACTCCAGGTACTTCTGCTTTATTGTTTCACGTAGGTGAAAATATTCTAGTTCAGTTCCATGCATGGTTTTACAACAGCGGTCTTTTGTAACATCACATGTAAAACTTCTAAGTATCAAACTCAACATGCCAGACTCAAAAAGGTGAACTCAAACATGCTTCAGCTGGGAAAGATCAAACTTCACTTTTAAAGTGTAACACTTGCTTTGGCTAGCAGCTAAATATAGGGGGTGATAGCCCCTGGGCCGGCCAAACTTAAGAAATCTCGTTTGGGTGGATGCGGCGCGATGTGTTCCCTGTTACAAATCAGTACCCCAAAATAACAAACAGTACACATATGCAATTAAACGATTAAGCTTTATAATTCTTACTTTGACTATATGGTTAGTGAAGAAAATGAAAAAAAAGAAAAAGGGCCCAATCTTACGCAACAGTCTGTCGCTCAATGTTGGAGCTCACAGATAAGCCAATTGTCCACTATCAACCTTCTCCGATCCTAGCTGCCCTTCGGACCCTCACTCTAAGTCCACCCCGTCCGGCGGTCTATCAAATCTCTCCATTCACGTCTTCTCTCCTCATCTCTCCCCGGCAAAAGGCCGCAAAAGTCTCTCTTCCAGACTCACAAGAAAGAACAACAGCATTCCAAACTCCGTTATCTCTAGTCATAACCCAAACATTGCTGCTACAGAGAAACCATCACATTATCAGTGAAACCCTACAGCATGTTACTAAAGCAATGCCCATCACAGTATCACACACTGTATAGACTACTGCTTTGTTAACATATGAGGGGTCATTGATAAGTTCGTGGCCTAAGGTAGAAGGAGTCAATTTTAATAACTTCAAACTTTCTGCATAATCACTCAAAGAGTTGAACTGCATATGCATGTAACGAGAGCTGTATAGCTCATCTCCTTCTACCTTAATTATCAATCACCCCTGCTGTGGACACTTTCTGGAGGTCCAAGATCCATATGCTCCACAACTGCTGGACTAAGTGGGTAAATATAGGAGTGGACTATGTTGAAAGATAAATGTGCTAGGTTTTCTAAAATTGAGTCCTTTTACCTTAGGGCACGAACTTATCAATCACCCCTCGTATGTCAGACCCTGGTAAAAATAGAATATTGCTAAACTGATTTCATGGAAGCAGAATTATTTTTCTACTGAATTTTCTATGCAAAAGCTTTATATTTCTCACATCCAATCTATTGTCAAAGATCTTAAGTATTAATATTGCACAAAAATAAATAATTTTCCATCTAAAACTCAGTATTCCCAAATCAAGCCTGCTAAAATTTACAAACTTTGTACTTTGGTTCAATGGGAAGTTGTAATAATTTCAAGTCTGATCAGAAAATTAGTTCATTATTTCTCTAAAGAGAAGTAATTACAAAGTGTCCCCCGTTTTTCGAACATTTGCTTTACGAAACCTCGCTGTTATGAAAGACCTACATTAGTTACCTGTTTTCGCTAACAGAAGGTGTTTTCACTGTTACGAATAAAGGCAGCGCACGAAAAAAAGGCAGCATGCGCCCCGAGTAGCCAAGCTCCTCCCCAGGAACTCCATTCTAGCTGGCATTGCTTAAACAAGTGCCTATGAGCAGCCATTAGCAAGATGAGTTCTAAGGTATCGGAAAAGCCTAAAAGAGCTCGTAAGGGTGTTACACTTAGCGTAAAACTAGACATAATTAAGGGTTTCGATCGTGGTGAACGAAGTAAGGACAAAGTGAGTTTGGCTTGTGGAAGTTGAAGAAGATGATGTTGAAAACGTTTTGGCATCCCATGACTGAGAACTGATAGATGAAGAGCTGATGCAATTGGAAGAGGAAAGGATAACATTCGAAACCGAATGCAGTAGCGAACGGACCAAAAGTGAGGTCGTCCAGGAACTGAACGTGAAGCAACTGCGTGAGATTTTCACTGCAATTATTGCAGAAAAGTACGACTTTAATTTTGAAAAGGTACGTAGGTTTAGGATATATTTGCAAGATGGTTTCAGTGCTTACAAAGAACTGTATGATAGAAAAATGCGCGAGGCTAAGCACTCAAGCATACTGTCGTTTTTCAAGCCTTCCACATCAGCTACAGCAGACAATGAACCTCAACCTTCGACATTGAGGCAGGCAGACATAGAAGATGACCTGGCTGCCCTGATGGAAACAGACGACGATAAGATGACACCCCAGTGTCCCACCACCCCAACCCCCGGGCTGCGGACCGATACATTGCCGCAGAGAATGCAGCAGTAGCTGGGACGCACCCAGCACATCTTTAAGAAAAAAGCCGAAATAAACAAGCTAATTAATTAGGTGCTGCCAGGCACGTAAATGTCGGCCCAGATCAGAGGTGATTGCCAATGCGTTGCCTCTGATCTGGGCTGACATTTACGTGCCGGGCGGCACCTAATTAATTAGCTTGTTTATTTCGGCTTTTTTCTTAATGATGTGCTGGGTGCATCCTGGCTACCGCTGCATTCTCCACGGATCGGTATCGGTTCGCTGCCCGGAGGTTGGGGACCACTGCACCACCTCAACCTCCAACGACTCAGTCTAACACACCACCATCAGTGTGCTGGATGTCTTCCCGATTCCTGTAAGTGATACTACACTGTACATACATTATTTCTACTTTATATAGGCTGTGTATTTTTACGTGTTATTTGGTATGATTTGGCAGCTTCATAGCTTAAAGGTTACTGGTTTCTGCCAAGAGCACTTGCGTGAGATTTTTGTTACGGAGAGCAGTGCAGCAATAATTATAGTAAAGTATTTCTACTTTATATAGTCTGTGCATTTATCATATCATTCCTGCTTTTACTATATGTTACTGTTATTTTAGGTTTTATGTGTTATTTGGCATGATTTGGTAGGTTATTTTTGGGTCTGCGAATGCTCACAAATTTTTCCCATATAAATAAATGGTAATTGTTTCTTCACTCTACAACATTCCGGCTTACAAACCGTTTCATAGGAACGCTCTACCTTCAGATGGCGGGGGAAACCTGTACTCCTTACTTGCATTATAAGGATGAATAGCAACAATGATCTATGCATGTATATAAAATGTTTATTTTGGGATTTTATTATGCTAGAAATGCATTATCTGGCATACAGCACCCTCAAGAAGGTAGTCCATATTGTGTCTTCTGCTAGGAAAGTACCGTCTCCAGAGGCAGACAGGAAATAAGTGACAACTCAATCAACAAACATGAGGTGTACTAGTCATTATTGTCACTGCCAACAATTACTCCATTGATTCTCATGGTTCCACTCATACTTATGGCATCAAAGAAACTACAACCAAAATATGGAAACAGAAGATGGTGAGTGCAATCAGCTCTGCTCAATCCTCTCCAAGCATAGGATCAACTTTCATATACAGATTTCCCCCGCCATCCGAAGGTAGAGCGTTCCTATGAAATGGTTCGTAAGCTGGAATGTTGTAAAGTAAAGAAGCAATTACCACTTATTTATATGGGAAAAATTTGTATGCCTTCGCAAACCCAAAAAATAACCTACTAAATCATGCCAAATAACACATAAAACCTAAAATAACAGTAATATATAGTAAAAGCAGGAATAATATGATAAATACATAGCCTATATAAAGTAGAAATAATGTATGTACAGTGTAGTATCACTTACTGGAATCGGGAAGATAGCGCCGAGCACACTGATGATGGTGTTTTAGGCTGAGTCGTCGGAGGCTGGGGTGGTGCAGTGGACCCCAACCTCCAGGATGTGTACCAATACATTGCCGCGAAGCATGCAGTGGTGCAGCGGTAGCTGGGACGCACCCAGCACATCTTTAAGAAAAAAGCCTAAATAAACAAGCTAATTAGTTAGGTGCCTCCGGTCCGTAAATGTCGGCCCAGATCAGAGTCGACGCAATCGGGGTGTCATCTCATCGTCGTCTGTCTCCATCAGGGCAGGCAGGTCATCTTCTTCTATGTCTGCCTGCCTCGACGTCGAAGGTCAAGGTTCGTCATCTGCTGTGGCTAATGAGGAAGGCTTGAAAAACAACAGTACGTTTGACTGCTTAGCCTCACGCATTTTTCTATCATGCAGTTCTTTGTAAGCACTCAAACCATCTTGCAAATATGCCCTAAACCTACGTACCGCTTCAAAATTAAAGTCGTACTTTATCATTGCAGCGAAAATCTCACGCAGTTGCTTCACATTCAGTTCCTGGACGACTTCACTTTCAGTCCGTTCGCTACTGCATTCGGTTTCGATTGTTATCCTTTCCTCTTCCAATTGCATCAGCTCTTCATCTATCAGTTCTTGGTCATGGGATGCCAAAACCTCTTCAACATCAACTTCGTCAACTTCCACAAGCCAAACTCACTTTGTCCTTACTTTGTTCACCACGATCAAAATACTTAATTATGTCTAGTTTTATGCTAAGTGTAACACCTTTATGAGCTCTTCTAGGCTTTTCTGATACCTTAGAACTCATCTTGCTAACAGACGCTCAAAATAAATCGACATAATGCACAGATGCTCTCAAGCACGTGTTTAAGCAATGCCGGGTAGAATGCAGTTCCGGGGGACAAGCTTGGCTGCTCAGGGCGTGCGCTGACTTTTTTCGTAACAGTGAAAACACCTTCTGTTTGTGACAACCAGGTAACTAATGTAGGTCTTTCGTAACAGCCAGATTTCGTAAAGCGAACGTTCGAAAAGTGGGGAACACCTGTATACACCAAGTGGTATCTGCAGCTCAAACAGTATTCATTTCCATGGATGCTGCCTGACCTGCTGAGATCCTCCAGCATCTTGTGTGTGTTACTTTGGATTTCCAGCATCTTCAGCATGTTTAAAATATTTTGCTCTTCCCAGTAACACCAAATAAGATGAGTCTCAACCTAAACAGCTGGGTGCTGCCTTCTTGGCTTCCCCAGATTCCGTACCAACAGATAATAAAAAATGGTGTGTACAGTATGACTTGTGGATTCTCCCAGTAATGCTAAAAATAATCACGACAGTATCAGTATTGTTCTATAAAATTGCTCCATCTGAAAAAAATTATTCAAACAAAAGAATACCTGGCAAACACACTTGGCAAACTTGGAAATACTACATTTCATTCTGGATTATGAGGAGAGGGGTTCAAGCACCAACCTTTGCAAAAGCACACTGGTAACGGGCTGCCAACTTGAGAGGATCCGTTAATTACATTTTAATTAACAAATTCAATGAATGGAGGTCTAATGTGTCTTTATTCTTTATTGTAACAGAACACGTGGATTTGCAATTCGTTAATAAAACTGGACTATAAAGTTATATAAAATACAATAATACAACTGTAAACTAACTTGTAATGAAAAATGAATTGCTAAACTAAACAAGTAGCATGCAATCATAATTTTAATGCTAAACTAGAATATACTGAAAAATAAATACAAAATCACACTTAGTAAGATACAGCATTGCAGAACGTTTAATATACTGATTTCATGGCCTCTGGAGAAACTCAATGCATGAAACTGACAGTATGTATTAAAAACTGTTGTTCTGACCCACCAAAAAACTTACTTTAAAATTTAAAAAAGGAAGTGATATATACTATGTAGATTGTTGTTTACACTGCAAAGGCCACATCCCGTAAATAACTGTACACAGAGAGCTATTTAGTCATTCCTTTCTCCGTGCCTCATTTAGAATGAAGACTTCAAAATAACTTTGACAACAACTGCAAACCTTTAAAATACTTACATAATTACACTTAAAATCAAATACCATTACATTTTTCCTCCCTTTTTTACTCTTAACTTGTTATCCTGAATGTAGTAATTCAATCCAAGATATTGAAACTAGTAACATTCAAACACCTTGTCTATCTGATCTTCTTCTGAACACTTGCTTGATCTCTGTATGTTGATTTTATATCATATAATTGGGAAAAATCACTGCTTGCATGACAGAACTGATATCACCTAAGAACTGAGTGGGTAGCAATCAGAAGTAGAAGCTTACAAACTCCATATATTTTCAACACTTGTCAATAACGCTCATCTCTGGTAATGAAAATTCTTGCATTCCCATTATATTTCTGTTGGAAAAAAATCATGTTACGGTTCCATTCTACTGCAAGTTCAGATAACTACATTTTGTTCCAATAATCTTGGCCACCCCAACAATTTCTGTCTATTATAATTGCATTTGGCAGTATTAAAATAAACATCCTCAAAAGCTAACAGTCACCTATTTTGTTACATAAAATCACAGCATTTTCATATAATTAATGTAACATTAGTCAAGGGCAGATATTTGCTTACTGCAGGTGGGTCTAAATACTGGAACTCCTTTTCTGATATCACAACAGTGATTCACATTGCCTTATTACCACCTTCTCAAGGGTATATGTTGGACTTCACAGTAATGACCAGAACCCAAAAATGAAAAAAATATAATTTTCAACCATGCTAGCAATCCAAGAGAAGAAGCCATTATGCATTTCATTCTCGTCTGAGCAGCCCAATCAAGTGCCCTCACCCTCCACACCACAATGTCAAAATCTTCAACAAAGCATCCTACGGCAGCCTGTGTTTGAAAATAGGTATTACTGCTGTCATATGTTTATCACAATGTTTACTAATGTAGGCACAAGACATCATCGATAGGAATTCATAAGGAAATCAAATATCAAGATACTCTTATCTAATTGATGAGAAGTGCTGTAGGACAAGGTTACTTCCAAATAACTCCATAAATCCTGATCTTAGCTCTCACTTTGTTGTCATTCATCTTTTAAATTTAGAAACCAAGGTGGAGGACCAAAGCTTGTAAGTGAAACAAGGTTATGATGAATCAGGTAATAAGGTAATATGATGCCAAGATTGAATTTTAAAAGCACTAAGACTGTGAAAGAAAGCCTGAGGGGCTTATAGACTTCATATATTTTGAGCCAGTTATTCAATTAGTATTACCAAATGTTCAAACAATGCAAATCCATATCCTGAACTAATATGCCTTCCTAACCCAAGAAAGATAACCATTGAACAAAATAAAAATTTTATCTATTTGAATACAATGCTCACTAAAACCTGTAGCTTTCAGTTAATGGCCAAGTCTAAGGAAATATTTCTTAGAGATGGCTGAGGTATTTGTACAGTTCCCATTCAGGGGTAGAAGCATAAGATTTCCTGCTCTGAAAAATTAACCACTAGTTTGGGCTGTGGGATAGGCTCATACAGAAAGATGCCAACTGGTCAGTATGAACAAGTTGGGCTAAATGGCTGTGATTCTATGATGATGACTAGTTTGTTCTGGGAGCACTCCTAATACTCAGTCACCATCCTAGAAGGGTCTAAGGATAGCAGATAGGCTAGAAAACAAAATCAAAGGTTCCACAAGGGTACTTCAGACAGATTCAAATGGAAATATCCCCAATTTTTCATTATCAACATGTAATCACACAACTTTGTATGGAATTAATCATCTTGTTAAACTGCCTGTCAGGGTCAAAGCTTCCACTCGAGTTCTGTGGGTTCTGAAGTTTCTGATGAGCCCAATATGGGGTCCACAGGCTCTGTCACAAGTGAAACAGAACAGCTTAATGTGGCAGGTGAATGGATAAGTACAGAAGGTAATATGCTTTTCTCACTTTCTTTGCTTAGGCTCTCCCAAGCTCATGACAGCAACCCAAGGTACTCAGTACCATCCCAAATGCTCGTTTTCCATTTTAAATCAACATGGGCTAGGGATTAGGTGGAGTGTTGTACTTATTTTCTCAAGTAGGCTTTTGTTCTCTGTGCAGATAGATACTTTATTGATCCCAAAGAAAATTACAATGTCACAGTAGCATTACAAGTGCACAGATATACAAATATTAGAACAAAAGTAAGAAAGAATAAAAAGTAAGCTACCTCAAATAGTTAAACAGGAGGGAGTCACTACTTCCCCAGCTATAGGTTGACTCATTATAGAGGCCAATAGCTGAGAGCAAGAATGACCTCATATACCGCTCTTTGGAGCAGCACAGTTGTCTTAGTCTGTTACTAAAATTGCTCCTCTGTTCAGCCAAGGTAGGATACAGAGGGTGAGAATCATTGTGCAGAATTACCAGGATTTTCCATAGGGTCCTTTGTTCTACCACAGCCTCCAGTGTGTCCAGTTTGACTCCTACAATAGAACCAGCCTTTCTAATCAGTTTATTGAGCCGGTTGGCATCACCCATGTGGATGCCATTGCCCCAGCACTCCACTATATAGAAAATTGTGCTGGCAACAACTGACTAGTAGAACATGTGAAGGAGAAGCCTGCCTACTCCAAAGGACCTCAGTCTCCTCAGAAGTAGAGGTGACTCTTGTCCTACTTGTACCCAGCCTCTGTGTTGGTGCTCCACTCAAGTCTGTCATTCAGGTGCATCTCCAGCTACTTGTAGGTCCTCACCACATCCATGTCTCACCATCAATAGTAACAGGGAGCAATGCAGGATTAGTCTTCCTAAAGTCTATCACCATCTCCTTTGTCTTACTGATGTCGAGCTGCAGATGATTCAGCTTGCACCATTTGACAAAGTCCCCCACCAGGACCCTGGATTTACACACCCAACTATTGCTGAGTCTCAGAGAATTTCTGCAGATGACATGACTCAGTGTTGTACCTAAAGTCTGAGGTTTACAGGATAAACAGGAAGGGAACCAATACAGTCCCCTGTGGGTCCCCAGTGCTGCTTATAGCCATGTCTGACACACAGCTCTGAAGCTGCACAAACTGTGATCTGCCAGTCAGGTAGTCCATTATCCAGGATTCAATGGAAGTACTAACCTGCGTTCAACAGAACTTTTCCCGCAGCAATGACAGCTGTATGGTATTGACGGCACTTGAAAAAAATCAAAAAATATGATTCTCACAGTGCTGTCCTGCTTATGCAAATAGGAGTAGGCCCTGTTCAATTAGCTTCAGTACTGGAACTATTGGACAATGATTTTAAATTGCACATTTTGTCAGAAATTCGGTGAGTTTTGAGGCGATAGAACTAATGCTTTGAGGTGTCTAACATAGGCAGTCCATGTCTCAGGCACATATTAGAGGCAAAATTTGCTGTTGTCCAGTAGTCTGTGAACTCAGTATTGGATCTGGGGTACCCATCTTCAAGTACTCTTTTCCTCATCTAGCCAAAGTTGGTGCTGGCACACTGAAGGCAATGGTGAATTTCATGATCAATATCTGTTCTCACTAAAAGATGGCTCCCAAGACAGGTGATAATGGGAGAGAAATATTGCATAGAAATCAAACTTAAAGACTTGTGAGCATTTCTAGACACAACAAGCAGACTAAAGCCCATAAGAAATTGTAGATACTCCTAAAGACTGAAAGATTAGATAAACTGAAAAGAATTTAGGTTTGTTAAAGCTGTTGAGGAGGGTTTAAACTAATTTGGCAAGTGAGTGGGAACCGGAGCGAAGTGACTCAAGATAGGAGTGATGGTAAAAAAGGCAAAGATAGCGTGCAGTCAGCCTGTCAGGAAGGGCAGGCAGATAAAAGAACAAAATTGCATCCAGCAGAGTGAGTAACAGTATATTAGGGATACAGAATCAAAAGGGGCAGCAAGTACAGTACTCACAGTGCTGCATCTCAATGCACAGTGTACAAGAAATAAGGTGACTGATCTTGTTGCATTATTACAGATTGTCAGGTATGATATCGTGGCCATCACTGAATCGTGGCTAAAGAATGGTTGTAGTTGGGAGCTGAATGTCCAAAGTTGCACATTCTATGGGAGGGATAGGAAGGTAGGCAGATGGGGTGGCATGGCTCTGCTGGTAAAGACTAGCATCAAATCAGTAGAAAGATGTGACATAGGATCAGAAGATGTTGAATCCTTGTGGGTTGAATTCAGAACTGCACGTGTAAAAGGACCCTGATGGCATTATATACAGGCCCACCAAAAAATAGCTGAGATGTGGACGACAGATTACAGTGGGAATTAGAAAAAGCGTGTCAAGGCTATGACAGTCATTCATGGGAGATTTTTACATGCAGGTAGACTGGGAAAATCAGGTTGGTAATGGATCTCAAGAAAGTGAGTTTGTTGAATGCCTACGAGATGGCTTTTCAGAGCAGTTTGTTGTTGAACCTACTAGGGGATCAGCTATACTGGATTGGGTGTATTGTAATGAACTGGAGGCGATTAGTGAGCTCAAGGTATAGGAACACTTAGGAGGCAATAATCACAATATGATTGAGTTCAACTTGAAATTTGATAGGGAGAAAGTAAAATCTGATGTGGCAGTACTTCAGTGGAGTAAAGGAAATTACAGTGGTATGAAAGAGGAGCTGGTCAAAGTAAAATGGAAGGAGATGCTGTCAGGGATGACAGCAGAGCAGCAATGGCGTGAGTTTCTGGGAAAAATGAGGAAGGTGCAGGATAGATGTATTCTAAAAATGAAGAAATGCTCAAATGGCAAAATAGTACAACCGTGGCTGATAAGGGATGTCAAAGCTAATGTAAAAGCAAAAAGGAGGGCATACAACAAAGCAAAAATTAGCAGGAAGATAGAGGATTGGGAAGCTTTTAAAATCCTACAGAGCGTAACTAAAAGAATCATTAGGAGGGAAAAGATGAAATATAAAAGCAAGCTAGCAAACAATATCAAAACAGATAGTAAACGCTTTTTCAAGTATGTAAAAAAATAACAGATGAGAGTGGATACACGAGCACTAGAAACTGAGGCCGCCGAAACAATAACGGGGACAAGGAGATGGCAGATGAACTAAATGAGTATTTTGCATCAGTCTTCACTGTGGAAGACATTAACAGTGTGACAGATGTTGAAGGGTGTGAAGGAACAAAAGTGAGTGAACTTACTATTGCAAGGGAGAAGGTACTCAAAAAGCTGAGAGACCTAAGGGTACATAAGTCACCCAGACCAGTTGAACTGCACCCTAGAATTCTGTTGAGGTAGCGGTAGAGAATGTGGAGGCATTAGTAATGATCTTTCAAAAATCATGCTGCCAGAGGACTGGAAAATTGCAAATGTTACTCTACTTTTTAAAAAAGGAGGAAGTCAGAAGAAAGGAAATTATAGACCAGTTAGAAATTACTGACCTCAATGGTTGGAAAGATGTTGGAGTCAATTGTTAAGAATAACGTTATAGAGTACTTGGTGACACAGGACGAGATAGGACAAAGGCTTTATTTCTTACATTCTTCACATACATGAGGAGTAAAAATCTTTACATTATGTCTCCTCTAAATGTACAATCACAGTAATTAGTCATAGTGATGTTCTGCAAGGGTTGGTGTTGGGACTGCTTCTTTTTATGCTGTATATCAAGAATTTAGATGATGGAATAGATAGCTTTGTTGCCAAGTTTGCAAATGATACGAAGATTGGTGGAGGGGCAGGTAGCGTTGAGGAAACAGGTAGGCTGTTGAAAGACAGATTAGGAGAATGGGCAAGAGAGTGGCAAATGAAATACAACGTTGGAAAATGCATGGCCATGCACTTCTTAGTAGAAATAAATGTGCAGACTATTTTCTAAATGGGAAGAAAAATCCAAATATCTGAAATGCAAAGGGATTTGGGAATCCTTGTGCAGAACACCCTAAAGGTTAACTTGCAGGTAGAGTCAGTGGTGAGGAAGGCAAATCCCAATGTTAGCATTCATTTCAAGAGGTCAAAAGCAAGGATGTCATGCTGAGGCTTTATACGGCACTAGTGAAGCCTCACCTCGAGTACTGTGAATAGTTTTGGTCTCCTCATCTAAAAAAAAAAGCTGGCATTGGAGAGGGCTTAGAAGAGGTTCACAAGGATGATTCCAGGAATGAAGGGGTTATCATATGAGGAATGTTTGACTACTCTGGGTCTGTACTCCCTGGAATTTAGAAGGATGAGGGAGAGATCTCACTGAAACCTTTTGCGTAGGTGTGGAAAGGATGTTTCTCATAGTGGAGAGTCTAGGACAAGAGGGCACAGCCTCAGATAGGGGGACATCCATTTAAATGAGAGATGTACAGAAATTTCTTTAGCCAGAAGGTGGTGAATTTGTGAAATTTGTTGCCACAGCAGCTGTGGAAGCCAAGTCATTGGGTGTATTTAAGGCTGAGATTGACAGGTTCTTCATTGGACATGGGATCACAGGTTATGGGGAGAAGGCCAGGGAGTGGAACTGAGGAGAGGAGAAAAAGGATCAGCCATGATTGAATGGCAGAGCAGACGCAATGAGCCAAATAGCCTAATTTTGCTCCTATGTTTTATGGCTTATGGAATTGAAAAGGCTGTAAAATGAGCCAGCAAGCCATCGACAAAACCTGTTTATTCCCAAAATCAGCAGCCACTGCATTATAATCACAAAGCAAGATCAACTGAGACATGAACATTAATCAAGTTAGTAATGTGCTGTAGTGTTTGAATATCAACCCTTGGCATCACCTTTCGCTATCACTATAATCTCTTCCAGTTCCACAGCCATAATGTTTGCACAATGATAATTGTTATGTCAGACTGTTGACTGACTACTCTATAGGACAGCTGTCCAATTTTTATCTCTTTTTTAATTATCCAGAAGGAGATCATTTGGCCCATTGGGTTTACATTAGCTGCAGAGGAGCAATATGGTTAGTCTGATTTCCCCTTTCCTCTCACCTTATTTTTCTACACCCTTGTATGTTATTCTCCTTCATTTATGCTGTCAATTGCTCCTTAACCTGATGCTAATGTACACTAACATCTAAGAAAAAAACTACAGAAGCCCTTTAACTACCTGCATATTAATGAGTTAAAGGAAGAACCACATAATCACTGAGCGCACATGCAAATTCAGCACAGACTGCAGTGAGGTTAGGATTGAACTCATGTCCTGCTCTGCCAGCATGTTGTTCATGTCAGGTATGTCCCACTAGGTTTAAAGTAAGACATTGCTGGGTTGCATGAGTTGGGCTCATTATTGTTAAGTCAAAGCCCATTTCAATAAAAGGTTTGTTATTTTTTATCATTTTTTTCCTATTGGTATCATGCAACTGAATGGCCACAGAGGAGAGTACAAATCTACCAAGTTGTCATGAGGGTGACATAGGTCAGGCTAGGTAAGAATAATAGATTTCATTCACTAAAGGGAATCAATGAACTAACTGTTTTCTTTACACAATAAACTAGTAGTTTGGTAGCTGTCATTACTGATAGTGGTTCTAAGAGCATTGGCTCCAGATTATTTAACTAGTTAAATTTAATCTTCCCAACTTCTGCAAGTCCATGACTCCACTGGAGGCTAGAGACTGAAGACAGCCTGTCTTGGGTTGGAGGGCTGTCCACATGTATGGGTGTATGAAGGAATAATGGGGCTGTTTTGATGTTGTTATTTTGTTGCTGTTGCTCTGTTGTTTTTGTTGCTGTTCTGTGAACATGGGGGGGTGGGGGCACGCCATGTTGACACTGTAATGTATGGTGACACTTGCAGGCTGCCCCCAGCACAAAAATGGGGGGGGGGAGGGGAGGGAGAGGAAGAGGGAGACCGATGATCCTCTCGATGGTTTTCACTATCCTCTGTAGGGCCTTGCAGTTTCTACCCCACAATGATGCAGACAGACAGCACAGTCTCGATGGTACTCCAGTATAAAGTTGTTAGAATGGGGGTGGGGAGCTTTGCATGCCTCAATCTCCTCAGAAAGTGTAGATGCTGCTGTGCCTTCTTGAATGGTGAAGTGGTGTTGTGGGTGCAGGTTATATCGTCCATTATGTGCACAGCAAGGAATTTTGTGATCTTTCCTTTCTCTACCACAGAGTCATCGATGTGCAATGGAGAGTGGTCAACCTGTGCCTTCTTGAAGTCCACAGTCATCTCTTTTGTCTTCTCCATGTTGAGACTTAGGTTGTTGTTCTCACACCATTTGACAAGCCTCTCTACCTTCTCTCTATATAAGACTCATCATTGTTGCTGAGGAGGCCAACCACTGTTGTAGCATCACTGAACGTGAGGATGCAGTTTGAGCTGAATCCGCCAGCGCAGTTGAGAGTCAGCAGTGGACTGAGCACACCACCCTGGGGGCACCAGTGCTCAGCATGATGGAGCTTGAGATGTTGCTGTCAACTCAGACTGACCGGGGTCTTTCCACCAAGAAGTCCAAGATCCTGTTGCAGAGAGGGGTGTTGAGACCCACCGAGGACAGTTTATCCACCAGCATCTGAGGGACTTTATTGTTGGAAGTGCCATTATCCAGCATTCTTATGTCCAAAGTGATAATTATCTCAGAGCTTTGTGAGAATTGTGGAGCTGAGGGGTCCTGGCAATATCCAAACTGGGGACTGCTGAACAGGTTATTTGGAGAGCACATGCTTCATGATAGCAATGTCAGTGATGTATTTAATCACTTTGCTGATAGTTGAGAGTAAACTGTTAATGAGCCTGGGCAAATTTGTTCTTCTTTTGGTGAATATAACATTGCCTTCATAACTTCCCAGATCAATGTCTAGATGAACTGTATGACATGTGCAGGATACCCCTAAGGTTAACCTCCAGGTTGAGTCGGTGGTGAAGAAGGAGAATGCAATGTTGGCATTCATTTCTAGAGGAATAGAGTATAGGAGCAGGGATGTGATGTTGAGGCTCTATAAGGCGCTGATAAGACCTCACTTGGGAGTACTGTGGGCAGTTTTGGTCTCCTTATTTTAAGAAAGGATGTGCTGACGTTGGTGAGGGTACAAAGAAGATTCACTAGAATGATTCCAGGAATGAGAGGGTTAACATATGAGGAACGTTTGTCCACTCTTGGACTGTACTCCTTGGAGTTTAGAAGAATGAGGGGGGAACCTCATAGAAACATTTTGAATGTTGAAAGGCATGGACAGAGTGGATGTGGCAAAGTTGTTTCCCATGATGGGGGAGTCTAGTATGAGAGGGCATGACTTAAAGGTTGAAGGGCGCCCATTCAGAACAGAGATGCGAAGAAATTTTTTTAGCCAGAGGCTGGTGAATCTATGGAATTTGTTGCCATGGGCGGCAGCGGAGGCCAAGTCATTGGCTGTATTTAAGGCAGAGATTGATAGGTATCTGAGTAGCCAGGGCATCAAAGGTTATGGTAAGAAGGCAGGGAAGTGGGACTAAATGGGAGAATGGATCAGCTCATGATAAAATGGCGGAGCAGACTCGATGGGCTGAATTTAAACGCAAACAACAGGAATTCTGCAGATGCTGGAAATTCAAGCAACATACATCAAAGTTGCTGGTGAACGCAGCAGGCCAAGCAGCATCTATAGGAAGAGGCGCAGTCGACGTTTCAGGCCGAGACCCTTCGTCAGGACTAACTGAAGGAAGAGTGAGTAAGGGATTTGAAAGCTGGAGGGGGAGGGGGAGATGCAAAATGATAGGAGAAGACAGGAGGGGGAGGGATGGAGCCGAGAGCTGGACAGGTGATAGGCAAAAGGGGATACGAGAGGATCATGGGACAGGAGGCCTAGGGAGAAAGACGGGGGGGGGGTGACCCAGAGGATGGGCAAGAGGTATATTCAGAGGGACAGAGGGAGAAAAAGGAGAGTGAGAGAAAGAATGTGTGCATAAAAATGAGTAACAGCTGGGGTACGAGGGGGAGGTGGGGCCTAGCGGAAGTTAGAGAAGTCAATGTTCATGCCATCAGGTTGGAGGCTACCCAGACGGAATATAAGGTGTTGTTCCTCCAACCTGAGTGTGGCTTCATCTTTACAGTAGAGGAGGCCGTGGATAGACATGTCAGAATGGGAATGGGATGTGGAATTAAAATGTGTGGCCACTGGGAGATCCTGCTTTCTCTGGCGGACAGAGCGTAGATGTTCAGCAAAGCGGTCTCCCAGTCTGCGTCGGGTGACTTCTGCTCCTTTGTCTTATGGCCTTATGGACATCCACAACCAGGAAGTTAATACAGAAGTTGCTCTCTTCTACGTGACCACCAGTACCCTCTGTACAGAAACTCTATTGGCAGCAGAGGTAATACTGTTCAAGTCAGCAGGTCCTTATCACCACCTCTTGCAAGAAGAGATGGTATGATGCACACATACAAGAATATTCCATTGTACACCCAACCTGTGCAAAGCTTCACAATGGCCCTTCAAATGACAGTTTGAGATCATGAAAATTTTCAACAAGTGCTAGTATTCAGCAGCAGCTCCTTCCACTTGTACGCAGGACTTCTGAAAAATTATCTGCTGCTGTGATGTAAAAATCTGTGAGACATACACACAACATCCTGTAGAAAACTGTTAATGAACCACTTCATCAATCACTTTCCAAAGAAATATTACTGTGTTCTCCAATTGAAAAAACTGATATGGGATTCCCCATAGACTGCTAATTGATAGAATAGTATCAATACAAATTAACCTCTCAACTATAGACTTCTCCATGTAGATATGTTGTGTAATTGAAGTACAAATCAGACCAAATGCATCTTGTCACCATAAGTTATCTGATGAAGTGCTTAATGTTTATATAACCCAAGCTTGGGACAAAAAACATAGAAGTAGGAAAAGATCATGTGGCTCTTCAAAGATGCTCCAGCCTTAAACTTGATAGTGACTAAATCAGCAACATTTCCACTTTCTCACTCAAATCCTCTATCTCCTGATTCTCCTGGTGTCTAAAAATCTATCAGTCTCTTATGACACTGCAGCCAACTGTGTCCAGCGAAGAATCAAGCGTCTCTTGAATCTGCACTTTCCTTTGTGCCAGGAGTCAAAATTTACCTTCCCTTCAACAGTATGCAACTACCTTCACTGAAAGTGTAGCAACTGTTTAAAAGGTCAGTTCGCTACAACTTACCCACAGCATTTCTGTAGTCTTGCAGGTCATATAACACACTCAAGTACTAAATGTAATGAGTTTTTGTCCCCCTCTACCACCCTATCAGACAACAATTTCCAGACCCCAACCACCCTCTGTGTGAGAAATATTTTCCTTTTCCTCACTTTAGTTCATCTACTAATTACTTTAAATACTCAACCCTGCTTCCTAATCCATCTTCCTACATATTTCCTATTTACCTAGCCTCTTCTGTTCCAAAGAAAATAATCCTAGCATCATAACTAACATTTTCCAATCCTGTGCATCTCCTCTCCATGTTCTCCAGTGCAATTACATCTTTCCTGTACTGCGTCAATCAGACTTGCATATAGTACTCCTAACAATGTTGTAACTAATGTTATAGAATCACATAGAATTGTACAGCACAGAAATGGTCCTTTCAGCCCACTATGTCCATCCTAATCCTTATGCACATCTACACTAATCCCATTTATCTGCATATGGTTTGTGTGCTTTGTCCTTTTAAGCACCTGTCTAAATGTCAGTAAAATTAGTGAATACAGTATATCCAATTCCAGCACCTCCAATGGATTTTGACCAGATAATGTTTGTGGTACATTCTGTTGCCTTGAAATGCCTGTTAGTTTGTGATGTAGGTTTCAACAGCATATAGCAGGCCATTAAGTTACAAGATTTGTGCCAGGGCTGAGATGTGGAAATTCAAATACCCTTGTCATCAACTGACCAAAGGGTACGTTACAATATTGAAAGCTTTGGTGAAGTTTATAATCAATATCTGCCTTAGAGTGTCTTCCAGATTTTGCAGTGAGCATTTATTGTAGAGGCAGTGTGGTGCAGCAGGGGCAGGTTAATAGAAGACTTGGTCTTGCAGATGTTGAGTATAATATCTATCTTTTCAGTGCTTCATGTGCCTCCATCATATCTTGAAATTCATTATTTGAGCATGCATACATGGAAGAGCCATCAGCATACAGTGTATTAATACCCAAGGGTTTGGGTTTGGGTGACCTTGACTCCAAAATATAGGTGAAGAGCAGCTCATTAGTTATGAAGATGACTCATTAGGAGCCTTGTTGGAGATGAGGTACAACACTAAGGCGAGGAAGGCTGAGAAAACTGTTGGGGCAATGATATGGCTTTGTTTGATACAGGTCTTTGCTGATGAATGGTTCTACTGCAGACTGATTGGTTAGTACCCAGGTTTGAAAGTAGGTTGGTGGTGAA